>NC_071539.1:19997143-20345476 GCF_026979565.1 Vidua chalybeata
GAAAAAATACTGGTATAGCAGCCATTACGAGCTTAGATCTTGAAATCAATAATAGGTGATGGCTGGCTGGATTTGTGGCCAAACTGCTTGAAACTAAAATAATAAATAATAAAAAATTGGAGGAAAATGTGAATTTCCTCTCAAAGCATGGTCACTCTCTTTGGAACCAGTTTTAGAAGAAATCCCTTCCCTTCTGCAGTTAGAATTGTTGAAAATGTTAATGTCAACAGTGAGGAAGGCATTACTGACTGGTGATCTTTTATGTGATTTGTAGAGAAAATCAGGAGCTTTTAGTTGTTTCCAGTAGGAAGAGTAGAAACAGAAGTTCTGTATCCATGTTTCTTCATTTGTGAGAAATAATGTCATTGTCTATTGAAGGAGAGAGTGGAAATTATTACCAGAAAAGTACAAATGCTATAAAAATATAAGTTGAAGTTGTTTATATATATAAAAATAAAATTGTTATGCCAGCTGATTACAAAGTAAATGTTAGGAAATGTATCTTAAATATTTAACAATAAATTGCAGAGAGTGGAAATCTCTTGCATGTTGTGTTAAAAACCCTGTGTTATGTTTCCTTTGAAGGGTCCAGATCACCAGACAATCTTATTTAACCATGGAGCTGTTCAGAGCATTGCACATCTGTTGGTCTCCACCTCCTACAAAGTAAGACATTACAACTACTCTGTTTAACATGTGTTTATGAAAGGAATTCAAATGGAGATTATAAAAACTGTGTCTGTGCCTGTGAACCAAAGCTATAAACAGGTATCATGTATATTTGTAGAGTAGCAGTTGCTTTTATTTGTCATATTCTGTCAAAACCAGAGCTATTGTACTGTAAAGTTGAAGCAGCAGTAATGAAAACAGGTCTGCCTAGCATTGCTTCAAACAGGAACTGGCACTTGGCAAGCCAGTTGGTCTAATTTGTTGAACAATAAATGAGAATAAGAAGTTAAGCTGAAGAAAAGCAAATGTGGTCTGTTCTAAAAAGGAAGTCCTACCTGTAAGAATAGATGGTTGTGGAATGTGTCGAGGCCACCAGCTGTCTATGTTGTGCTCCCTGAATTCCCGAGTCTCTCCTACCTTCTCTGTGTTTTTGAAGTCCATCCTGGACCATCACCTGAGAGGACAAGCTTCACATTCTACCTGTAACTTGGTGGCCAGGATGGTCAGTTTCTTGTCAGTCCTTCCACTTGTGAAGACAAGAACACAGTTTAAATATGTGCAGCTGTAGAAGGGCAAGTCAAAGACTAGTACCTGAACTAATGTAGGTTCTGTGATCAGGGAAGGTGATAATGGTTGATCTTTCCTGTGTCGAAACATTGATTAAATCAAAACTTTGGACTGAAGAAGGAGGAGCCAAGATGAAGAAGTTTGTCCATCCTTTTCATCCAGGTGGTACCCGAGGCTGTGTAATGGCAGTAAAACTGAAAGTGAATATTTGTTCTAAGATTAGTTCGGAATCACTTCAGTTGGATGGTTCTCTTTAGACATTTTATTAAGCCCACCTTCAGAGGATTCTGAAATAGAAATCTCAAGGGTACATATTTCTGACTCTCTAATGTACTTATGAGTCCTGAAAAGTAAAAGTACCATTGTTATATTGTATTCTTCTCTTCTGTTATTTTTTACACATTTCTGAGGCATTACAAATAAGACCAGTATTTCCTGTTTAGTTCCTAAGTTTTAACCTTGCTGGTTTTCTTCACAGTTTACAACATACCCTACAGAAGTATAGTTCCAACAGGGAGATGACAAAAGTCAGGGTGTGAGTTAGATGTTTCTATCTGCCATGATTCTGCATCTCAATTCTTTGTTGATTATACAGCATTGTTTTCTACAAGCCTATCCAACAGTGTAGCCCAATTTTGCTTTGAAGTCAGTGTTGATATTTCTTATTATGTTCTTACACAGGTCCGAATGCAGGCATTGAAATGCTTCTCAGTTCTAGCCTTTGAAAACCCCCAGGTATCCATGACTCTGGTCAATGGTGAGTGCAATACTGCTGCTACTGGTTTGACACTCACTTTTTGCCTGGCTGAATGAGAATGACTTGGAGCTCTCTCTCTTTTCAGTGTCTGTTGATGGAGAATTGTTACCACAGATTTTTGTGAAGATGCTACAAAGGGACAAGCCCATTGAAATGCAGCTCACGTCAGCCAAATGGTAATTGTCTTCAGGAGCTGGGGAAATAGCAGGGAGTTTAATCCTTACTGTTCAACTGCTCCCTTCCTCCTTGTTCCAAAGTAATGTGGGATGTAAAATCTTAGAATAATTAAAGATACTGTTTGCATTATCTGAATTCTTAAACAAGTGGCTCTCACCCCATTTTATAATGTAACTTTCACTCTTTGCTGCACATAAACAGGGAAAAATATTGCTGGGCAGCAGTTTTGTGAGGAATGGGTGTTCAGCCATATGGGTTTTCACATGTATCTTAGATTTGATACGTTTTGCTTTGAACAGGCAGAGCACAGTCCTGAGCTATTGTCCTTGGTGGCTGTGCTGTGTTGGAGACTGCACCAAGATGATGGGAGAGCAGAGTTAGTCCCTCTACCCCACTGCTTTAAATAAAATAGCTTATTCTTCATGTGCTCATACAGCAGAATTAATGTTATTAATTAATTTTGGACTTCAGCTTTCCCTGCTGGTGTGAGCACATTTGTGTGTTCATCTCCATAATGACTTCCTACCCAGTGACAAGATGTGACCCAGTTCTGTAATAGCAGCACCCTGGTTATTTTCACTCTATAAGCTGGGATTGACACCCTTTAGGACCATTTTCCTTTTCTTGTGTTGATAGCAATGAAATAGATCACTCCAGGGGGTTAGAGAGATAAAATCACCCATTAGTATGAACTACTAAAATTAAGTTTAACTCAGGAGTTTGGTTGCTGATGCGTTATTTGATTATTCTTTTAGTTTTTGATGGCTTTTTTTGACAAGGAGCAGTGCATTCTCTGAGTTCACCAAAAAATTTCACAGCCACTTGTGTCAGTACAAGTCTCTTGATTGTGGATGAAGAACAGGTAGGGTAGGTAGGATCTGTGACTCTCTGCTCATGCTGCCAGGTTGTGATGCCCTAACACATTCATGAAAGCAGTTTCAGTGATGTGCACGTGTTTGAGGAGGGTTCTTGGGGAATCCCACTCCATGTAGGAGGTATGTCTTGGGACCTCCTAGCCTCCATTCCAGCCACAATTGGCCCAAGCAGTCTGGTTTTGTTGAGCAATTCTTAGTGAAGATGGCAAGTTAGATTAATTGCACTGTAGCAGTCTCAGTTCTGATTGATTTATGTGTTTCTTTGAGAAGTCAGAAAATACATAGAGAATTACATACTTAAAAGTAATTTTTTTACTAATCTCGAGATATAAAGCAGTTGACAAGTCATAAAGACAGGCTGGAGTTAGAAGAATTGTTCTGAGATGGACATTCCCAGGTATCCTGGTGTTCTTTGCTGATTGAAGGAACTGGGTACCCATCTTTTGCTGTTGCTTTGCAGTACTTTGGCTCATCTGGACCTTGGAAAGCGCGCAAGAAAGTGATGTGGTGAAAAGCAGCAAAAATAAATTGCAGGGAAATGGTAGACAAACCAGTATCTTGAATTTCAGATTGGGTTTCTCCCAATTAGTCTACAGGCACTCATCCTTCTTAGGGCTCTCATTTTTACAGCAGTCCTGGAGTTTGCAAAGCCCTTCTGGTTTTTCTTCTGTAGGTCCATCCCCTACCTGATTGCCTCCAAGTCATACTCTCTCTTCCTTTTTCCTAATGAGAGTAGTAGGTGAAATTGTCACAGATCATGTTTCTTTTCTGCTTGTAAATTAGATTTCACTCCTACCTTGCCAGCTTCAGTCAGCTGATCTACAGTTCCTCTGATTTGTCATTAGACTTTTTGGAATGCAGATCTAGAAAGTTTTTTTTCCTTTTGAACTTTCTCTATAATTTCTATTTGAATCTGGAGTGGCATACAAGACTACTTTAAGAAGTTCCCTTTCTTTTCCCTCAACAATTGAAGTAGACTTGGAGGATTCAGGGTAATACCTCTTGATTGAAATGGAGCAAAGATCCTTCTCTTGAGCAGCAGTGTTGGGACAGAGGGAAGATCAGGGTGCCCCTTGGGAGAGTGCTCTGCAGCTGCAAGTGGGCAGTAACCTTTCCTGCTAAAATCACCATAATTGCTTCAAGCTAAGCCAAGCCTATGTTACCTGAAGTCAAAAATTACTTTCTTTCATTGCTGAAATAGAGCTACTTTGCCTGGCAAATAGGGTGTCACCAGACTAAATGGCAGCTGCAGGATGGGTGCTTTCCTCCTGACTGTGCAGGTGTGAAAATGAGTTTCCTGCTGTCAGCTGCAAGGCTTGGGCAGTAAAAGTTTAGCAGATGATCTCTGTGCTAACATTCAAGTCTTATCTCTTACTTTCTGAGAAATAATGTATTAAAAGATTTCTGATTGTGGGATTTTTACCTGTGGCTGTATTCAGAACGAGGATCAGTGTTGTTGCCTCTAGGAGGTGAAAGAACTCACTCTGGGCCTTGGAAGGAGCTCAGACGTGGTGAAACACACCATGGTGATATGAGCACATTGCTGTTCCTTAGCTGAGCAGTTCTGATTGACCCTGTGTACAGCTTCACCCTGCCCAACTGGGGGTCCAAACATGTTACTTTTAAGTTACCTTTACTGAAATGCAGTTACATTTTTAAACATCCACTGTGGCATGATAAAAGCCAGTTCCAATGGTTAGTTCAGGAGCTAAAACAAGAGATACTGGTGCACAGCAGTTCCTCTCCAGCTTCGTTCCACTGGCTTGTAGCAGAGCAGGTAAAAATGAAACCACTTCAAAGTAAAGCACTTTTTTTGCATTTCTGTTTGGGGCACTTTACAAGTACATTAACAAAGAACTTGGAATTTGTCTGATGCTGTGTGCTGGTGAGACCTTGTGGTTGTCATGTCCACTGTGAGCTGTTGTCTAATAAGGAACAAATGTTGGCTTGGTGCAGTGTCAGAGCCTTGGCTGGGTTCATTGTTAGTGAGGGTGTACTGGTTCCTGCAGAGTGTAAAGCCCTGCCTGTGGACAGGCAGCACAGCAATTCCACCTCTCCTGTGCTGGGGCAGGGCCTGGGTGTCTGTGCCTGAGCTGTCAGACTGTGTTCCTGTGCTGGTTCTCTCCTGATGGCTGCACACCCTAGGGTGTTGCAGACCTTACAGGAAAAGGTCTGGGTGTGTTGCATCTTTGCTTAGTTCAGGTTGTTCCTTTTGGGTGTGGGGCTCAGTCAGGGTGGTGGTGTGACTCTTTGTGGCCAGTGTGTGCTGTGTGTGTTGATCAGGGGTTCTGCAGTGCAAACCTGCCAGAAAGTGCACCAGGAGGAGTTTGTGTGCCCAGGCTTAGTAAGCTCTGATGTATTTAAATCCAACACAGGGAGGGTGTTCCATTAGCACAGATGTTCTGGAGCAGCTGAAGTGCACCAAAGCCATGGTAGGTGACTGTGTCTTGTTGTGTTGTTGCAGCCTTACTTCCATGTGCAGAGCCGGAGCAATACGGACGGACGATCCCTGCATCGTTCTCAAGGTGAGCTGTGTCCTGCTTCAACCACCTTGTAAATGCAGAGTAATTCTTTTTGTGCTGGCCACAACAGCTGCTTAAACAGTTCTCTGTTCAAAAGGTTTTCTCATGTAGGTCTACACTGGTTTTATTTTCTCATATAAAAGGTAGCACAAAATCTGTTACACCAAAGACTGCAAAACACCAAGCTCTCCTGACTTTTTTTTTAATAATAAAAAAAAATAGTTCCCTGGTTTCCCTTTGTTTCCAAGTAATGATAGATAAAAAAATCTACATGTTGACTGAGACAAAGGCCCACCCCTCCTGTCTTTTTGTGCAAGAAAGTGCAATGTACTGTTCATTCCAGTGTGCATATTGGCATCTGTTCTGCACAGGCACCTGGTACTGCACAGCTGAGGAAGCCAAACTGCATCATTCTCCCTCATCCTTCTCCTTAGCTTTGTTCCAATTTGACACTCCAATTCTCTGCTCTCCTTTCTCCCTACAACAACTGCAAACAGTTGCATTCTCCCAACCCATCTCTCCTGCAAACCTCTTTCTTCTTTGGAAATGTCTTCCCTTCATGAATCCCCCATGCTGGGCTGCACCTGGGCAGGATGTGTGTGTTCCAGAGCTATTCTGCCCTGGGACAGGAGCAGGGTCTGCTGGCAGTGCCAGGAGCTGGTCCCTGCCCTGTGGAGCTGCACGTGCTGGGCCACGTGGGCCCTGTGAAAAACCACCATCCTTTCAAACCTTTGCAAAGGGATGTGCTTGGGTCAGCTCACAGCAAAAGCAGCATTTTTTTCCTCATGGAAGCTGCTTCAGCACAAATCCATGTGTGAGGCCGTGGAATTAAATGTGTTGTAGTACTTGAGAGCAGACAAAAGAGTGAGGGGAGAAGGAAGGCACAGAACCTTTGCCTTGTTCAAACCACCCCAGTGATTCTTCCTCCAGGAGCTCATACTTGCAAGATAACAGTGTCCCTGGGCTTAATCCAGCTACAGATCCTTTGACCTCCACTGAACTGAAGTGATGGCCCTGTTAGCGTTCAGGAATTATTGACCCTTTGCTATCGAACTTTCTGCATTTGGGGGCCAGTCAATAATGTGTGTTTCCAAAATGGTTTTAATTTACTTTCATTGCTCAGTTTGAGTAGTGGGTTGGCCTGCAACATGGGGAAAAAATAAAATCCCTTGAGAAGGGCAGGGAAAGCTGATAAATAATGGATTTGATGGGAAGGGAAATGATTTCTCTGGAATCCGAATAATGAAACTGTCCAGATAACCCAGATACATCCCAGCCATACCATGGAAATTAGATATTCCATCTTTACAGTCCATTTTCAGACGTTTATCTGCTGGCCAGGTGTGCATTGTGGCTTTCCATCTTACACCCCTACCCAGCCCCCTACTCCTTTGCATTAATTGCACTGTACTGACCTGTAAGTCCAATGGAACAGTTAGAATTCTTGCTTCTGTTTTTAAGCAGATAAAATTGCTTAATGTTGAAAAACATGAGATCTGTGTTTCTTGGGTGCATGCAGCCAGTGACTTAACAATGCCCAGCCCTTGAATTCCAAGAAATAGCTCATTTCAGGCCATTTGACCATGGAAAGAATTAAGAAGTACATTGTCTGTGATTTAGACAGGGAATTCCACTTCTTTTCTTTCTCACTCCACATGAATGTAATTTTTGGGAGCCTATGTACAGTCTTCCATGCTGCCTCAAGGCCAGGTGTGCAGAAGGGAGTTCTTCGGCTCACTGGATTAGCTGCAGGATTTACCAACTCAGTGATAATATTTGAGGTGACATCTAGCTTTCTGAAATATGTAGGCAAAACCTACTTCTTGTGCAATGGAGATAAGGTATTTAACTATTTAATCATTTGAACAGTCAATGGGTAGATGTTACTTCAAGTCCCCAAAACATAACTCTGAACAACATTTACTAGAGTTATTCTGTTGAACTTGGTGGTGTTGCACAAGCACAAACCTTGGTGTTATTCCTTGTCCATTTTCATATTTGGGAAGGCTTGAGGGAGCAGAGTCCCAGCTCTTGGAGAATTGGCCTCTCCAGAGTTAAGTACTTTTCATTTGGCTTCAGGTACAGAAAGACTTGATTGGTTTTTCTGTTTCAATAGAGAAGGAATAACAAAACTGTTGTCATGTGGGTGTAACCACGGTAGGGGGGATGTCAGGGAAGGCAGATTGGACCTGGATTCCAAGTTAGCTTCTTTTCTGGTTGATCAAATATGCTGCTTGCTGAGGACTATTCCTCCCTTGCCCTCTGCTCCAGGCAGCCAGTGTGTGGGAAAGGAACCCTGAGATTATTTCTGACTGCATTGTCCTTAGTTAATCCTGGATCACAGAAGGGCAGGAGGGGTCAAGTACTTCTTGAGGGCAGCTTGGGTACTTTTGGTTCTGGTGTGCAGTAAGAACAAGCCTGTGAAAATATCACCTTTTGAGGGGTTTTAAAATTTTTTTTACAAGCTTTTGTTAGACTTTGTCTATGGTCACTTCCAGACGTTGCATGATTTTGGCTGTGTGAGAAGTTGTGTGAAAGTAGCCAATTGTACACTTAGCAATGCCTGAACAATTCCTCTGTGTGTGGAGTCTTTGAACCCACTGAAATGTGTGTCTGTGAAAGTTCTTATCTAAAGAAGAATGCAGAGCATTGCTCTAGGTCAGTTGTTTCATTTCTTTGGAGTTTCTTTATCAATGTAGCTGCACTAGAAACTCCTTTTTTTAATCTCTGCAGACTCTGCCATGCTTGGTTCGGATGTGCAGTAAGGACAGACTGCTGGAGGAGCGGGTGGAGGGGGCAGAGACTCTGGCCTACCTGATAGAGACAGACGTGGAGCTGCAGAGGATGGCCAGCATCACCGACCACCTCATCGTCATGCTGGCAGACTACTTCAAGTACCCCAGCTCCGTCAGTGCCATCACCGACATCAAGAGGGTGCGTTCCCTGACCCGGCTCTCGGCCTTGGAGAAATGGGCAAAACCAAAAAGAAACCAGCTCAGGACGAGGTTTTTAAATTCTGGTTAAACCTCATGCCTGAGGTCTGCAATTGAAAGGTGACCAGAGGTCCAGCAGGACTTCATTCTTGATGTTTGTACTCTCCAAGTCTCAGTCACTGCTCTTTGGAGACTTCATTGACCACACAAAAGTGTGCATATCTGGTTTTCCCATCCTCTAAGTTTAAACATCTTGCCTTCAGGAACCAGTACATTTCAGCTTCATAAGAGACAATAGTCCATGTGAAGAGAGATTTGTTTTCAATTCTTAGGTCAGGTTTGTGGAAAATCTGAAATTTGGAGGTGATTCTGTTGTGTTAAAACACAAAAACGTGTGGATGTCGTGCACTGTTTTATATTATGAGTTATCTGCACTTGCAAGATGTTGGATAAACAGAGACCAGATGTACCTTGGAGTCTTACTGAGACAGATTATTAGAAAGAAGCCGAAAAAATACTTTACAGAGCTTTGCTTTTTTTCTGAAACTGGCCCAAGAGACAGGTTCATTTCCCTGACCCTTATAGAATGGGGTTAATTCTGCATAGAGAGCCTCTTGAATGCTCCGTAAAAATGCCAATGAAACATAAAAAAATTAGTTACAGTATAAAAAACTGAGCAAAAGGAAGTTTAGTAGCTTATTGAGGAATAATGGATATTGGCTGTAGCATCAAAAATATGATCAGGTTCCAAAAGTGAGTGGTGCAATTCTAAATATTATGACAGTGCTCTGAGTGTGCAGTAAGTCTGTAGAAGCAGCCAGCTGGGAATCCAGGGTACTGGCTTTGAACAGAGTGCTTGGAATTGCACCCTGTAAGGTAAAACTACGTGAGGAGTGAGCTAGGAATCTGCCAAACAGAGAACTTGTCTGCTTAAAATATTTATGACAATTATTTAATACTTCTGCTCCAATATAGCTGCACTGGAGAGAATTACTCATAGAGCTTAATTTTTGACATTTCTTTTATTTCAGCACTTTGCTACCTTATACTGTCATTTTCCTGGCATTTTGTGTAGTCTTTGAAGATTACATTATTTTGTGGAACACTTTGGTACACAGTTTTGAGGATAGTCAGAGTCACGGAATTATTCTCAGAAGAGAACATGAGGAGATCTGAGAGCCCAGATTTGCTGTTCCAAGCAGGGTCAACCTCAAACACCACTATTTTATGATGCCTTTAGTGCTCCCATTAAGTATCATAAAATCACAGACTATCCTGAGCTGGAAGGGACCCCAAGGATCATCTAGTCCAGCTCCTGGCCCTGCACAGACACCCCAACAATCCCATCCTATGCACCCCTGAGAGCATTGTCCAAACTCTCCTGGAGCTCTGGCAGCCTTGGGGCTGTGCCCATTCCCTGGGGAGCCTGGGCAGTGCCCAGCACCCTCTGGGGTAAGAACCTTTTCCTGATATCCAACCTCACCCTCCTTAACATGGCCTGAGATTTAGAGGCCAACTTTGGCTCCTGGTTTTGCTTCAGTTATCTTGATAAAACTTGTATTGATTCTCTCCCAATTTTCTCACTCCTTCTGGCTAGTTCCTCTAAGTTTCTTTTGGGAGATAAGAATAGCTTTTACCTGAATAGGATCTTGATAGAGTCCTAACCTTGTTTTGGCCTCAAATTGAAGACAGAGTTGTCTTCTCTATAACTCAGCAGAGAAATGCACCATATTCTTAACTCTGGTTATTGCATTTAGCTGGTAAATGTGGACGTGAGCTCAGGGAGCAGCACTTTGTGCTTCTGGCTGCCCCTGGGGTGGCAGACAGAGGGGGTGTAGAACAAATCAGAATATCACACTGCAGCTGTTTTGGTGGCTGAGCCTGGTGCCTGTGCTGTGTTCCCAGCTGGACCACGACCTGAAGCACGCCCACGAGCTGCGCCAGGCCGCCTTCAAGCTGTACGCGTCGCTGGGGGCTAACGACGAGGACATCCGCAAAAAGGTGAGCCTGGGGAGCCTGCTGGGCCACTGCTCAGCCACAGGGGCAGCTGGAAGGCAGCATTCCCACCTTCCCAAGGTTTTCCCAAGGTATGGTGTAAGTAGGTTGAAATGAGACCTCTTTCCTTCATTAATATAAACTTTCAGATTGCGTGGAATTGGAACAAAAATTAATGTCTTGCTACCAGAGTATAACAAAAGTAAAGTTACGTGAGCATCTTCACAGTGATGAACTAGACTTGCACAAGGAGTTGTCTTTCAGCATTTTTGGTACTTGGCTACTCCATAAGGAGTATTGTTGTGGCATATGAGAAATTTCTGAAACTTGTGTTCTGGGAGAGATAATACACCTCTGCTCTCATTTATTCCATTATATGACAAATGTTAAAAAAAAAAAAAACCTGGAAAGTCTGTTCATATTGGGAACTAAAGTCAGAATTTGTTTCCCAATTCTCAAGTGACCAAGGCCTTGCACTGTCACAGCAAAGCAGTTGGTGATTCAAACATTACAGAAAAGAGATTGGTTGCTTGGGCCACTCACATAGTTAAAAATTAATGTGTGGAAAGTGGAGGGAATTTAATAAATTAATAATTAGAAGGAGCATTTTTTTAATTAATCATGGATTTGCACTGTCATGTAGCAAGTGTAGAAGACAGGAATTTTTTTTTTAGTTTATTTGCTGGTTCAAGGGGAAAAGCAGAAGGAAGGGGACAGGAAAACACAGGGTGAAAAGATAACATCAGGAGGATTTATCAGTGGGGTACCACTCAGGATCTCCAGAATTCAACACCATAAACTCCTCTTTTGTTGCTTTAGTTAATAGTGAAGATCCTCCTTTTACACAGCTTTTAATAAGCAGTGGGTGTGTACATGCCAAAGTTGATTTATTATGCAAAATACTGGTCTTAAGTGTTTGTGCTGGCCTTGTCTAAATATGGCAGGTGAGCTACTGGATATTTTTTATCCACACAGCTCTACAACCTGTCTCTGATCTGTAGTTTGTATATGTTGTGTGCACTCACACTTGCTCACTTCTGTTTTAATATGACATTAAGGGTAATTGTCATATATGTTTGTGTATATATATGTATGTGTGTAGATAGATAGATACTTATATATAATAAATCATCCTCTTGTTGCTTGATGACTAAAAGCCATGGTGGAACATAGAATATGGATTTTTTTATTTCGTAATTGTCTGTAGATACACAAAACTTCCCACTTAATCTGGCAAGAGAGTGTGGTGTGCTGGTTTTAGCTGCAGTTTTTATATGTAACATTGAAGATGCTGCAGCCAAAACCCCAGCAAGCCATGAATGCTGTTGAGCTGTGCACTGACCTGAGTTCTTTGGCCCAGATCATTGAGACTGAGAACATGATGGACCGTATCGTTAACGGCCTGTCCGAGTCCAGCATCAAGGTGCGCTTGGCTGCAGTCAGGTGAGCCTGTCCTCATCCAGAACCTCTGTCACAGCCTGTGCTGCACCTGGGAGAACTGACTGAGAGCTGCTCTGACCTCAGTTCTGCTGTTGGGAGCCCTCCTGGGGGAGAGGGGCAGTTATCCTGGGCTGGTGCAGGGTTTTCTCTTGGCTGTTTCCAGCCTTCTCCTTGTCTGCCTCCCAGCTCAGAAATCCTTGTGGAGCAACAGGGTGTGTACAGCAGTGTCCATGGGGGTGTGCATGTCTCACAGGGAAGATTTCTCTTCCATTCCAGATGTTTGCACAGTTTGTCCCGTTCTGTCCAGCAGCTCAGGACAAGTTTTCAGGATCATGCTGTATGGAAGCCTTTAATGAAGGTAAGTGAGGAGCAGTCAGCTCTCAGTGCCTGGAGTGTTCTGGTCCATTCAGGGAACACGAGGTGTCTGTTCAGTTGGCATGCCTTGCTGTAGAATCATGATACAAATTACCTAGAAATCAAAATCCTGTGGCCTTCTCTTAAGAAAGTCATAAGTCAACAAAAGCCAACAGCAGCAAGCCTGTGATTCATGCTTGGTTTTGGTTGGCCTTTTGTTTCCTTTTTTTCATTATTGTTTTTGTGGATTTTTTATCATCAGTGAGTGAAGCTAAATTATTCTCAGTCCTGCAATCCTTGTAGGACACTACAAGCACTACATGTCGTTTAATGTCAGACTCGGGCTAGATGGCACAGTTCAGACTTGGTCTGTGAGCCCTGCAAGAGAATTTAGATCTGTGTTTTCTCCTGTGATTCTCTACCTCTTACATCTCATTGCAGATTCTATAGCTGAAACCAAAGAGCTCAGAAGGACCTTTAAAAAGACATATTGTCATATAGTGCAATTTTCCACAAGATTAAGTGAGATTCAAGTGTGTAAGACATGTCATCTCTCATCCTGTAATGTCACTGTCATAAGTGCAGATAAATAAACCAGTTTCTCAGTTTCAACATCTTTGAGACCTTGAAAATGCAGAACAGACCAAGTCTGGTAGCATGCCTGGAGGCTTGGGCAGTATTGACACCCATAAGAATCTCCTGAAGTGAGCTTGACTTGACTGTTCAGAAGTGAAGTGGCTGGAGCACAGAAGGTGTTGTTGGCAGTAGAGAACAAGGGAGGAATGTGTTTGGTTTAGGAACTGGTGTTTTGGTGCTGCTGGAGATCCAGGCGGAGATAGGGGACTATAACTTGTCTCAGGCTATGCTCCTCTGAGAGGTTGCTCCTTAGAGAATTTGCTCTTTTGTGCTTAGCACGAGGTACAGAGGGGTTGAAGAGACTCCTCCTGGAGCTTCCTCTGCATATGTGTCCTTTGCAGAGCAGGGCTTGTCCCCAGTGATTTCTACTAAATTGGACTGAAAGCTCTCAAATCTGACTTCAGTGAAATAATGCATTGCTCCAGTTTGTCCTGTGATGTGTATCATTGTCTGGGTCTGGATTGCTAGCATGGAAGCACCTCCTGGTGCTGGAAGTCTGGAATATCCAGCTGCAGCATAATTCCAGGTATTCCATTTTAGTGATCTCTTCGTTATCTCGCTAACAGAATCCCTCTCTCTCCCCTCTGTGCCTGCAGGTTTTACAGAATGCTCCAAATGAAATTCTTGTAGTAGCATCTTCCACGCTATGCAATCTTCTTCTGGAATTCTCTCCAAGCAAGGAGGTGAGTACTTAGCCAGCAGCAGGGAGAAGGGATGGACTAAAGTGTGATTACACAATGGTTCAATTAGTATAAAGGCATGTTAATTGGCAGCCATTGCTTGTGAGATGTTGTGGAGCTGTGATGTTACAGAGCCTATGCCCCTGATAGCTTGGGAACAAAAAAAAATCATCTGCTTACAGTGCTGTGACAGTTAATTTGGTCTCTAAAGAAAAGAAGTAGACATGAAGTTTTGTCATTTCCTTTTTACTTGTAAAATACTGTTATCTTGAAAGATCATAAACAAGAAGAAACCACACTGATAATTTGCAATGTGATCCATTGTCTTAGAGAATTATGCTACTGTAATGCTGAAAATGCTGGCTTAGCTGAGACTTGTGTTTTTATTGTTCTCTGATGAACAGTACAGGATATCTGGTTCTGCAGAGTCTGTATTTCATACAGATCATACCCACAAATCAACACTCCACTGCAGTGCAACAATTCCCCAAGTCCAAACTACTTTTTAATTACAGAAAATATTTGCAAGATTGTGCTGTATGTTAGGTCCTGCAGGGCTCTATGGAGTACCAAATTGTCAGTTGTTGTGGTGGTTTCAATCATATCTGTGAGACAGCAAATTAACTGAAATAATGCCAAGCACAGTTCACTGGCCATGAGGCCAGCCATGGGGCTTTTTTTAGCAGACTGCAGGTCAAGTGTTTGTGGGTTATTTGTAGGGTTTTTTCAGTTTTTATGTTCTTTTTGTTTGGTTGGTTGGTTTTGGTTTTTTGGTTGAGTTTTTAGGGTTTTTTTTACTTTAGGTTTTTTGGGGGGTTGGGTGGTTTGTTTATTTTTTTGTTTGTTTGTTTTTTTGTTTTGGTTTTGTTTGTTTGTGTTTTGGTTTTGGTTTTTTTGTTTTGTTTTGTTTTAGTGTTTCCACTTCAGATTGGAGTGAAATACTGGGTTTTCTGTCAGGACACATAGTTCATGTCAAAAGCATCAGTGCCTAAAGAAAATATTGATTTTATAAGGGGAAGGAATATTTAGAAGTACTAGATTTGAAAGCCTCTATAAGGCATCTGATCTTTTTTACATATTGCCCTTTTCTTCTCCATTGTATTTTGAAAATTGTATGTTATCCACCAGTCACTTCAGTAAGTGAATAAAGCTGAAGTGGCTCTGTGTTGTACCCTGTGAGCTGAGTCATTCATTCCAGTTTGGGAATGGCTCCAGTGCTGTGGCTGTAGAGCAGCCCCAGGGACTGTGGTGAGATCCCTGGCAGGTTCTTGCAGTGCAGAGCTCCTGGGATCAGGTGAGCTGGGCACAAACTGCTCCTGCTGCTGCTCAGAGAGGAGCCTGCTCCTCAGCATCCAGCCTCTTCCACACATTCTTGCTTTCATTGGATGAACCAGTAAGTTCAGTTCAGGAGGAAAGCAGTTGTTCCAAGCTTCACTTCCATTACATTAACCAGTGTGAAAGATAAGTGCATGTATTGATATTTTTCCTGTCGTTTAAAGATGATATTACAAGGTTTTGTAGTTCAATCAAGAAGTCTACAGTTTTCTTTATTATACTGAAGTTTTCATTTGGTCTGATTACTGGACACAAAGATTCAATGTCAAGCATGGTGTCAAGTAGCTTTCATTGTCCTTAACCTTTTTTAAACATATATCCCTCTAATTACCCAGAATCATGTGTTCACTCAAGGAAGATTGTTCTTGGAGAGCAGTCCCAAGCTGAAAATTGCTAGGAAAACCTATTTGCTTGTGGGGTGTGGCAGATGTGTGTGTAATATCACAGCAGTGTGAGATGATGTATATACACATATAAATGTGTGTGCATCCCTGTCTCCACAAACACAGATGAAGGAGAAGGCAGCTGCCTTGACCTGACTTTTTTCATAAAACCTACTTTTAAATGGTCATGGATATGGGGTGTGGCATGGCCAGTTCATGTGGGGACATGTTGTAAGCTCAAGAATAAGATATAAGGAGTATATTTTTAGTATTTTCATATATGCAGTTAGTCTAAGTAGTTTTGTAAAGATCTGTTTTTCCCTCCTTCTTTCAGCCTATTTTAGAATCAGGAGCCATAGAACTTCTATGTAGTTTAACCCAGAGTGAAAATCTTGCCTTGCGAGTGAACGGCATTTGGGCTTTAATGGTGAGTAGGACACCCCAATGAAATACCACTTGTGGCTGTGTGCTTTAAAAAGTTTGGGAACATATCTTGTAGAACTTGTCAGTTGTTATTAAAAATGACATAACTGAAATCTGGCTTGTTGTTCCACCAAACTGCAGAAGAAAAACAGCGTCAGCCTGGAATACTTCATCCATTAGTCCATAAAGTAAAATAAATTCTTCAGTTCTGGTACTAATTTTTTGCCAAGATCATTCATGGAAGCAGTTAAGTAGTGTCAGTAGCATGCCAGGGGGCAAATAAAAGCAGGTAATAACCAGGTCTGGTGTAAGACAGTGTGGAAATTGAACTCGCTGTGTAGCAGTTGCTCATAAGTTACAGCCTTTTTGCAAGATTAATTTAGGGAGGATATATTCTTGTAGGGAATAATCTACTAAAAGAATGAAAGCTGATGTTTTCAGGTAAAAAGAATCCATTAAAAAGCGTGTCTGTTTCAGAATATGGCATTTCAAGCGGAACAGAAGATCAAGTCAGACATCCTGCGAGGTCTGAGCACGGAGCAGTTGTTTCAGTTGCTTTCTGATTCCGATGTAAATGTTCTGATGAAAACCTTGGGACTGCTCAGGAATCTTCTCTCCACTCGCCCAGTAAGTAGAGCTGCAAACAGACCTTCTGAAAGCTGATCAAACAAGCAGCCAATCCCGTGTGCCTGTGCAAGACGTTTTCCTGTTTTAACACCACTTGGATTTATTCAAATATCTCTAAGCAAATGTGCAAATCAGTGTGAGAAAGTATTTGAACGAATCCTCTGCATCCATGGAAACACTGTAATTATTATCAGAGCTAGACTTTTCCATTTAATGTTCAATTCCATTGCATTTAGCTCTTAGCAACAATATTTTCTTCATAGTTTCTCTGTGAAAGTTTTCCAGATAAACACTGAGGGTTGCAGTGTTGAGTCAGTGTATGGGAAGATCCAGATCTTAAAGATACTGGTCTTTCTTCTTCCTTGGCACTTGAAATATTTCTGTTCTTATCCATTTACATAGATAGTATTGGCTTTGTGAATTTGGTGTGGGACTGTGCACTCACAAAATGCAGACGTTCATTTTTACACTCTGAAATAAAATAGTTGGAAAATGTAAGTCCAGGAGTTGTTTTTGACAGGGAGAAAGAGATATTAGTGGAGGAAAAGGAAGGGGTAATCCCCAGTGAAGAACAGAGGGAAAATATGCAGCAAGAATTTGGCTAGCCAACATTTTTGAGGGGAAAAAACCCATGAAGCCTCTCTGTGCATTTATCACATATTGTGTTTCTATGAGAAAAAGGTCACTATAAAAAAATCTTCTGATATTTTTACTCATTGAGTCTCAATAACCTTGATAAAAAAATAGCTCTGTCTTAATATGAAAAAATACTTAATAGCCTGTCATTCATTGAATTCACCCTGATAATTCTCACTGTCACTTAAGGTGTTCTCCATCTGGAACTGCTTCCTGTGGTAGGTTTTGGAGCCAGAACCAGCCATTTTCAACCTCTACCCAAAACTCACTCCATAATAACTCATTCAGCAGCTTTCCAATGAAATCCCTTTAATAACAATTTTAATAAGTTCTACAAGAATCCCTGAGGTCTTAAAGAATTGTAGTGTGCTGGTCATTTCTGGTGCCTGTTTGCTGCCACTCCTGAGGTTTGGTATCAGTTAATCCAGTAGAGCTTGTCTAATCTTTTATCTTTTATTCTAGTGTAGGTGTTCATAGTCTGTCATCAAGTGACCTTTGAGCTGTGACCCTGTGAATTTAGGGCAGTTTTGCCTGACAATAACCAATGCATCTGGCTTACTTCTCTGTCCTCTTTAAGGCTTTGGAAATGTGACTGTTGGACCTGGGTACAGTGTCCCAGGGAACAGAGTAGCAAATACCAGAGAAAAAACATCAGTTTTCTCACTCTTCTCTATTACCCCCTGGTTATCAGAAGAGAAGTGGTTGTTTCCAACTACAGCATCACACATTTAGAGCCTGAGTCAGCAGGGTTCAGGCCTCAGCCTGAACTGGGACAGCAGTGTCTGCTCTTCAGGTGACAGGGAAAGCACCACCAAGGCCCATATGATGCTTTCTCAGACAAAAGCAGGCTCCACATGAAGAAGGATGTTCTAAAGTGTTTCTGCTGTGATTAATTCTTGGTTTGGGAGCTCTGTGTGCAGTGTTGCTAGTCCTCACTTGGAGTGATTCAAACAGGAATGTCCCTTCCTCATCTGGGGAGTTACACTAAATGTATTTCATCCTTGCTTTGGCAGCACATAGACCACATAATGAGCACTCATGGGAAGCAAATCATGCAAGCAGTGACCCTCATTCTGGAAGGGGAGCACAATATAGAAGTCAAAGAGCAGGTACCTTTTCTGTTTTGTGTTGTCTTGGCAGAATAAAATATAAGAGAGCAAAGAATGCTTACTGTTCACAACATGTCATTTTTGTTTGGGATTATGATATGCTGTGAATATTTTACTGAGATCTGTCAGATGAATAACTTCAGTACCTACAAGAATGCTTTTCTTTCTAATGGAGTGTTACAAAATTGTTTGAACTAAATTCAGATTGGTTTTGCAAATGTAGGTTTGGCAAAGAGGAGGGATGTGAGAGCAGAAGAATTAAACTGGGGCCATTGCATGGCAGGAAGGAATCAGTAGGAATAGAAGAGAAGCACCAGCAGGGGAAAGAGCATTCTGGTGCAGCCCAGGAAAAGGTGGGGAGGGACCTGGCCTGACAAATTACAACTTAAGAAAAGCAATCTCAAGGGGAAAGGTAGAAGGAAAGAGGAGACGGCCAGCAGGGAATAGCATCCTGGAGCCAATGTACAAGGACAGCTGCTGTGGGGGTGCTAAAGCAACAGTTAGAGGATAGGGGGGCAGGATTTGGCTGGATAACTCTTGTGCCAGACAAGACAAGTAGTGGGAGAACCTTGTTTCTTCCTCATACTGGGTGTGTGGTGGGGACAGATGGGGGCAGCAAGGAGCTGTGGGAGATGTCAGAGGGTTGCTCTGGCTTGGGTTGGATATGGGGAGCCAACAGCATGGGAAATGAGTGTAGGAGTAGAGCTGGTCTAAATCCCTGCTCAGAAAAGACAGGCTGAAGGCCAACAGGCCTCCTTTGGCAATTTAAGTGAAAATTAGCAAAAAAAGTCCTCAAAGACTCTTGCTAGCAAGTTTAGTGACACCATGGGTCTGAAACAGCTGAGAACTAACCACATGTGGCTTTCTAAATAGGTCTTCCTGATAAGCTGTGGTGACAGGAATGGCCTTTATTGGTGTAGCTTATTCACCTTGCCACACCTATCCAAATTATTTCACAGGAGAACCAGCATACCTGGGAAATGCTCTGTGAAAGGGCTGGGGCTGAATATAGGCTTTGGAGTTTGGGTCCTATGTCCACTGAGCATTTCCTTGGTCCCTGTGGTGCAGCTGGCTCTTATTTCAAGATCCAGTACTACCTGTCTGCACCAGAGCCCCTGCTTGCAGCAGGACAGCGATTGTCTCTGTCACTGCCAGCCTCGTCAGGATGTAATTAGCAGCTTGGAAGTAATTAGTCTCTGCAGCTGCTGACACAGTGCAGTGCAGCTTAGACACAAGCACCATGCAAGTGCTGATCGTGCTCCTGTGTCCTCCCAACATGTCCAGAAAAGATGGTCAAGTTCTTCCAGAGCTCTTTGGGAAAGAGCTTGTGGAGTATCTGCTGGTGATCCTGAGAGCCAGGGAAGGGGCTGTGCCAGTCAAAGCTCTGTGCAGGTAGTGCCAGCGTGGGCCAGGCTGCTTTGAGGGCATCCTGTGGGATGGCTTCTCTAATTTGAAAGAAATAACCAGCTGCAGAAGTATCTGGAGTTACCTTTGCAGGTGACAACTGTGATTAGACTTGTTGAAAACAAATGACTCCTCTGCCAGATCAGCAGGAAGACATCTGTCTCTTCTTTTCCTGGCCTTGAGAATGAGGGGGAAATGGTTGGGGTTTGTTGTTTTTCCTTTCCCCCCAGCCACTGCTACAGAACAGACTGCTTTATATTCCAGGGCATTTATTCTTTCTATATGTTGCAGATTTCCATAAGAGACTTAAAATGTTCTTCCTTGCAATGAATTAATGAGTGCTGCTCTTCATTTTAAAATGGTGATTAATGTTTTTGACCAGGGCTGCTCCCCAGAGTTGGTAACTCCTTTGCATTGGCCCTAGATGTGAGCAAGCTGGAACCTCCAGATTAAAGATATTAAAACAAATTAAAGGAATTGTTTGTCCCAAGTTCAGAGCTGTCAGAGAAGCTGTCATGGGATACGATCTGGGGCCAAATAATTTCCCATTTTTCTCTCTTTCAGACATTGTGTATCCTTGCCAATATAGCAGATGGCACGACAGCAAAAGAACTGATTATGACCAATGATGACATCCTGCAGAAAATCAAATACTACATGGTAGGGAAGATTTCTCTTACAGGATTTGTGTTGGTCTTTTGCAGGAATGAAAAGAGGAAAGTGCTTTAGGATTTTGTTTTGTGAATTATTCACTATCATGCATTTAATTTCCATATAACCAGTGGGGTGTAAGTACAGTTCTGTATGGCAGAGGTGTACAGAGGAACTGACTAAAAGGAAAATCCAGGGGTTATTTCCTATATATTAGGAAATTATATATTAGGGTTATTCACTATATATTAGTGACATCATCTACATAGAAAACATTTAATGAGATTGGAAAAGGCATATCTTGAAGATGTCAGTAAACATTTGGAAGGAAGTAACTGACCACTACCCAAGTGCCTTATATTATGGCCCTATCTTTGAAAGAAGATGTAGATAAGAATTAATCCCAGCTTTGCTATCTTATTTATTACATGATGAATGCCAAAATACAAGTCTTGTGAATTTCTGAATTTCTTCTTCTAAACTTGAGTTCTATTTTTCTATATTTAGAGTCATTCAAATGCTAAACTACAGCTTGCTGCCATGTTCTGTATATCTAATCTCATATGGAATGAAGAGGAAGGTAAGAAACCCTCCTTATTAATGCACAGACAAGTTACTATCCTGATCAAAAAGCTTTTTTTGTTGCATAGTAATCAATTATTTGCAGTGCACAGCGCAGTGGGATCCAAAGTATAATGGGACACAGCATTATAGGTGTAGTGTGGAATGTGGGAGTGGTCAGGAGACACTGAAGAGGATGCAGAGAGCTTTCTGGGGAAGGCACAAGGACACAGTGACAATAAACAGGAACTGGAGACACATAGTGAGAGGTTTTCACCTGTAGCATTTCTGTGAAGTCTCCAAACTATTGGAGTGAAAGACAATTCTTGTAAGAGCTTCCAGATCTAAAGGGACTATGGAAATTCATTTTTGGAGGGAACAGGTTCACTGGAGAGAATAAATGGATTAGAAGGGGATTTCTGCCAAAGAAGTTTTCCACAGTATGGCTGATTTAAGTGGCTTGGGCTGAAACCAGCTAAAGGACTTGTGGGTGGAACTGGGAGCAATGGATAAGGCATTTGGGGAGAAGTCATGGCCTGGCAGAGTGGGAGGTTACCAGGAGGGGGCTGAAGGATGGTGCTGCTCAGGCAAATATGGGGAGAGGAGGAGAGGGCAGAAGTCAGGCTCAGAAACACCTCCAGGGGAATGTTCTCTGCATCCAAATCCTGTGAGATCAGAGATGAGAATAAAACAGCTGAAGTCAGGATACCTTAGGATAAAGATTTTTGCCTTCAAGATGTTCTTGGCTCCAAACACAGAGCACAGCAAAAGAAGCTGGAGCTCCCTGGGGAAGCAGGCAGAACTTGAGGGAGTCTTTCCATGGCTGTGCTGTAGCTGGACATTGCTCCTTACCCCTCCTTTAGCTGGTTCCTGCTCCCACCCCTCTCTGCTGTCCTGCAGACCCTTGGGCTGGTGCCACTCCCAACAATGGGATTGTTGTTGTTGCAGGTTCACAGGAGCGCCAAGACAAACTGCGAGACATGGGAGTAGTAGACATTCTACATAAACTGAGTCAGTCCTCAGATCCAAATCTGTGTGACAAGTGAGTATGAAGATAATACAGGATCACTACAGTTGTTAATCTCAATTAAATTATTTTGAACTAATTAAGCCCAGCAGTAACTTTGCACACACCTGTGTTGTTACCTGTGTTAGTATCCACACAGATCATCTGGCTCCTTCCCAAACACATGAAAAACCAAAAGTTACTGACAATTTCTGGGGTTTTATGTTAACCTTTTGCAATTATCCCTCCTACAGTTAGCAACAGTCGGTATTTATTCCACAGAGGAGAAAATCTGATCTTTGAAAGATGTCGCACACAGACAACACAACTCAAAACTGTGCAGTTATTTTTAAAATGCATTAAATTTGGTATTCTTGGTTTTATGAAAGATGCTCTAGTGTTAGACATCTTTGTAGCAGTTAGGGCTTCTCATCTTAAAATCTATGCCAGATTATTAGCCCTGAAAATGATCATCAGGAACATTTTAATATCCCACTACTGCCACACCAGCCCCCTCCATGAGCTATTATGGCTTGTGATCACAGCAGAAAGCTGGGAAGAAACAAATAAATAATCTTCTTCCGTGTTGATGAGTTGTATCAGGTCCTGGAAAAGTGTGTTAGGGTCATGGTAGCAGGTTGGGAGCTGTGGGGGACAAAGGAAGAGCAAAATGTCTCACTTTAGGTGGGAGGAAACTCAGAATTAGCCCATGTGATTAGCCCACTGGTGGGAGGTGTTCTTGTTTTAACAAAAACATTGTGCAATATTAGATTATGTAAGTTGCATTATTAGACTGGCTCCTTCCTCCCTCTCACCTCACTGTATGTTTTTGGTGGGGCCAGGATTCCTGACAGGACTAATGTGCCTTTGGTATATTCTGACTTGACACTCCTTGATTTCTCAGCTCAAAGACCTGCTTTCCATGGTACACCTGTATTACAGAAAGCAATTGCTCTTCAGTGACTGCTCTTAAGGGGTTTTGGAAGGTGTGTGTAACACACATCCCAAGCCCCACCATGCTGGGAGTGCCTCAGTTTATGCTGGGGTCCAGTGTGCTTGGCTGGATCAGGTTATCCTTGGATGCCAGGTGGATTCTTTAGCAGTTACGACCCCCACAGAGCATTTCTGCACCACGGCCTAGATCCTTCCAAAGTGAGGGAGCCTTTTCCTAAGCCATCCTCCCTCCCTCTCTGCTGGCACACTCTGAGCCTGCCCATGGAGCTGCTGCTGCTGAAGCCAGATTCCTGTAATTAATGGGCTGTTCTTTCTTGCAGGGCGAAGACAGCACTCCAGCAGTACCTTGCATGATCAAAGACTAATTGAATCTATGGACACCCCTCATGTCTACTTAAGGAATAGCAGGAGATACTCCTGACTCCTTATATTTGCACAAGTCACCTTGGGCTGCATTTTTCTCAGGTGCAGGGAGCTGCTTTGCAGAAACAGTTCAAATGATCAGGTCTCCAGTGCACTTGAGAATTTTCTTGAGGTAGTTTCTTTACTCAGAGGACTCGGGGTGGGGGGGTTGTTTTGGTTTTTTGGGTTTTTTTTCCTGAGCTACCTGGACTCTCAGATAGAACAATCAGTCATCATTTTCCTTTTGGGCCTCCAATTCTCTGCTTTTGCTGCAGCCTTGTGTGGGTGCGTGGGTGCTTGAGTGCGTGTGTGTGCCAGGTTGAGTGTGTGGGTGTGAGACCTCACTTTTGGTTTTCCTTTTTTTTTTTTTTTTTTGTGTGAAAATCTTTTTCTACAGGTTTTCAAGGGTTAACCATTGTTTGCTGTACGAATACTTCAATGAATTATATACCGTTTGAATGAAATGTTATTTAAAAAAAAAAAACAAACTGTTGTATCCCATAAAGTTTATTTTGAATTTTGAAGAGATGAATGTTTTTAAGTAAAATATATGCATTTCTGAACTTCAGCTTAACTTACATTATACTTCGTTTTTAAAGAGAAAAATAGAGGGAGACAATAGACTGCAAATTCCAAGCAGCACATTCTGTACTGACAAGGTCCAAGAGTTCTTTGCCACAATACAAGGTCACCAGGTATCGATGACATGCTCAAATCCATGGAATGGGCCAACTGGATTGGGTTTGGGTTTCTTTATGTTTTTAGAAAACAAGCTCATACTTCAGGGTTAGCATGACTGATGCTTTTCAGAAAGGAGCAGGTGGCTGCAAGATCAGCAGGAATAAGCTCCTGCTTTGCCAGCCAGGAACTTGCTCAGCTAATTGCTGAAGGATTGGCTTATTCATGGTCAGAAGGATTTTCTGATCACTGATATCAGTGGAGCAAACAGTGTGTTGCAGAAGTTACATCCTCCAGAGACTAGAAGGAGCTGGCAAGCAGGATTAAGAGATTGCTTTTGTTTTGAATCCTTTATCTCCACAAATAGTTAAGTGACTTCCAAATTATTTCCACAAATTATCAACTGGCTGCATTAAGTTGGAGAAGGGATGGAAAAACTGGGGCTTCTGTCTTGTTTTATACTCAGTAACGTTGCTCCAGATTTTCTGTATATATGCAGCTATACACACATGCATGGATTTAGATTGCTGGATAATTGGTGAGGTGTGACTGCATCCAGAAGCCTGGACTGTCCACATGTTCCTGAAATGCTGCCCGCAAGTGTGCAGGGGGAAACACGAGTACAAGTGAGGTCAGGCTGGAATGACAGAGCCCAGTGATTTCCCAGTCTCCTCAGGCAGTTCAGGGTTCTGACTCACTGCCCAGGTCTCCTTTCTGGAGACCATAGTTCATAGTCAGACTCTCCAGACACTGTATTTACATAGCACTAACAGGCACTAGAGTTTGCAGCCAATGTCTTAAACCAAATCCTTCTTCTCTTACACTGAGCTTCAGGAAGGCTGCAGCAAGAAGAGAAGTCTGTAACTTTGCTAACCAATTTTGATAATTATCTAAAACTTTTATTTCTAATCAAAAGGTCAAATTGTGATGACAGCCTTACTTTTTTTCCAAGGTAACTCTTTGTGTCAGAAAATGTGACCACAGTTTGGCCTGGAATTTGAATGTGTTGTGTATCAGATAACTGTTATCACTTGGTTGCAAAGGAGAATATCTGCATTTCATGTAACTTCTTCCACTCTCAAAGACAAATAAAAGTGAGCACCTGACACATTTCCCCCAAGCATTGCAGTAAGTGGCAATTTTTAACGTCCTTCTGCAAATGTTTCATGATGGACTTTGGGGATTGAACAAAAGGGAAAGTAAAAATATGTGAGAACTTGTTAAATCTCAGTACCTCAGAAGCAAAGCCTTGTTTATAAAATTGAATCAAATATATTTTTGCTTGAACTGAGAAAAAAGTTCTGAGGCAGGTATTGTAAATGCAAAACTGTCCAGTGGGCATCTCCCTGATCCATTTGCACTCCTGTCTGTGTTTAAGAGCTCGAGTTCTTATGTATCTCTTCTCATCCTTCCCCAGCTCACATTTCTAAAAGCAAATCTGAGTTTGATTCTATAGAACTTTGGTGCCTACAGGTATTCAGAAAAAAAGGTGAGTAAAAGTATCTCTGTACAAGTTTTGAGGTGGTTTCCTAAAATTCTGCCAGAAAAACTAAAAACCAATGCTCAGACAATCTTGTTGCTGCATGAGAACAGTTGACATTTTCCACAGGTATAGAGAGGACAAACTGTTGGATGAGAACATTTTTACATTCACTTAAACTTTGTGAATAATTTTTGATGATGCTATAGGTATGTACAAAAAGAAGAATACTGTAAATAAAAAGACCTTTACCAGAACATCTAGATTTTTCTCAGCTTCCTGGAGAAATATGAGCTTTCTATGTCAACTTCTCTACAGCCTGAGATTCACAGTGGGACAGACTTTCCTGGTCACCCAGAGCTTTCCCAACTTAATGAGGTAGCAGCAGCTTGCGAATTCCAGGATTGCTTACAGAACCAAAGCAAATGAATCACCAGGATTTCTGCTGTTCTTGGGCCATTTCTCTGCTGAAAAGCCATCCTGACAGATGTTGATAAGTATGTCCTCTCTTTATACATGGGTCTAGTGACGGGAGTCCTCCTTTCAGAGGTTACATGTTGCTACAAAGTGAAGTTGAGCAGGGCATTTGGGACACCAGCTGTCAGACAATGGTACCCTTGGCTCTCCCCACCACTTTCATTCCACATTTGGACTGTTTTTCCCACACAGAAAATCAAATAAAACATCATGTGGCTATTGTTCCAGTCACAGATTTGCATTGTGACAGTGAAAGAAGCCAAGTAACCTGTGTAAAGCAGCTTCTGCCAGGATATTCTAAAGGCAAACGTCTCATATTTTGTTAATATTTATTTGTACAGACTTTACCTATTGCCATGGATGCTGCGCCTCCTCAAAACTGCTGAAGCAGTGACACAGCAGGCAGAGGAATCACTAAGCCTGATATTAGGTTCTTGAAGAGTAGAAAATGGCTTTAAAAGGGCTTTCATTGGTAATCCTGAAATGTGAGCACAAGAGCAAGTGGTGGTCAAAATCATCAGGGCTTTTCTTTAGGCTGATTGCCACAAAAAGAGACATTCTGAGGGTGTTGATGCACCAAAACCTGAATCCTCAGCCAGGAGGACAGTGAACAGCTGGAGGACCAGGCATTGTATGCTGTGTGACACGAAGCACCTCCAAAGTGTGCCCCTGCAGCCCAATGTGCCCAGCTGTGGGAAGGGATGGGGTAAGAGCAGCAGCCCTGCCTTAACAGCATCACCAGGGGTGCTGTGCTCTCACTGCAGAGAGGAAAAGAAAACCACAAACCGAGCTTGTTTGGGTGGGGACAGCCTTGCTCAGTGCTGCGAGGTCATGCCTGGATCCCACGCCTTGCTTTGAGACCCCAGTTTAGGAGAGAGGTGGGAAGACTGGAGAGGAGGGTGTGTTGGGCTGGGAGGTGCCAGGCAGGTGAGGCAGGCACAGGAGGCAGAAAAGCTCCACCTGCAGCTGCTGCTCCAGGAGTCCCAGGGGAGATGGAGCTGAACTTGGGCTGCAGCCGGCACTGGACACGGGGGAGGGAGTGGGCTGGGCTGGGCTGGGCTGACGCTGCCCTGGTGATGCCAGCGCTGCCATGGCAGCCTTGGGGTCCTGCCAGCTGCTGTACAAGGCCCTGGAAGGGAGCTGCAGTTAAGGCCCTGCAGCAGCATCTCGGTTCTTGGGGGAGGTGTGAGCAAAGGTGTGTCCAGGTTTGGAGCACTGCACCATTGCTGTGGGTGCTGTGTCTGGGCTGGAGCAGCAGAGACAGGTAAAAAGCTCTCTCTGTGGTGCAGGTTGGCCAGCACTTGGATCCAGGTGATTAGAAGCCATCTGTAGTGCTTTGTGTTTGGGACAGCTGCTCAAAGGACCCTGTTCCTGCAGAAGGATGGCTACAAAGAAAAAGGAGGTAATGCTGCAGGTCAGTAGTAGTAGGCAGGCCTTTACTAGATCTTTTAAACTCTAAGTAAGTGCAAAGGATGGAGTTCAGTCTTGGGGTATCTCAGATTCTGCTGGCAAAGCCCCACTGTGAGGTCCTTGTGGGGAAGAGGCGTCCCTGGAGGCAGGTGGGAAGCGTGGGAGGACCTGGCAGGTCACATGTGTCCCCAGTCAGGGCTGTGGGGTGCAGAGGGAGCTGCTGCATGGCTGCAGGTTGTGTCTGGGGCTCTTGGGGCCTAGCACAGGTTTGGCTGCTGTCAGAGACCAAAATGCCTCTGTTTTGTGAGGTAATAGCTCAGAGGACATTTAGGAGTTTGCGTGGGGTTGGCATATGTCCTGGATGGCAAGAGTTACTGGATGTTTCTGACCAGGTCATGTTCAGAAAGATTGCTGTAAAGTTAGAAAAGCCACAAGATACAAGAAAGACTCAAAGGCTGAAAAATCTATTTCACAGTGATGTGTAGAGGAATTTTTCCTGTTTACACTGCACAGGTGACCTAGTGATGCTTTATAACTACTGCATGAGAAGAAGGGGGTTTTATGAGCAGTTCGCAATGCAAAAACATTGAAAACCAGAAATGGGTTCTGCAGATCTGCTTCAAATTTTGAGAGCAGTTCAGTATTCACAAGAGAGAAATAATGAAAAGTATTATGGGCTCTATGACCTTGTTTATTCGTTGTTTAAACTGGGAAATGTGGACATGTGTAACAAGGAAAGAGGGGCACTTTACGAAGGTAGGAATAGTTTCTGTTGCTGCTTGTCCAGCTGTGTTCCTGTGGGATAGGGAACTTTACATCAACTAGACCGTGCCCCTTTGGCAGTGAAGGGAAATCTGGGTCTATATCTGCACATCTGGGATTTTTTACATCTGCAGATGAAAGCTGAACCTGTGTAGGACATGAGGGGATGTCCTGGAAGGGATCTGCTTTTGTTAGGGAAAAGCCAAGTCCAAGCAGCCTCAGGACATCCAAATTAGCAAAGTACCTTGAAGAGTGCCAGCAGTACTTGAGTCCAGCATTTGAACTTATGGCCAAATTCATTACTACAAAATACTGTCATAAATAATTTAGACTTGTTAGCATTCTGTGAAACACTCCAAGGGTGGTCCCAGCACTAGGAATAATTAAATTTTGTAGTTCTGCAGGTGTTCTCTGAGAAAACTAAGCTTGGGTCATGTGCTGAACAGGCAAATAAATAGAGGTGTCTGAACAACTCCCTGTTCCCTGAGCGGGACAGGGCCCTGGAGAAACTGCCCAGTGTGACCCCCAGTGATGTAGCTCTGAACACCTGTGAGAGAGTATTTCATTTGGACTGGAGTTCCCACTCTTGGAATTCTTGGCTGTGAGATTTTAGCAGCTCTTTAATGCCCATTGGTGTTAATTATTATGAAATAGCTGGCCTTGATGAAACTTGCTGTCTTCCACTGCAGTCTAAATGTAGTTGGGGTTGATGATACCCACTGAGGAAGGAATCAGGAATTTTCATTGTTCAGGATGAACAAAACCAGATCTTGCATTTCTCCAGAAGCCTTTTTTATTTTAACTTGCTGTGTTTTTCTAAGTACATCCTGAAGGGCAAGTCCTGTAAGATGGGGAAAATGTGAAGGATTATATCCTTTCTAATAACAGTATTGGGAGTGTGGGATAATAGAGTGGGTGGTGCTGTGTGTGGAATGGTCTAGGGCATCCTTGACAGGGTCAGTCCCTGAGCAAACTGATCTAATGCTGAGTTTTGTGCAGGAGAGTAGGTGAAGGACTCCATGGGCCCCTCCCAGCCCAGAACTTTGTGTTCTCTGCTCACTGTGCTTTGGAAGTCTTTAGGTAACAGCTGGGAATTCAGGTAAGGACATGCTGGCTTCAGACCACCCTCCAGTGCCCACACATCATGGAAATTGTGTATTTACTAGTTTGGTTTATCAAGGCTGAAACATCTCAAATAGTAGAGTTTGTGTGCAGGCAAGGTGAGAAACTGCTGCTGGAGAATCAGGTGATTCATAAATCCTGTGAGAACTGGGCCTGAACGAGGTGTGGTTCAACTGGAACCCTGGGCAGGCAGATGGAGATCCTGACAAGTGGATGCGGGTCTGGGATCCCAGTTTGGGGGCCCCAGCCAACCCCCAGAACAGCCCTTTGCAAACTGAGTCTGGGATCCCCAGGCAGCCACTGTTCCAGTAGTGCCACTAACCATGGGAGCACTTGCCCTTGGCTGGATGCTGCTGCCCTTTCCCTCTGCATTTCCTTGGATCTTGTGAGACATCCTGATCAGCTGGTCAGAGGTGAGAGAACCACAGTCAGAGGAGTTTCCTGAGTGCTCTGGTAATGCCTCTTCAGGCAGGTTTGTCCCTCTTGAGTGAATTGTCAATATGTTTGCAGCAACTGGGTAGTACCTGATGAATTACTGTGGCTTTTACTGTGTTTTTCAATTTTCCACACAGATTAACATTACTAGCCAGGAGCTTTGGGAAGAAATGCTTTGTCTCAAAGGACTCATTGGTAAGGGTTTGGTCAGCACACTGAATTGTTCTTGTTCTGTGTTAAAAGGACATCAGGACTGTTAGGAATTACCAGTGTTAAGGATGCTTAGTCAGTCTCTCTAGTCCCCTTAACCTGAATGGAAGAAAAAAATATTCTAACAGAGTTGAGACCAGCAGGAGGTTGTAGTCCTCTTCATTTATGTGGGACAGTCCTCATGCAATCCAAGCAGTGCTGGTCCATCCAGTCTCCACTGCTTGGAACAGGAGTGTCCCCAGCACAAGGAGCAGCCCTGGCTCCCAAGGTTCTTGGGAAAACCTCATATGCTCTACCTCTGTGCAGCAGTTTTCCATGGGAAATTTGCTATCTCCAAGGTCACAGCCATGCCCATGTTTCTACTTAAGACTCCTCCACATCATTCTTAGTAACGTAATAATGTGTAGTAAAATTCAAGTAATACTCTTAGTATTCTGTAATGTAATTCTGTCCTCTGATGCAGCATTTCAAACCTTGCAAGGGCTCCCAGTTCAGAGCTGAATCCAGCCCTTGTAGCACATGGTCTGTTGGTCTGTGTCTGAACTGACCCGTTTGTGCCTCGTTCTGACCCATTTTCCTGCTTGCAGTTGTCGATGTGTTTCAAGCCTGGTGTGGCCCATGCAAACCAGTAGTGAATCTGTTCCAAAAAATCAAGAATGAAGTTGGCAGTAATCTCCTGCATTTTGCTGTGGTAAGATCTCACTTGGCACTGCTTAAAATACCCAGTCCTCTGAAATCAGCTGAGGTCTAAGGGCTGAAGTCACTTATCTTTCCAATATTTAGCCCAAACCAAAGTAGTGCAGGAGTTGCAGCTGCTGGGACTGAACCTGCCACATACAGGGGCTTGGGTATATCTATAAGAATTCATATAATTAAGGATTTTCAGGCTTCAACTGCTCTATGCTTTCCAGATTTCTACTTAAGAAAGAAACATTAGACAGAGTTATTAACACATTGCCTCTGATGTAGAGGGAGAGGCTGAATGAGCTGGATTTGGTCACCCTGGAGAGGAAAAGGGACAGATGTCTAGTGGGGGGGAGGATGGAGAAGGCAGAGGCTGATGTCTGTTAGGGAAACACAGCAGCAGGACACGAGATAATGGCCTAAGTTGCAGCAGGGAAAGGTCCAAGTAAATAGAAAAGTGTTCAGGTGGGAGTGTAGGACACTGGGACAAGTTCCCAAAGTGCTGTGCAGAGCTGATTCTTGGAAAAGCTCAAAACTGCCACAACCTGCTGTAGCACTGAGAGCAGCCCTGCCCAGCCCTGGGCAGGGTCTGGGACTGGAGCCCTTCACAAGTCCCTCCCTGCCTCAGCCATGTGGTGACTTTGTGTTCTGGTGCCTTTCCTGGCTGGTGGCAGCTCTGGACTGAGGACAGAGCTGAGGGCAGTGTGGTTTCTCATGGCTCAGCCCTCCTGTCTCTGCTGCCACTCCAGCTCCTCCTGGCACTTCTCAGCCTCATGGGCAGGAGACCTGAATTCACTTCTCAGGCTTTTTCTCTGGAACTCACCCAGGCAAGCTGCTGGGAATAGATATCCCTGTCCCACAGGAGTGCTGCTCCAGCTCCTGCAGGTGACATCTGCCTGCTTCTCAGGCTCTGAACTGAGCTGTGAGCTGGCTGTGCCCCTGGCTCTGACCAGTGTCATTTTGTCCCCTAAGTCTGGGACCCAGAGGTGTTTTCCTGTGTGTGGGGGGATGAGTACTAGCCAGCTGAGGGTGTCTGAGTCCAGGCACTTGTGTGTGCATCCCTCTGGAGCAGAAATGCTTTTCTAGAAACACCTATTTTATTTTACATTCCTTTTAGGCTGAAGTTGATTCCATTGATGCCCTGGAAAAATACAGAGGACAATGTGAGCCTGTCTTTCTCTTTTATACAGTGAGTGAAAATATTTTCCCAGTGGTTGCATAGCAATAAATGTGACCTGCTGGTGGGAACAGTGGTCCTTTGGGGAGGATATTTTATTTCTTTCACATGTTATGGGACAATTTTATTTGCTCTGTATCTGCTGGTAATCAAATGCTGTGCAGATAAGAATATACAGCCAGTGTGCTGCCATGTGGAGCCTTCAGGTTCAGCCTGCTGCTTCTGCAGGACCTCACTCCTCTCACAAGCTGCATTGCTTCATCCTGAGACTGATGAGGAGACACAGAGCAGGTTGTTCCAAGCTTCCCTCTTGCTGTGGAGCAGAGCAGCTCTGAGGGGAGGAGTGTACATGATGTGGGTGATGTTCTGCTGTGGGGAATTCCAGAGCCCAGAGAACACAACCTGAGCACTTGCTGACTGATTTGTTTTCACACCTTCCAGGGAGGAGAATTAGTGGCTGTTGTAAGAGGAGCAGATGCACCATTGCTGCAGAAGACCATCCTGAAACAGCTGGCAGGGGAAAGGAAGGGTTTACGTGGAGGAGAGCCCATGGTGGTAATGGGTCACTAAAGCTTCAGACACCTGTAGATGTGCATGCAAGAGGAGAGCTTCAGCTCCCCATGGCCAGCATAGCTCTAAAGCAGAACTTTTCTTGCAAAAATCCCTTTCTCTGCCCAGCCAACCTCCTAAGCCACTACCACAGGCACTGGCTTTGTGTGTGTGGTCTAAAGTAATGACATTTCTCAGGAGCAAAACTGTCTTACTTATGTGTTACCTGCTGCTCCTAAGGCATCTCTAAAGCCTGCAGCTCTCTGCTGATGTTGCTGGCCTGTTCTTGGGAATGCTTTTCCCCCAGCTCTTGCTGTGCACTGAGAGCTCAGCAGGTGACCCTGGACAGGCAGGTCCTCTGCTGTCCCTGCTGAGCCGACCTGGCCCAGGACAGCAGGAGGGCTGTTCCTGCTCAGGGGGAGCTGGGACCTGGGGCCCTGCCTGGCACGGGCTCACCTGGATCACCTGTGGGATGTTCCTGTCTCATCCATGTGCTCTTGCTGCTAGGTGCCAGACAGCTTCTCCAGAGAGCAAGGAAGCACAGCTCCCCTTGAGGAGGAGCAACAGCAAGGACTAACAGGTAAGGCAAGGCATAGGTGTGGGATGTTCTCTGGGCCTTGAGCTGGAACCTTTAAAAGCTGGAGCCTTCAGCACGGATTCAGCTGCTGCTGGTTCCTACACCTGACACAAGGTGACTGGGGAGAGTCACCTTGAAACACACCCATCGTTTGGGTGTCTGGCACTGTGAAACTGGGGTATTTATCTTTCCAATGTGTTTTATCTTACATTTGCCCTGCCCTCCCCCCTCACCTTCTGCCTGGCAAGGGCTCCTGGAGACCCCACATGGCTTTCTGTTTCCAGGTGGTTTTTAAAAGAAAACACAAATGCTTGGGCTCCAAATCTGCTTATACCATCTCCTGCCTTGTCTAAAATTAGCCACGAATTCCCAAAGGCTTTTGCATCGTCTCCTAAAAAGGGACATTTTTTTCCTTGGCTTTGCTGGGACAATGCTGCATCCTGTGCACACCAAATCTTAGGCTCCAGAATGTGGGAATGGAACCAAAACCCGCCTGGCTTTAGCTGAAGCACCATGGGATGAAGGGGCGTGTGAGGGATGTTGGTCTCTGCTTCTCCTTTCTGCGCCTATTGTTAATTTCGTTCATTTTCTTCCCTCGGAGGCTGACGCACCCATCGGGTCCGGGATGACGACCGCAGCCGTGGAGCAGATGCGACCTTTTTCAATAAATACAAGATTTCCGTGCGGCAGCAGCAGCGGTTCCGTGTCCTTGGTGTCCCTCGGTGCCCGCCGGCGGCGCGCGGCCCCTTTAAGGCTGGCGCGGGGGCGGCCCCGCCGCGCTGCGGCTGCGTGGGGAGGAGGCTCGGGTCGCGGGTTCGAGTCCCGGCGGAGCCGGCCCGGCCATGGCCGCGGCCCTCGAGCCAGCGGAGGCCGAGCCGTGCCCGGAGCCGCCCGCGCACCGGCTGAGCGTGGCGGAGCTCGACCGTGAGCTGGACTCTCGCAGCGAGCTGGTGCGTCCCGAACCGCCGCGGAGGCGGCACGGCCGGGCCGCGGGGGCTGTGCCTGCCCGGGCGCTTCCCGCAGGGCCGGGCGCCCGCCGAGGGAGGCTCGGAGGGTCCCTGAGACGCGCGAGGGACGGTCGGACCCCTCACACAGCCGGCCTGAGGGAGGGTCGGCGGCTCCCTCCACACTCCTGGGAGGGAGGGTCGGGCCTCTCGGGTACCCGGGAGGGAGGGTCGGCGGGGCCGTCCCAGGCTGATTGCGCCAGTTCCTGTATCGTGACATGGGTCGCTGTCACTGTCATTTACTGAAATTTCGCGTGCTTCACCGTATGTAAGAAAAAAAATAACAACCCCCAAAGTTCTGTATGGCGGGTGCCTTATGTAGCAGGTGCAGAGTCAGTCATTTAATTTCACTCTTGCTGCAAGACCCTTTATAGTGCAATAGCGTGTTTATTCTCAGAACATCAGAAGTATTCTATGACTGTTTGTGGAAATAAGTTTCACACAGCCTCCAAGAAGGAAATATCCTCACTCAGCCAGGTGAAACTGTGTGTGAGCCTGCCCTCAGAGCTCTTGCCTGCCTTTCCAGGCAGAGGCGTGTATAGCTGCTTTTTATGTGGTTGTAATTAGGGTTTGGAAGGAGGAGCAGGCAACCTAAACTCAGGCTGTGGTTTCTGATGTACAGATTGACGACAAAGAATTCGACATTCCTCAAGTTGATACCCCTCCAACGCTGGAGAGCATCCTAAATGAGGTGAGTGAACCATCTGACAGGGGAGTCAGGTGAGGCAGCACATGCTCCTTTTCCTTTACTCTTACTGTGAGTTTCCTGGAAGACAACATTGTAGAGCTTCATGGCTTCCTGATGCTGATAGCTAGCAGGTGCATACTCAGTGGAGTAATTGCTCTACAGTGTGTGATACGGAATTTTGGTGTTGTTGTTTTTTTTTTTTTTTTTAATTAAAATATCCACAGCTGCAGCATAAATGGTTTTCATCAAGTCCAAGCACATTCATCTGTAGATCTGGAGAGTCACCTGAAGTCTAGGCAGCCTATTAAAGGTCAGGGTCACTAGACAGCTGTTTTTAGCTAAAAGTAATTATAGAGTATTCAGAGTAGTTCTGAAACTGTGAGAGGAGATGAGAGCTAGATTCTTCACAGCTTCATTTGTATTGTTCCTTTTACATATAAGGTGTCCCAAACAGACAGTCTGGGAACAAGAGGAGTAGTAGGGGTAGCTATGTCCTGTTTCTGCTGGTGCCTTGAGTAGTGGAAGTTCAGTAAATTTGGGTTTTCTCAAACTTTAAGGACATGCAGTGACATACATGTCAGAGGAGTAGATTCCAAGTCTTAAACTTGAGCGTGATAATGAAGAAGATACAGTTCAGCGCAGACAAAGTCTTATTGCAGTATCTCAGTAAACTTAGGATGGGAATGACTGGCAAAACATTTCTGAAAAGGATTTTAGCAGAGAACAATCTGTCTGAGCCAAAAAGACAAACAGCTGCAGTTCAGAAAGAGATGCTTAATGAGCACAGGGCTGCCAGGTGTAAGTGAAATGAGGGGCAGCTGCTCTGCTCCCTGCTTGTTTGGCATCAGCTGGGGCATTGTGTTTGCTCCCTCTGGCTTTGTGCTGAGAGAACAACAGGAGCTGCACTGGTTTTAGAACACATCAGGGAGAATGGCTTTTTGAAAAACTGTAATAAAAAATTCCAGGCTAAGACTGACAGGAGAGAGAGATTGCAAACAGAAGAGCTGAGAAAAGAGCAAAATCAACTCTTGTGGCAGCTGGAGGGATTTCTGGGCTCTTAGTGCCACTTGGTGAAGTGCTGGAGTAGATGATGATAATTCTAGGCCTTCTCTTGGCAATTTGGAGACTTGGAAACAGCTCTGTTAAAGGGCAGTTAAAGTTTTCATGGAGTACATAATATCTGGGGAAGAAAGGTTAGCTGACTTGTTCTCCATCTCTCTTCTGTGATTTTTGTGAATTCTGGAAACCTTCCACAGAATCAGCCCAGAAAAGTAATTTTAAATTTTGGGTTTTAAATCTGATACTTTCTTGTGCACTCCTTCTCCATTTCCCTGCTGATTTGATGCTGCTTTGCTAATGTTTCAGTTGTTTATGTTGTTGTGCATTTGAACATTTAGCAAGCTGTGGTAATTCTTGCCCTCCAGACTGATGATGAAGAAGAGTCTTTCATTTTGGAGGATCCCTTTCTCTTGAACATTGATAACACGGATACACACTCCTATGACACCTCTTCTGTGGCCAGCTCTGACAGTGGCGACAGGACACACCTGAAAAGGTACTGCAGCCTCATGCAGGGAGGTCAAACCTTTTGTGAAGGGCTTCTGCTTACATCCATTAGAAATAAGTCCTCCTTTTTTCATAAAACACTGTTATTCCTCCAGGATCACATAGGCAAAGATGGGATTTGTAGTTGCACTGGGGGTGGCCTGTTTGAGCAATAATGGCATTTTATGGGAGATGGATTAGTTAAATTTCTCCATATTTTAATGGAATCTTTGAAGTACTGAATCATGTTAACTCTAAAGAAAATGTTTCAAAGGGTTGTCTGACCTAGTCTGCAAGTAGCTGGTGGTTATTTGTAAAAGGCAACTGCTGTCACTTCGGTGAGTGGACTGCTAATATTGACATCTAATTCGTGATAATTAACTCTAATACTGCTGCTATGTGTTATTAATTACTCAAATTATGGCCTGAGCCACTCCCATGGCTGCCTTGTGTGCCATGAGCAATTGCACAGGATATGAACACTCTGAAGTCGCATGGTTTATGTTGGCATAGGGTGGTGTACAGACTCTGTCCCTTCTTTTTTCAAATAAGATTGTTTGTACTGAGAGAAATGTTACATGGAGTTGCTTAAACTTCTTCCAGTACAGAGTATGCAGAAAAACCTGGAGGTGTTCTGTCACCTTTGGGTAAGGCTAGTTGCCATGGTTATGGGTCCTTAGCCATAACACCAGCTACTAACAAGATATTTAATGAACCTCTGTGGGAGCTGCTTGCTTGTGCACCTCTGGAGAGAGAACAACCCAATGTTTCCCTGGTAGTTTTGGGAATTTGGCTCTCTGGTGGTGTGAGCTCGGCAACAAAATCGCAGTTTTGCTGGGGAATTTCCCTGTCTTGCCTTTTAGAGTTTACCAGAGCTGTTTTGAAATAACTGATCCTGCACTAGTTAGTTTTAAAGGGCATATTCTCCACAAACAGAAGCATTTAAGCTTTCATATCGGGTGAGCTGTGTATTAATTGAAGGCTGTTCTCTGCCATACACCCAGTTTTCCTACAGGTCTGCATTCTGCTAATGAGCCTTTTCCAGTTGTGCATTTTCTGTAGATACTCACCTTTACAGGTTTAAACTTCCTCACTCACTGAAAGAGCTGAAATGTTGCTTTCAGAATGTATTAGTGAATTCTAAGGCTTGTAGATATGTGCTTGAAACTGACCATTTGTTTGGGGAAGTAGTTTTTTTTTACTCCAGAAGATGAGTTAAAACCAAACTGTGTGCAGGCAGAGCAGGCTTTGCTGATTATCTCATGTCTTACCTCATTCTGTGGCCCCAAGACAAAGAATGGAAATTGCATGACTTACAGGTGTATGCAGAATTTACCTGCTGGCTTGGCTGTGAGTTAGGCAAAGTTCCAAGCTTTTATTCTGCTCTAATGCTTTTTGGTTTGTTTCTTAATTCCTTAGGAAGAAAAAACTCCCAGATTCTCTCTCACTCCATGGATCAGTGATACGGCTCTCACTCCTGAAAGGAATTTCTGCCCAAATAGTGTCTGCAGCAGTAAGTGTCATCTTCTGGGCAACTCCACTAAGAAAAATTTGAAACTCTTTTGGTATCTATTAGGGAGGTGTGTGAGATCTCCTGTCTGACCCTACTGTTAGTTCTGTGTAACACCATGTTAGGGGCATCAGCTACTAACCTGCAGTCTATAGGCAGCAATGAATCAAGGCTTAGCTGACATGCTGCAGCAGTGATGTGGTAGGTCACTTTTAGCACTGATTTGTGTTGTTAGATGTTGTGAAGCTTGGTGGGAAATGTTCATATAACATGAAAGTGTGCTTGAAGGTGCTGGAACTGGGTTTGCTCAATGCCTCCAACAGACACATGGCTCTTTGAGAAGAGCACAGTAACTTCCACATGGAATTACAGGATATTCTGCTTCCTCTCTATTTCTGGGTGTTTCTAGCCAGTGGTTCCCTCAGCTCTGTCTGCCCTGGTGGGACCATTAAAATGCAGCTGGTGGTGATTTTTCTGTGTGTTGTAGTTGTTCTAATTATTAGACATGCATCATCTATGAGTTGTGTCTCTCACTCATGGGTTCTCCTGTTTCCTCAGGACAAAGTGGATGCTGGCTTGCCCACTGCAATTGTAAGTACTCTTACAGTTTTCAAAGATTGTATATTTAGTTTTCATGCCAGTTTGTTAAAGCAGTATTTAAGACAGCTGATAAATGCATCTTGCTTGACTTTTCAAGTGTGAGGAGTGGGAGCAGCAGCATGAAAGCTCCCTGGGGGCAGAGTTCAGCCTTCCTTCATTGCCCAGCTGCCCCTTTGCTGAGCAAGCCTCACACCCTCCTTTTTTTATGTCATCACCAGAGCTTCTTAGCTGAGCACCTGACATGTCTCCATCTGTTGAGCACACTGAATTTCCCTAATTGTTTCTTCTTTGCCAATTATTGCTTTGACAGCTTTTATGGAAACTTAAACTGGAGTGCTGCAAATGATGGGTTCAAAATCTCTTGTCTCTCTGTCTGAAGTATTAACTAAAAAGCTGTCTGAAGGATACTCCTGCTTAGCAATTTGCATCAAAGTTGAAGTTAAGCATACTAATCATGTCTAAATATGTCAGAAACTGCCTGTAGGAGAATGAGAAGAGAAACATTTTAATGAGGTGAAATACAGTCAATATTTGTTTTGCCCTTGTGAAGTGAGTTTTAATGTTTTACAAAGGAACTAAAGGTGTGCTCAGTCCCTTCGACTGTAGCAACAGCAGCCCATAAGAAAATATACTTTTGTTTAAAAAGAAGAGGAAAAAGTAGTCACTTCTAAGGCAAAAGACTACCTTAGAAAACAGTGAAGTTGGAAACACGCTGTAACTGATATGTACGTAGAATAAAAACCTGTACTTAAACATCCAGACATTTTATTTTTTTTAATCTGACTTAGACTTGATAAGAAATAAAAAGTAGAACAAGATATATAGACAAGACTATATCTACAGCATTATGTGATTTCTAGTAAGTTTTATTTCATTGAGTGCAGGTTGGCAAGTGCAGTAGGATCTTTGAGGATATGTTTAATAGGATTTGTTTAATTCCCCATGGAAAGAAATTGGAGTCTCTGGTTTGTTGTAGACTGCTCTTCAGGGGGCCAACACTAGCCAGGGTTTTAGAATAGTTCAGATGTGGAAGTAGCAGCTGATTTAGGATAAAATCCCAAGTATTTATAGTCAGCAATTACACCGAAAGAGTGAGACTGACTTAAGAAAGATGAAATTTTGCTGTGGGTACCACTCTGAGCATTTGAATTACAAAAAGCAGAGGAAAAAGCAGCCCTCTGATCTTGACATAGTCTGTGTGATGGTTGTTCAGGTGTAGTACCTATCTGTCTTCATCTAGGAATTGTGCTTGTTACTTATAAATTGAAAAAGTTATAACCTTTGAAATCTTCCATTGAAATCTTCCAGTCTTTTGGCAAACTTTGCTTGATAAGTGGTGGATTTGTGAAAGATGTTTCTTCTGCTTTCTATCTTCCTGCATGACTGTTTCAGGCAGCATCAAATCTGATAGCAGTGGGGACTTCCCATGGGTTAGCACTGATATTTGGTAAGTTAAAAATAAAGTCTGGAGTTTTTTTTGCATTTTAATGATCTTAAAATATGCAAAATGGCTAAAAACCGCCAGCCTGATTTATAACTGCAGGCTGGGTTTCTTCTAAGATGTTGTTTGTGCTAAATGTGTTTCTCTTTCAGTAAAGAAATGAAGCAGGAGTAATATTTGTCATCCTTATTCATGTTTCTTGTGCATTGTTGGGGTTTGGCACTTTGATATTGAGAAATTTTACCACGTGGGAATTGTCTAAAGAGTCTTTTCTATGTTTGAATAGAAAATACTCTGTTTTCATGTGTAAGAGACCACAACCTGTATGCAGCCATCATCAGTAATAATCTTCTGCCCTGTGTCCAAATAGGTGTCAGCTTTATGGAAGGTGTGTTCCCTGGGAAGTGGGGCTTCTGACCCCTGGCTGTCTGCAGACCTGTGCCCTGGGTGTTTCCTTCCCTGCCTTTCCCCTGCACCAGGCAGACACCTCTGGGTCCCTTCATTCTGTCATTCTGTTCTTCCTCTTATCACCAAACTCTCTTACAAGGTTTTCTGAGCTTGTGCCTCTGTTTGCCCAGCTTACCAGCTGGGACAGAACAGCTCTTGAACTGTTCCCATTCACATTCAGGTTTTGTGCCCTTTGCCTATGTAGCCCAGTTCTTATCCAGTTTACAAATTTCAGTGTATTTATTGATGCTGGTTGCAATTCTTGGAGACCAAAAGTTACAGGGGACAGGGTACTCCATAGAGATGGGAAAGACTGAAAGTGCAAGACTCACCTTCCTAGGTATTTAGGCATTAAACTATTTGATGCCATTTGTTTAATTTAACATTCAACCAATTCTGCTCCCTGAAGGGAAGGTGGATTGAAGAGAGCCTCAGATCCCACCCAAAGGTCCATGGTGATGGGTAAGGGGCAGTGGACCTGCACTGAGGGGAACTCTGATGAAGATTTTCATCCTGAGGGTGTTCAAGCATTAGATAAAGTTGAGACAGGTTGTGTCTCTTTGCCTGGGGATATTCAAAATTCAGCAAGGCCCTGAGCTGGCTGGTCTCTTTGACCTTGCTTGGAGCAGCAGGACTGGGCCAGAGACCTCCATGCACAGCTCCCTTACAGCTGAAATGACTCCATGATTCTGTGCTGTAATTTAAAAGTGATGAGGAATGGAAGTACAGTGTCCAGTTTTGTTTCAGGATGCTTCCTGGACACTTATTCTCTGCTGAATTCCTTCAGTTCTGTAACTAAAACTTGGGCGTTCACCCCAGTGCTCTCAGATCTATCTAAAAAAGAGAAATCCTGACAGGATAGGGCTCTAGAAGGCTTTGTTTTGTGCAAAGAGAGGGTTTGAGATCTGGCTTGGGTTTATTCTGAAATTTTAACCAAGACTATATTTCTGTAGACCAGTCAATATATCTACTGGTTTTTTACTAGCTGTGTAAATTAGGGTGAGATTTACTCTCTGAAGGTTGGTAAAGTGTGTGCAGGGTTTATACTGTACAGTGGGAACATAACATCTTTTTTGCATGCAAAATTGTAGGTCCATTTTTTGGTTTCTTAATGTATTTCTCTGAATTGTTGTCACTAATACATTTTTAAACTTTATTTTTTCTTTCATATATTTGATTTCAGCTAATTTGTCTCTTCTTCTAAGCCCACCTGTACTCATGACTTGTCTGCTCTGTCCTTATTATAGACAACTTGGGAAACTTTCATTCTGCTTTTGTGAATGCTTCTGTTGACTCCTGAAACATCATCACAGGGCAGTTCTCAGGCTGCACATGTAAAATTGAAAAGCCAACTTTCCTTCTGGGTTAATGTTGGATTAGATGCCAAGTCTGACATCCTGGAAGTGTTGCAGAAGAGGTAGTAGGAGGGGATGTCTGGAGGCCTGGAGACACTCTCCTTTGGTAACTGGGTGAAAATAGTTTTACCGGTTATGTTACAGTGAAATTCCAGTTTTATTTCCTCTCAAATGTCTATTTTTTTGGTCTTCTATGCATTGAAATTCAAATTTATAAGCTCACTTTTTAAACTGCCTGGTTTTAGAACACTAGACATCACAGCATCATTTCTTGAATAAATCAGAAGGGGAAACATTAACCAAAGGAAACACTCAGCAAAATCTGAAATTTCTCTTCTTTGGAGATTGTCACATATGTGCTGTTCATTGCTTCACTCCTTCCTCTTACATTGATTTCTGGCTTTTCTCTCCTCTTTTGGCCCTTTCTGTGTGGACTGAAAGGCAAAGGTACAGTACCACTGCTGTGTGCATGTCCCTGCATGACCAGGCCCTGTGTTGCCCAGGTTGCATGTTGTCTGTGCCAGGATATCAGGGGCAGCTCAGCAGTGCAGGAACCACTTGGTGGATGATGCTGCTGGGAATTGCTTAGTGGGTGCATGTGCACTGCACACTCCCAGATTCTCCAGGCAGGGACAATAGAGGAGCAGGTAAATGTGATTTTTGTAATGTCCTAGGGCAGCAGGTGCATTGCTATTTGTAAAGGTGTTGTTTTGGGGAAGGACAAGGCTCTTCCATGAGATCACTATCCACCCACAGCATTTCTTGGCACTGTGCCTAATAAAATCAGTAGTGTGTCAGTAATTCTGCAGAAAACCAAGCAGGCCTTTCAAACTCAGGACATAAGGCAAAGATCTTGATGAAAACCTGGTGATCCAAGCAGTATCAACTTCTGCAGTGCTATGCTCATTTCTTTGGTTTGGAAAATGACTTCTTTCACATCCACAAACTTGTCTTTATTCTGTATGTCCAGAATTGTATTTCAACTCCATCTCATTTTGACTTCAGAGTCTGAAAGCAGCACAGTTACAGTTACTGCTGGAACATTTTCGGATGAAGAATTGCCTTATGCAAATTGAAAAATTAAAAACATTTTTTGGCAATTGATAGCCACCTTTGTTTCAAGCATTTGGCAAAAGCTTTTTATGTTTAATCCTTAAATGTGCCTTACTTGCAAGTTGATAATACAAGTCTGGAAAATCATTAGATCAGCTTTTATAACCTTTATAAAAGACTTTTGCTATTGTCTTTTTTTATTACTTTGCCTGCTTATTAATAGAAGCTCATTGATTTTCTGATCTTGCTTTGCCTTGGAAGCAATTTCATCCGTATTATAGTTGAGGGTTTTTTTGTTTTTAAATCTTGTCTCATAGCTCTTATTGTGTGTCATCTTTTGACTGTCTGGAAAAAAGAACAAGTACTGGATTGGTCATACAAATCACTTAATTTTGGGATACAACAGGGGCCTTGTTTGTTTTCAATTGACATTGCAGGTGAGGGAAAAAGCAAATGGCTTCTGAAAGTTCCTGTGGGGATACATATAAAGATGTAAAACCTTTTCAGAGAAACCTGTGGAGGATTCTCCTTTTTCATGCCTGAGAAGACGCAGGTTACTGATTGAGTCAGTGACAGGCTTAGGCTGAAGTGGAAAGTACTTCCATGAATGAAGAAGTCATTCACCTTTAATGTAAGGAGCTGCAATATTCCCCTATTTTCAAACAGATTTTTATGGTTAGGTGGTATTTTTGTAAATGAACTGCATTTCCAGGCCTCTGGAACAGGTACTGTTTCTTTGGATCTTGACACCATTGGAAGAATATATCTCTATGAAACCTGTTTTCCAGCTGTAGCTCTGTTTTCTCTGAACTTCTGTGGAAATCTTTCATAATTCATCTTCTTTTTCCTTTACCTGTTCTGATCTATGCTGTGAACACCCCTCTCACAGTGATGTCAAGGTGTGTCCTAGCGGCATGGCCAAGAATGTTTTCTCCTCACTCTGAGCAGTGCTTTAGAGTAATCTAGGTGTTCAGCTGTTGTTACTGGTGTTTATTTCTGAACTCCACTCCTGCCTCTTCATACAGGTGGGATTTGAAAGGGGACTCCCACTCTCACTGTCTGAACAGACTGATAAATGCATTACTTTGGGCAAGAAATGCAAGATACATCCATGCTTTGTTTCACAGCCAGAACATTCCCAACAGTGCTGCAGAAACATGTCCCATGCCCTGGGCACATCTTCCAGGGTGGTTTCTGTGCTCAGCTCTGTTTCCTTGAGCCAATGCTTTCCCTTCCTTGCTCAAAGTGAATTCTGCACACAGTGTTATTGTGGTGCTTCTGATGTATTTCATATCCCTGTAGTCTTCATTCCAAGAGTTCTCACAAAGCATCTTTTCCCACTCCCTCACTCAAAAGCAGGACAAAAGCAGAAAGAGGTGGAAAAAGCAGCTCCAGAACATTTTTCTTAGCTTTTGAGAGCGGTGCACCAAAGACAGGCAGAGGATTCTCAACCAAACTAATGAAGAGCAGCATCTTGTAAAGTGCTTGTGAGTCTCTCATGGTGGGAGCCTCCAAGAACTTGGCACAGACAGAGGTGCCCATGGTTTGTGGTGTGCAGGAATGGACAGGGCATGGCCCTGCAGCAGTGCAGTCCCCGTGGAGGCTCTGCAAGCCATGGCACCTCCTTTGCAGCAGCCTGTGGCTCAGGGAGGGAGTTCCTTTATAGAGTAAGAGCTGAATGCACCAGAACTCATTGAGTGTTTTAACTGTGCAGCTTGGAGACAAAAGTATCTTTTCCTCCCAGCCTTTGGCCTTTAGCAACAAAACCAAGGAGTAAAATTGCATAATAAGAATAAAATTATGTCATAAAATTTCACTTACCAAAAACCTCTGTTGGGTTTTTGTAATTGATGTTCAAAGGCAGAAATACAATGCTCAAAAGGTAGAATTAATTTTGTCATCTTCATTGCTACAACTTAAGCACTGTTGCAGAATAGTGAAAGGAAAGCTAGATACTGATTTGATTTTTCCTAGTACTTTCTTTTTCAGTATGTAATACCTCTGCATTTCCATATTTCCTGTCCCTGGTTTGTACTTCTAAAAATAATTTTTGTATTTCCCTGCAAGACAGCGTCCCACTCTTTTTGTTCTAACATGAGCTCTCATCTTGTGAACCCCTTTTTAAAAGAACTTAACTGTAAGACTGTGAATTGTTAATGCACCCCAGGTGAATTGTATGTGTAAATAATTTCATTATGTTCATTTTAACCATTGCTCTTTCTTTAATTTTTTTACCAATTGTTCTGCTCCAGATCAGAACCAGGCTCTCCGGCTGTGTCTGGGCAGCACCGCAGTTGGGGCCCAATACGGAGCCATCTCTGCTCTCAGCATCAACAATGACTGTTCCCGGCTGCTCTGTGGCTTTGCAAAAGGACAGGTAATTCCCAAAGGATGAGCTGCTCCAGTGCTCTGTCCTGAGAGGGTGCCAGCAGCTCCAAGCCAAGCCTCCTCAGTCTGTAGCTGTGTGTTGCTGGTTCAGTGCTCAGAAGCAGCACATGAAGCATGATGTGCCCAGAGCCTTTTGGGGCAGCCAATTCCTGCTGAATCAGGTTTCTGTGGAGGAAGTGAGTCATGCAGAATATAACAAAGGGTTAAATTAATTGTGACATAATTCCTGTTAAACTGAAATGTGAGATGGCTCACTGGGACAAGCAGTTTAGTCTCTCTAGGCCACTCTCTGAGGTCTGTGCGTGGTAATTAAAGCTGTTTTTTACTGTGGTGATGACCTGAAATTCTTGAAACTCATATGTAACCCCAAAGTTAATTTTTGCTAATACCATACTTGTATGACATAAGTAGCATAGCTTTTGAAGGGAAAAGGGGTTGAGTCTGTTGTATTTTTATACCAAAGGAGAGAAAGTAACTCGTGAGCAAAATTAACAAGACTAAACCAAAATAGGTAGACATTACCTTGGTAACATTGAGACGAGTACAAAGAAGGCTACTTTGCTTTTTGCATTCATTTTCCTTTGCTTTCACCTTCATAGTAGATGAAACACACCCCTGTGCCTATGATAGGACTAAATGACAGCTTGCTGCAGGCCATACTTAATCCATGCAGGACAGCAGCCAGTTTTAAATTATGCTCAGATAAAACTTTTTGGAGCAAGAGCTCTGAAACATGTGGTCTAGAAGCATTCATAGATGAATTATGGGATCACATAAAGTACTGTTTCCCTTAAAAAAGTTTTATTCAGATTGTAATCTCAGCTCTTCTGGGCAGTTATGCAGTGTGCAGTTTGGGACTTCTTGCTTCTTAGCTGAGAAATTACTTGAATTTAATATTAAGTACGAGCCAAGGTCTATTCTTCTACCTGCCTTGTCATGCTGAGCAAGCTCAGGAGGAGAGGAGGAACAAGGTTCATGGTAGCCATGGAGATGCTTGAGTTTTGCTCAGAGGTGTTAGCAGAGATTTTTCACCTGTTCACTGGTTCTGAGAGAGAAATTCACTTGACTTGTTGGGTGGTAACAAAGTTATCTTACACTCTTTAATGTTCTTATCAGGCAGATAGCTGTGAGCTGAGGGAGGTGGGGCAGGTGGGGAGAACTGGCCAAAAGGACATGATTCAGAGTTGAGATAACACATGGTGTCAGCTCTAAACACACAAGTGAACTGCTTGGAGAAACAGGACAGGAACATATTTCAGGTCACTTTTCTTTGATATGAAACCCCTACTAACTCAGGATGATAATGGCAGTATAGGAATTTGTTGCTGTACTGTAATGCATGAGGTGATGGAGAGAACCCCTTGACAGTGAGTGTGTACTGAGCAAAATCTGCTTGCAGATCACCATGTGGGATCTGGCCAGTGGGAAGCTGCTGCGATCAATAACAGATGCCCACCCTCCAGGAACAGCTATTTTGCACATCAAGGTAATAAACACTAAATCTATTGCTTTTATACCAGTTTTGTTCAGTCAGATGTGGTGACTTTCCTTGTGCAATACTTTTAGATTTTAGATGAGAGCAGCTGCCTATGACAGTGGTATCCAGAGATGAGAAAAATGAGCAGAAATTGTTTTAAAATGAAACTGAGTATACTGACATAATAGTTTTGGCTGTAAGTTGTACTGTAACAAACAACAGTTGTTGTCTGTTAGAACTCCTCTCTCCAATGCCAAAATGTATGAAGAATTAGTTGTTAGAACACATTTCTCTAAAACTTGCAGTGTTTTGACCTGAATACATGACTTGCCAAGTTTCAACTTAAAAGAATCTGAACTGTAGAAAGTAGCTTCTGTAAGCAGTTTTTCAAATAGCTTGTTGGGATTGTTTTGGGTTGAAAGAGAAATCATCTATGCCTTCTTGTTCGGCATAGTGTTACTGTCATACACAGAAAATCATACCCGAGTTTGTGCCTGGCATTGTTTTACATGGCCTCAAATGTTTGTGGGCTTACAGATTCTGGATTGCAAACACCTCCAGAAGTGTCCCCAGTGGAGACTGTGATCCTTTGCCTGAATTACTTGATAATCTTTAGAAGTTCTGGATGTTTCTGATTTGGGTCGGTCTGTAACTGCAGCCCATCCAGCAGCTCTGGCCCCAACCCATGTGCTTGAGGCTGAGAGCCCTTCTAGAGGCAGCTCAGATTTTGGTGTGCTGCAGTTCTGAGCTGCAGCATAAAGTATTGGGGCTTTGTTACCAAAATCTGGCAACAGGGCTTGCTGGGGATATGAAGGTGAAACACAAACCTTGCTTTTCTTGCACGTCATAAAAAGCCCCAGTAATTGTCTCAATTCAGTATGTTAAAGGTGTCTTTCTGTAGGTGCACTGCTTGTACTCTGTGTGTTGTTAGTACTGCCATAGCATGTATTTTTATATCCATTTTTTGTAGTTTATTTCTTAGAGCTGTTTTAATCTCGTTTTCTGCTCAGTTTACAGATGATCCGACACTCGCAATTTGCAATGACAGCGGAGGCTCCGTGTTTGAACTGTCATTTAAGTAAGATAATAACTCTACCCAGAGAAAGTACAAGAAACCAATTCTGGGTCGTGGTTTCTAATACCTAGGGAGAAAAAAACCCATTGAAACCAATGAAGTTATTGCCTGAATGTTGAAGGTGTAATTTAGGGCTGCAGTGTAATTTCTCAGCTGAAGCAAGATGCTGTGTGGCAGTGCAATAGCCAAAGAATAGCCATAGTTGTTAAGGTGTCGCTGTATTGTCCAGAATTTGACACTCCTTATGGGCTCTTGGTAGCTGTCACAAAAGTGCTGCCTCTCATTTTATCTTGGCTCATTAGTGAGAGCTGTCCTGCAGTAGCTGCTCGTTTTGCTTTTGGCCTCTTCAAGATGAGGAAGGACAAGGAAGAAGGATTGACAGTCGATCTGATCAAGTCCAGGAATTTCCCAAACCATATTCTCAGATAAGATCTTAAGGAATTCTTGTCTGTATCTGAGCAGCTGTATGGGATTGCCTCCAGTGACATGTCTGAAGTGATCCCTGGGGCTGTGCAAGGGACTTTTTAGAAGGAGTGTTTATGAAGGTTCACTCCTGAGATTGTTGGGCTGCCACCAAGCTGATCTGTGCTCTTTGCAGGAGGGTTATGGGAGTGAGGACGTGCGAGTCTCGGTGTCTCTTCAGTGGCTCCAAGGGGGAAGTTTGCTGTATTGAGCCGTTACATGCAAAGGTTGATTTGAGAGACCATCCTCTCACCCAGTATTCACTCCTGGCCATGGCCTCCCTTACTAAGGTAACTTGCTGCTTGCAGGAGACTTGATGTGAGAGATCACAAAGGAGAAGCTCTCTGCTGTATACTCAGACATTTTATTTTGCCTTCTTGCTTTCCTTGAAGATCCTGGTTATTGGCCTGAAGCCATCTCTGAAAGTGTGGATGACCTTTCCCTATGGCCGTGTGAGTAATAAAGTGAAACAGGTGCTTTTTGGGTTACGGCTACAAACATTTTCTTGGAGGGAAGGAGACGAGATCAGGAACAGGTGTTTGGTACCACTGCCTTCCACAGAACTGTGAAATTGCAGTGATAATCTGTGGGTCTGATGTGTGGAGGTTGTGGCAGAGAGGAGGTGAGAAGGCTGCTTCCACCTGTACCTCTGTGAAGATGCTGATTTTCTCAAGCAGGAGTCCTTCAGCTTCTTATCTTTCCTGCTGCAGTCTGTATGCATCCACACATGAGATTTTGACCTGATTATGGCTACAATCACCTTGGACCGGGGCCACTGTTTTATATTAGAACCATACAACAGTACCCTTAATTACAGGGACAGGAACCAAGAGGAATTTGAGCATTAAAGAGTCTTCTGAACTCTTGATTATTCGCTTTCACTGGTCAATGGCCTAATTCCTCTTGGAAAAGCAGCTGGGGGAAGATGTGGGATAGGTTATGTTAGGAGATTGGAGACAAGGGGGATATAAAGCTGCAGCTTGTTGCAGTCCATGTATCCGTGTGGGATTGGATCTACCCTGAGCAGCTTGGACACCAGTGGTGTTCTGTCTGGGTGTCCATTTTGCCAAGGGCTCCCAAATGTGTGGCTGGACCAAAGAGAACAATCTGCTGCCAGGAATTTGCTTTGCAGCCCCTGTGTGTACCAGGTGCAGTCAGAAGTGAGAAGCAGCTGATGAGCCACATTTCCTGGAGCTGAGAGTCTGCCTCGTGTGCCTTAACCACTGGCTGTGCTTTTTGTGTGACAGATGGACCCTTCGAGTGTCCCTCTGCTGGCGTGGCACTTTGTGGCTGTGCAGAACTCAGTGAACCCCATGCTTGCCTTCTGTCGAGGAGATGTCGTGTACTTCCTTCTGGTGAGCCTGGGCTGTTCTATGCTGCTTTCAGGTGGTCACATCTCATCCACACATTGAGGGATTGAGCCTCTATCTCAGTGACAGTGTGATAGCTGAGCATGCTGGGAACAGCTGCAGCTTCCCACTGGCTTGGGAAAACCAGCCTAGTGGTCACTGCTCTTCAGCTGCAGTGGTGCCTTTGCCTGGAGGCATGAGATCTACCTGTCCAGAAGTATTGATTTACAGTGTGTTTCTACTGGAGATATGTGCATGGATTGTTTTCTGGGAAAGCACACGAATTTGAGACACCATCTTAGTTTTTGCTTTAAAAGATGAGTCTGGAAAAAAACTGTGTAAAACACTAAGAAAAGATCTTTCAGTCCTGTTGGTGTGTAACTTGAGGGCATGGTGCTCATCCTGTTTAGATCTGCAGCTGTTACATGTGCAGATATGATTGTTTGGAGACAATTTCATGCTGCTTTCAGTAAGAGAGCAATACCTAGGCTTCTGAAAATCTGGCATTTTGGCTTTGGAGTGCTAAGTTTGTTTTCCATCTCTGCTATCATGTTGGACCTTAAACTTTGATTAAGCACCCAGACATGTTGTCTGGATTGAATCCTCTTTCTCCTCTCTCATCTCTCCTGGTAAAACTGGGGAGAAAGAAAAGGGTGCATGTTTAAACTTTTCTTGCTGACATGCTTGTCTGGGGGGAGCTCAGGATTCCTGGAGTCACTGTGGTGCCCAGTGGGAACTGAGAGGCTGAACTGAAGGAAGTCACTGAGTCTGAGTCAGCTTTGTCTGATTTCTCTTTTAGGTCAAGAGGGATGATAGTGGTGCAATACATGTCACAAAGCAGAGGCAGCTTCATCTGCACTATGATCTCATCAACTTTACTGTAAGTCTCAGTACTGCAGAATGGTTAAATTTTTTTGCACTAGTTTTCTTGTATCTCAATTGTCCTTAGTTCTGTGCTCTTGGCTGTGTTTATCTGATGGTAACTAACTGAAAATGTTCTTATGCTTGGGACTCTGGGAAACCAGCACAGTGTGGTAACCACCTGGGAATGGGTAGTGTAGTTGTCTTGGCTTTGGCACCTCTGGATAGAAAGTGTGCTGGAGCATAAACTGTGTGCCAAGAGGACAAGAGCTCTGGTGGATTGCCATTTGTCTACAACTGTTTTCTGTGAAGATTCCATGTAATTTCTCTGCAGAAGAACCTTTGTTATCTCTGCGTTTGAGGTTATGCATGTGTGCAGTTGTGAAGTGGCTGTGTATAGTAACTAAGCTACTGGCTGTCCCAGAATTCCCAGTAGGGGTACTCAGGGATATGGCCAGAGCCTATTTCCTTGGCTCTAATGGAGAATGCATTGCTGAAATGTGGAATTTGGTGCTTTTGCAGTGGATCAACTCACGGACAGCAGTGCTGCTGGACAGTGTGGAGAAGCTGCACGTCATAGACCGTCAGACTCAGGAGGAGCTGGAGACCATCGAGATCTCAGAGGTTCAGCTGGTCTACAACAGCAGCCACTTCAAGTCTCTGGCCACGGGGGGCAATGTCAGCGAGGCCTTGGTAGGCACTGGTGGCTATGTTTGATGTAGGCCCTAAGTGGAAGCCTGGAGGGAAAAAGCCTTTTGGGAGCATCTCAGAAGTCAGGCAGGGTGGTGATGTGGGCAGCTAACAGACAGCTCATGTTTCCTTTGGTGCATTGAAGGGTGTAGGAACTCCTCTTTTACCAAGCTTTGGAATACGCTGTCTAAGATAAAAGCTGATGTGCTTTATTATTTAAGAGGATTTTTTACTTAATACACCACAGACTGGAGCACTGGCTACTGGCAGGCAAACTGCTGTTGTAGCAGCTCTTATTTCAATGGTTGTCTTTTCATCTGTGTGCCCTGCACATTTGCTCTTGAGGAAGATATGTGAAGAAGCAAGTGACAAGAAAAGGGCCCCATAACTTTTTGACACCTGAGGGTAGAGTCAGAGCCTTACTTCATCATGTCTTTGGGTAGCCAGAGCTCAGCAGCACCTGAAGCTGAGTTCACAAGCAGGAGGGAGTGACAGCAGAGCTCTTTGACTTACTACTGCTCAGCAATCTGTGATGCTCTTTCTCCAGCCCTCATTTTGATTTCTGCATTACAAAGGATCTTTGAAGTGTATTTATGTTGTTTGGGAAATTAAAAAAAAAAACCCAAAACACAGTTTTACTTGCATGTGATTTTTCTCCCTGTAGGCACTGGTTGGAGAGAAAGCTTGTTACCAGTCCATCAGCAGCTGTGGTGGTCAGGTCTTTTACCTTGGAACTAAGGTAAGTTGGGGGAATTTTTCAATAAAAATACAGTGCATTCAGTGTTGATGGTAGCTCTTCTAGAAAAGGGCAATTTGTCTTCTGTGGAGATGTGTATTGGGAAAAGGTTCTTTGTGAACTTACGTTGTGGGGTGAAGGAAATGTGCAATAATTTGGTTTTAGCCAAGGTATGGGCTGAGTGAGACATTGTCATAGTTTCACAATATCCTGATTCATTCTGCTTCAGAGTAAACTTAACCTTACTTTACTAATATGTCCTCTGCCCTAAGCTTCTCTGTCTCTGTTATAAATGTGCTAGGGAATAAGCAGAAGAAAATAAGACAGCAGCTAAAGCTGGGCTCCAATTTATACTGCTTGAGGGTTGCTTTTTTTATTCATCTGTACTGGCGTGCTGTGGTGAGTCTGTGGGGTACTATAGGCTGCATGAGCAACTGCCAGTAAATAACTTTCAATTTCTTTTTTTCTTTCCCAGTCTGTTCATGTCTTGACATTGAGAAGCTGGAGAGAGGTATGTTGAGAGGGAGACTATACAACTTAGCCTTGAATTGCTTAAATCTATCTCAAAGGGGGGGAGGGGAGCATTTGTGAATCATTTTTTGGGCACTGTGTTCAGGATTCCTGATTGCTACACAGAGCCAGTGCTGTGGATACACTGATTTTCATGGGGACACTGGGACTCCTGCTTGCCTAAATTCCCAGGCTGAATGGAGACCCTGTTCTCCCAAACAAGACATCATACCTTGCTCTGTGTCAGCTTTTGTTAGTGCAATGCATGACTTAGGAAGAGTGTATGATGAAACCTTCTACAAGCTTGTGTGCAAACTTGTGTCTACCACACAAGCATCCAGGAGTGAAAGAGAACCTGCTTCACTAGAGTTTGTCTCTAGCTCCTGCAGGAGCTGCATAATAAAATCCATCAAAGACTACCTGGAATGTTTATAGGATTTTAGGTCCTTGTTGGTTGAAGATGTTTTTTGGAACATCATTTCTCTGACAGCTGAAACCCCATCAATGCCCACACTAAAGTTCTTAGTGATCTATTTAGATCTGTTCCTGTGTTGTACTTTTCACTTGAATCAAACAGCTGTTTTCCTTTCTGCATCACCACTTTGCAGTATGTTTATTCAGTGTGTGCATGTTTTCTCTCAGGCTTTGTTTTGCAAGGCTAAGCAGAGCTCTTTCAGCTCTTTTGAGATTACTTTGCCATTCCTTTCTTTATTTGTAGTCATTGTTCTCCGTGTGTCCTGTGTGCTCAGTTTCTTGGGCATGGGCAAACAGTTTCCCACATATTGCTCTGGGTAAGGTCTTACAAGTGCCATGCACAGTGTCACCCCTTCTTCACAGTCTCTGCTAGATGTGTCATTTTTCATGCTTCCTTGGATCTCATTTTTCTATTCCTTTGGCTATATGTTGTCAGTGACTTGGGCACTCTGGAGATTCACTGGTGCCCTGTAGCCAAACTGATTTCTGCTGGAAGTTGCTTGTACTGTTGGATAGCATCATCCTTCTGTTACCTGCTTCAGGGGCACATCTCTCATGTCTTTCTGTTCTTCTGTCTCACCTCACATGCTCCCAATTGGTCATCAGCAAACTTTAGTAGTAAATTCAGCTTATGCCTATATGTAGAAGGCTTCAGTGAATCGAGAATCAGCTCCTAGACTGATTCCCAAGGAGATCTGGTAGCCATTTCTTTGCAATCTCATATTTCTCCTTTAAGCAGTGACCTTCACCATTTTTGCTCTTGCTTAGGTTGCTTTAGGGCTGTTGTCCTTGTCTGTGGTTATAAACTCTTTCACGTGACATTGTATCAGGACCTTTAATAGGATATGAACACTTGAGCTCTGTTGAGGTTTTAGTTACCATGGCTGCTTCTCTCTGCTAGTTTTGTCTCCTGCCATTCACCACTGAATTTGGTTTAGTAAGCTGTAATGAAGAGTCTTGTTCTGATCCATGATTTCAGGTAGAGATTTTCCTGGAATTCCAAAGTCAAACACAATTTGTGCTCTGAGACAGCCCCTTTTTAAATTACTATATGGTTTCTGCTGTGTTGCAGTTGTGCCTCTATCATAGGGGACTTAACTGAGAGTTTGAATTGAGCGCGTGGTGATGAGGGTGAAACTGAGAGTTAGTTCTTGCTGCAGAACAGGATGCAGGGCTGAGACCTGGAATCTCTCTTCTCTCAAACAGTTCTTTGACACTGACCTATCATACCAAGGCTAGTGGTGCTCAACCTTGGGTATTAATAGCTCCTTAAAGCAGAAAATACTTGTGATGGACTTCAGTCCTTGCTGACTGTGAGCTCAGGAGAAAATAGGGGGTAGGATCAGTACACACTTTGCTGAAAGCATGGCAGAGTTGTTCACTCCAAGCTGTTGTGCTTCAAGTGATGAGGCAAGGATGGGGAATGGAAATTTTTTATCCTTTGTTTATCAGACAGTCAATAATGCTGGGAGTCTCCATCCATCAAGCATCTGACTTAAAATGTTCCCCCACAGGCACTTGATGTACTGGGACCCCCTATTTCTTAGTCCAGCAGAATATGTCCATTTGAGAGAATCTCTTTGAGATCCTGTCTTTTACTGCAGTGTGGTGAGAGCTTCTGGGGTGTCTTGTTGCCTTGCTGTCAGGAGCCATGACCCACTACTGGGAAATGGTCTTAAAGGGGAGGGAATAATCTTTTCTGTAGCTCTGAGGTCCAGTATGCTTGTTATTTTAGAGAGTTGACCACCTTCTGAAACAAGAACGTCTCACAGATGCCCTGGCTCTTGCTTGGTCCTTTTATGAAGGTAAAGCAAAGGCTGTTGTAGGTAAGTTTGGACTTGTTTGCTTCTAACTGAAACCTCTGGGGATGGTTTTAAATATCTGCACATACAGGAATCACTTTTTAAGGGGAAGAAAACAGAATTGAATTGAAGAAAATAGGATGTGTTGCTTTGAGTTTGGCAGAAGCAACCTTTATATGGAATAGGTTTTTTTGGTTTTATTTTTAAAACTATAGTCCCTTTAGCAACTCAAATGAAAGTCAAGCTTGATCTGTGTGTGACTCCATGCTGTTGTCACTTTGCCATGAAAGAGGTAGATCCAGATGTTCAATATACAACCTGCTAAAATATTCCTGAAGGCCATGCATGACCTGTAGGTACCTTTCAGTGTGATTCTCTGTCAGCTCTGCCAAGCAGGTGCTTTGTTCCAGGTCTCTCCCCTGACTGTACAGGAACTGAAAGAATCATGCTGGCTGTAGGAAACGTGGTGCCAAAAAAGGAGGTTGCTTGAGAAGTATGTTAATTATACCAGAAAGTGCCACTTGTGTGGTCAGATTTGTAGTGGACACATTGATTTTACAGCAAATAACTTCTGATGGCTTTGACAGATGGGGATGCAAGTTCCCAGGGCAGGATCCTGCTGTGAAATTGCTGGTATATGAAGATGTGTTTTGTTTTAGTGCATGGATATAGCACAATAAAGCAGATTGTAATGCTTTGAATAATGAAAAACTGTCTCTTTGAGTTGGCATTTATGATATTTTCCCCTTTTAGTGCACTTTATTTAGCTTCTTTGCATCAAGACCTCCTCTAGCAATTACCCTCATGTACAGTCTTTGACAACTCTCCATTAATTGTTTTCTCAGTGTTAAACAGCACTCAAAACTGTTCTTGCCATTCCTGTGCCGGATCACTCTTTAAGTGAGGAGAACAAACCTTTTGGAAGAAGAGGGGGCTAAAAGTAGGACACAAAATTGTGTATTTACGTATCCTGATCTCTACATCTCAAGGGTAGTTGCATTAGCATCTGAACTGTGGAGTTTTTTTATTTCTACTGGTAGCTTAGATGAGAAAAGCTTTGTTTTTCACCTCACTCCCTCATCCTTTCTAGGCTTGACTGGAGACACGAGCAAGAGGAAAGCTGTAATTGCTGACAGAGTGAGTCCCTGAGTTCTTCCCAACTGGATTTTCATGTGTGCTGGTGTAATACTGTGTTCCTGAAAGAAACAGTTTCTATTCTCCATGAGTTAATCCAGCTAACTCTAGAACATGTACATATTCCTTTCTTGCTAAAAGTGGGAGCAGAATATTAGGAAAAAACGTGGAAATACCATTTGGGTAGAGGTGGGAGTACAATCTGCGGCATTAGCAATCCAAAATGAGACATTGTCATCCAGGCCTGGAGATGTCTGGTCCCCTCACAGTGAAGAGAAACTTTTTGTGTAGGTAACTCTGGAGTTCCATGACCTTTGTTTGGCACATGTCCATCGGTATGTGACTTGCTGACTCTGAGGATGGAAACTGTGCTCTGTGTTTATGTGAACATGGAATAAACTCTTCAACTGATCCAGTTCAGTTTTTACAGGAACTTGCTTCTGGGAGGGGTGTGTTTAAAGTACACACTTACTGCAATAATTATTTAGCTGTGCTCTGTTCTTATTATTATATTTGTAGGTGGGTATGTTTTGCTGTGTAATATACTTTAACTTAAGTTTTGGGTGAAGATGAGCAGATGAGCTTTGTGCTTCAGGATGTGTTCACCAGCCTGAAAACTGGCATTTGGGCTGGCTGGCCAGCTCTGTGGTCAGTTAAAGTCAGTGTAGGCCTTCACTATCCCTCTGGGCACTTCTGTGCCATTGTCACACCACTCTCTTGGCAGCCTCTTCCATCTTCACCTTCCTGCCTACAGCACTTCATACTCAAAATGGGACAGCAGAGTTTACAGTGCTGCCAACCCCCAAGCCAGTCTGAAATGTGCTACCAAGCAAGGCCTCAGTATCGGATTTGGATGAGTTTTCTTATTTGTTGTAATTCAGATGGTTGAAATCCTTCTCCATTACACCGATCGGACTCTGAAGAAATGTCCTGACCAAGGAAAAATCCAGGTTATGGAGCAGCACTTTCAGGTATGGTGCTCCAGAGGACGCTTGTAGAAATCCTTTGGCTTTTTAAATTAATTTTGTTTTGCTGCAAACATGACTTGTCTATTTTTGACAAAACCTTGCTGTGGTTCAGCTCAACTCTTGCCTCTTGTGTGCCTTACAAAAGCAGGACTTGGGTATAGTGGGTGGCAGAGCAGAACCCATGTGCTCTCTGTGCTCTGCAGGAGTGTCAGCAGAGCTTTTTTCCATATGCATCAGCATATGGAAAACCTGTAACTGTGCCAGTACCAGCTGAGTCAGATACCTCATTGTTTCTGCCCTGTGTTGGCCAGGCTGCATTTCATGCTTTGTAGGATGTGCTGCTTGGCAGGATTCTTGCCAGTCAGTCTCTACAAGTTTGTTGTGTTTGTTCCCCAGGATGTGGTGCCTGTCATCGTGGATTACTGTCTCCTGCTGCAGCGTATGTAAGTCTGGGCTTGCAGGCCTGTCCCCCAGGGCAGACCCCAGCACCCCAGGTAGCCCCCAGTGCTGTTTCCTGTGATACCACATGGTATTCCACATCATTCCATGGCACAGGTCACATCACAGTTCAGAGGAGTGCCTAAAAACCAATACCAAAGTCAGGAACTCAGTACTCACACAAAACCATCTCTTAAATTTGCATTGGTGTGTTGAGGAAGAAAAGTTGCTTTGCACCAAGAACCTGCCTTGATAGATTTTTCTGTCATTCTCATAGCTTCCCTTCTTAGCATCACTTTTTTTTGCTGAAACATCCATAGCTGATTTATGCTGTGTAACATGCCCCAGTACAGCAGCTGAACAGGGCATTCAGTTCCTGAGCCTGGGAAATATAGAGAAAATGGAATTTAATTTGGAGCCCTTGGGAAGTAGATAAGCAAGGAGATTTTTATAAAATTATTTGATAACTAAACTTCTCCTTCCTCCTAGGGATCTATTATTTAACCAGATATATGACAAGATGAGTGAGAACTCTGTAGCCAAAGGCATCTTTCTGGAGTGCTTGGAGCCATACATCTTGAGTGATAAGCTGATGGGAATCACAGCTCAAGTGATGAAAGACTTGCTGCTTCACTTCCAAGACAAGAACAGGTTGGAAAACTTGGAAGCCTGCATTGTGCATATGGATATCACCAGTTTAGACATTCAACAGGTGAGTGGTTGTTTTGCATACTGTATTGAGCTCCTCTGAATAAATCAACAATTACAACATCTTGTGCTTCTAAGTGTAGGACATGGGTAGAATGGCCTGTGGGGTTTCCCTGTGTCCCTGGGATCAAATTCTGTGAGTTGGGAATTGTACAGTGTGGCTGTGTTTTGGTCCCCCACTTTTTGTCCAGTCATAGGTTAATGCACCAGCAGCTGAATGTGTTGGAAAATCCTTCAAGGTTATCCTCAGTCACTCTTTTCCATTCTGAGTAGCTTACCTGACATCAAAGGCTGCAGGAGCACAGAAAGCTGGAGTTGTGTTTGTCAACTTCGGTACTTGCTTTTGCACAACAGTTGGTGGAGCAGGGAGGTGTTCCTGCTTAGCAGTCCTGTTTTCTGATGGCATGGCTTTCCATTTCAAGGGTGAAGCTGCTTGGAAACTTGATGTTCTGATTCACTAACCCAACCAAACTACTGCAAGCAAGGTTTTTGAAGAACTGGAATTTTAAAGTTTATTCTTTAACCTCATATGAATGTTAGACTCTAGACAGTTACATTCTGTGCTTGCTGCATGAGCAATAAATTGAACACTCCTTTGGGGGGTTTGGGGCTTTCACAGAGACTGGTTCTGAAAGTGGAAATTTTCATTTTGCTTTAAGTTGTACTCTTGGATGATGGAAGTGCAAGAACAGGGCCTGGGGAGTGAGAAAGCTGTGAGCTAGGAGCAGCTGTGTAGCTGCCCTGTGCTTTGCTGCCTTGCAGGTGGTTCTCCTGTGCTGGGAAAACCGCCTGTATGATGCCATGATCTACGTCTACAACAGCGGGATGAACGACTTCATCAGTCCCATGGAGGTAGGATGGGTGCTCCTGCAGGAGGGGTTACTGGGCTGGTCAGCACATGTTCTTTCTGAGAAACAGCATTTCAAACACAAAGCCTTATTTTATTCTCTGTATTCTGCATTCTTGCTCATTTCCATTTCAAGGGGGAAATCATGTGTGGTGTGTGCAGTTTATTTCACTGGATGCAGTAGAGGAGAGAAGTGATTTGTAACTACTATGCTTTAGAACACCAAATTCCCTGCTGAGGCAGAAATCCTCTGCAGAGTTAGGGCAGGAAATATAGTCATGTTAATAAAATAAAAAGCAGCAGAAGATAATAACAAGATTATTTAAGGAGACTGCATGAACACAATTCATACAAAAGGCCACAAACAGCCCTTGCTCGAGGCAGGCCTTGTTCTGGGCACTTGGAAGATCTCAGCAGGAAGCACAGGACTCACTGTAAGACTCTGCTGGTTATTCAGGAGATGTGCCAATGGCTCTATAACCCAAATGTGTTTCACCATGGAATACTGCTGGTGTTTTCTTAGTAGTGCTGAAATAGACAACTGGAACCATTGGAATGGGAAAATCTGCCTAAGTTTTAGCAGCTGTAATCTCATTTGATTTTTCTAAGGAAGGAGTCTCTTTAGGTGGTCATAATTTTAAAAAGGACTTCTGAAAACCCAGCAGTAGCTGTATGAGTACAAATAACTTTGCTTTCTAGAGGCAATTGTTTAGACAAGTCCTCATTCTACATGCCCAAACTAGGCTCTGGTGACCCTGCTGAGTGGTGGAGGTGTTTGTTTAGTGACAAGATATACAGGAACAGGATGTGGGGCTGGTGGGTTATGCTCTGACTGACCTCTGGGACTGCTGAACATTGCTTTGCTCTTTGCTTTAGTGTGGCCTGTGCTTAAGATAAGAAGTGATGGAATGAAGGCTGTTTTTTCATAAAATCAGCTGTAAAGATATTTTGCCATGTCTTGGAGTCCTCTGTGCCTGTTAATTAGAAGACATGGTGATAAAGAGTTTCTGTGGGAAGACACCCCACTGATCTCTGTTTTGAAACCACACAGGTTCTTTGCTTTGAGCTTTTCCAGCTGCTTGAGCACTGCCTTTTTTCTTGTTACAGAAGCTGTTCAAAGTGATTGCTCCTCCGCTGAATGCTGGAAAGTCTCTCACAGGTACAGAATGCTTTCCCTTTTAAGATTTCTTCTTTTGATAATTGATATTTTGAATATCCCTCGTCACTCCCAACAAGGAGATGCAAAAGGGAATGCATACACAATATAACGGTCTTGGAGAACAGAAGAGCGTTCTAGTATTGTGTGTGAAGTTGCTCTACTTTGTATGATAAACTCTGTTTTTGTGGGAGAAGTACTGCATCTCTGTCTCTTGTCTTGGTGAAGAAAGAGTGACAAATAATTTTTTGTTTTGTAGATGAGCAGGTGGTGATGGGCAACAAGCTGCTTGTGTATATAAGGTAAGGTCCTTCAGAAAGTGTGAGGTGTTGTCTAGTGGTGGCACCAAATTTTAGACTTGCTGTAGTTGCAGAACCTTATTGGGAGCTTCAGGTTCTGAGAGATTGTGTAAAATAGTAGTGGGTACTCACTACAGCTCACTTAAATTTAAAATCCCTTCCTGTTGCATGTGGTGTGCATGAATAGGAGGGATCATGTTGGAACCTTAGAGCCCAAATTACTCCTGATGTACATTTTTAATTTCATAGTTAGGTTTTGTTGTGTGTGAGACACAGAGCTCCTTGACCAAGGGCTCAGTAGCCTCATATTTTGTAGCAGGTCATGTTCTGCCTGGCCTTTTGGGATAGCTGTGCTCAGCTGTTCCTTGCTGGGTTCCCTGTCATTTTCAGGAGCTTGCACAGGAGGGATACATTAGTGAATCCCCTTTCTGGACTCTATGCAACATTGTGAAGTTAGCTCCTGCATTACTCCAGCTTCCTAAAATAGAAAATTCTGGGGGAGATACTGAGTTTTCCCATTATTTTCCTGTTGTGGAATAACTGCGCATTTATGCAGTGCGTTGGCTCAGTGTGTATTAACAGCAGCGCTGCCTGGGATGCTTCTTGCTTTCATGATTTACAAAATAAATTGGTTTGCCTTGTGTTAAGGGTGTTCTGAAAATTAAGTCAAAAAATGAACAATTTTCAATCTCTTTAATGTCAGGTGTATTAAAATGCCTTTCCCCTCCTTTTCTGTAGCTGCTGCTTGGCAGGCCGTGCATATCCGTTGGGTGATATTCCTGAAGATCTGGTACCTCTGGTGAAAAATCAGGTGAGAAACCTCTTGGAAGGCAACTTTCCTACATGAGGTGTTTAGAAGAACCTGCATATGTCTTATTTCATGGGTTTCCAACGGAAAACTATTATCAGTCTGATAACTGTATCTTTGTGTTATGAGTGTATCCTGCTGTAATTACAAAATTAGTTTTTAATGGATGAAATCAAACAGTTGCAGTCTGAACGTTTAAGTGTAATATTTTTCTTTCAATTGTAAATTGGGGGGTGGGAGCACAGTTCTCAGTGATTGGGTTTTTTGCCATACTCTTTACCTACAGAGTTACCAGAAATGTGTAACTGTTTCTTCTTTCTAAACTTAACCTATCAGATATGGGGGAGTCTTCCCTGTTTTCAAATGCAGGATTGACACTGGGGAGAAATGTCTCTAAGTAGCTCTTGGTTGTAGGTTTCTTGAAGGCTTTTGATTCTTTTGGACTAATCTGACAATTTCTTGAAACAGGGTGTTCCTTATCATTGCTTTTTGTGCTCACAAAACTTCTTCCTAAGTTTCTGGCTAGTTTTACAACAAATATTTTTTTGTGCTTTTAGCATTTCTCTTCAGTTTCAGGGTTCCAGTGAGAAGGAAGTGCTTTTTCTTTTGCACTTTCTCTTTGCAGTACAATGGAACAGCTGGGGTGGGTGGGGTGGGTTTTTGTGTTTTTTCTGTGTTTGGATTTTGTTTCCTAGTCCAGAACTTGTAGCTCTATATATGTGGTAGCTCTGGGTTCCTGCAGCCTCTTTCCTCAGTGGCTGTGCAAACCAGTCCACTCCACTTTGCTGGGCCAAGCACTGGCTGTTACCCTCTCCCAGGGTTCTTGGGCTGCCCTCTGCTCAGGCTCTGAGGGGAAGCAGGAGCTGTCAGCAGCAGTATCCCTGGGAAGAGCCTTCAGCCTCTCCTTCCTGTGGTTCCTGGTGGTGTTCCTGAGAGCTGGGCTTAAGTAACACCTTTGTGTCTGGTGGGTTTGTTTTGTTTTCTTAAGCATTCCTAGCTGCCAGAGGTCAGCAGGGAAGGTGTGGATCTGACAGACAAGCTGCTAATTCCTGCTGGATTCACTGCCACTGTGCTGACAGAAAATGAACTCAGAACAGGAGTAAATGGGGGAAAATGACACTTGCAGAGGGTGGCTGGGAAAGCACTTTGCCTGTCAGTTGTCCCTGGGATCCTAGTGTGTACCTGACACATATTCCTGAGTGCTGCTCCAGCCTGGAGCCACCTGCTCCCTTCTGCTGGCAGCCTGCTCTGCTGTGAGCCTGGCTGAGACACTTGCAGCTGGCCCTGCCCTCTTGGTTCCCTGGGACAGTCTGGACACCTCTGTCAGGGGCTCAGTAAAAGGAGTTTATTTTGGAAGATGCCCTCAAATTTCATGAACTTTAAAGTCAGTGGAAGAGACAGAGTTGAAAAGCACCTCAGTCAGTCTTTGCAGTGCCAGAAGCTTTGTGCCTCACAGTGAGGGGGCAGATTGAGTGGCTCTTCCCAAGTGAACTGCTGACAAGGAGAGAAGCTGTGCCCTGGATAAGGAGGAGTTGTACAGCTTCCCAGGAAAGCTGCCAAGGAATTTCACACACTTCTGTCTGCAAGTATAAATAAGCCTTTATTTTTGTTTGATCTTAAATTTTGATTGATCTTAAATTGGTTGGTGAGTCTTAGGAGGGGCTGACAATCAACAGAAAACACCACTCAAATAAGAACTGATGGACTCCTAAGGGGCTTTAAAGCTTAAGTGCAGAGTGTATAACAGTGCTGCTTTCCCACACACTTGTGCTCCCAGTTATCTGAAATCCATAGGAAGTCTGCTGTCCTTGCTTGCCTTGTCCTTGCAGGTGTTTGAGTTCCTGATCCGGCTGCACTCCGCTGAGGGATCTGTGGATGAGGAGGTGTATCCTTACGTTCGGACCCTGCTGCACTTTGACACGCGGGAATTCCTCAATGTGCTGGCTCTGGTAAGAGACCCTGGCCTTCTGAGAGGAAAATGCTGTGCCAGTTCTCCCGTCATCCACTGAGGTTCCTGTCACTAAATCTGTGCTTTAGCTAAACCAGGAGTTCTTGGGGCAGGAACAGTTCTGGTGCTTTTTCTGTAAGATATCAGAGGGAATCACAGTAGTCCTTTGTGGCCTTAAATACAGAGTGATGAACATGACATTACACAGTGAAAGTTCTGGCAACAGAGGCTGTCATTAAAACAGAATAATGTATTTGTAAAGAGTGGTCGAGTGCCTATCTCTGTCTCCTTTGTGGAAATATGTCTTTCTTATATTCCAAATTTCTAGAATTTCCTATGTCTATTTGGACCCATTACTTTCACCTGAATGTGTAAAAACCATTTTGGTAGTTACAAAAGAGCAAATTATATCTTGGAACCTGCTGTTTAGGGATATGCAGAGAAAGGACCTAAACCAGCATTGTCTGCTTTGTGGTGTGGCTGCTGCTTTTTGTTTGCTGTTATTCTGAGATATTCTGCTCAAGATGTCAGTGTTTTGTCTCTTGCAGACTTTTGAAGACTTTAAGAATGATAAGCAAGCTGTGGAGTATCAACAGAGAATTGTGGACATTCTTCTGAAAGTGAGTGTGCCTAAAAATGAACTGTTTGTATCTGATTGATTGCATGCAATGCTCTGCTGTACAGCCTGTAATCTGGAGGAGGTGTTTCCAGTCCTGCCCTGGCTGACACCTCTGAGAAAGTGCTGGGCTGGAGCATGGATTCACCTCAGCCAAAGCTGTAGGTTGGATATTCAGAAGTGATGATTCATGCACTTTAAATATACTGTCAGAGAGGTCTCCTTTCCTGTGATTTCACCTCGGTGGTGCTCTGTAAAATTTCTCATCTCTGCACCGTTAAGCTTATTTTGATCTGCTGCTCACTGAATCTACTCCCTAGTTGCTTCTGAGCAGGTAAAAAGGTCCCAGGTATCCTGTGCTTGGCAGGGTGCCACTGCTTTTCTGCTGAATCCCTGCTCCCCGTGCCTGAAAATGCTATGTTTGAGATGCAGCATTTCCAGGATGACAGGTCTATCTTTAGTTTAGGAGAGAAGAGGAATGTCAGTTTTCAGCCTGGTGTTCTGGAAATCACTTGTCATCCCCAGCCCCTGTTCCCAACAATGGATGTTCCCATTAAAAGCTCTTGCTGCCAAGCACCGTTTGCTTTCCCCTCCAAGCTGTCACCATTAATCATGAGTGACTCCACTTGGAAGCTGTTTATGTATAAACATACCATAAGTAGCATTTCCCTGTCCCTGTCATCACTGATAGATGAGACAAGGGCATGGTGAGAGACTTGGGTGGCAGTGCTGCTGCAGTGGGCTGAGACAATGCCACTGTGAGGGGTTTTGTGAGCCTGCCCAAGCAGGATGTGACTCTGAGGGGCGTTTTAGCCCTGTGCTGGCTCAGCCCCTCTGGTTTGTGTCCTGAGCTGCTGTTAGCAGGAGGTGGCACACTGCAGCCATGTTCCAGAGCTGCTGGGGGTGTGTTCCTGTTGTGGCACCAACAGGAGGAAGGCAGCTTGAGAAGGGTTGCAGCATTGCATCTTTAGGCAAACAATGTGGTGTTAAGAAAACTGTCAGTCCTTTGGTCTGGAATCTGCTGTCCTTTTGGATAAAAGTTAAAAACTCTTGAAACTTTCAATTTAAATTTGTCATTAGCAATAAAGAAAACACCTGGGAAATAGCTGTGCTTTTGAAATAGTTTGGTGAACACAGACATTCTGCTAATGCTGATCAAAACTTTGCCAAATGAATCATCTATGTGGCTGGTCTGCAGCCTCTGGAAGTTGCTCTATTCCAGAGATGCAATATGTTCACTTTCACATAGACTGACAAGGACCCAGTTTGTGAAAAACAAAGCTAAAATTAATAAAACACTACAGATATTTCAGTGAGTAATTTTTAATGGTGTTAGATAGTGCTGTTCTGACTAGGCTCCTGTAAGAAATAGCCTTTTTAGACAGAAAATGAAAACTTAAAAAGAGTGATTGCATTAGCTGGTGTCTCAAGCAGAGCTCTGCTTGATTCTCTAATGTGTCTGGTCTGCCTGTCTCTCTTGTGTCACAAAACCATTAGCATCTCTTGGGGTCTGGAACTCTGGGTCACTTGAAGAAATCAATTGACTCCCCCCAGCTCCGACTGAATGAGATGATAAACTGTGAGCTGCTCCACGGCGAGGCTTTGCAATTCTCCTTTGCAATTCTCTTTGCAATTGCTGCTCCACAGCAATTCTTAGATCTTAGCTGACAAAGTTGTCCAGGTGATGGATTTCCTCCCAAGTTAAGCACACTGCTCTTAGAGGGGACTCTCCAAAAAGGGGTATTTCACTTTCACTTAGGGTTTAGGATTTTTTGAAGCAGGAGACAGCAAGTCAGGACACATCAGGCTCATGGTTTTTACATCAGAAGAGGTGAAAAGCACTTCTTGGGTTTCCAATCCCTTTTGTAGTGACTCTTAGATATTCCTTTTTCCTGTAATTTCAGGTCAGGACAGCCACAAGTTTCTCTAAATATTGTTAGACTAATGCTAACAATGTGAGAAAAACTTTTCCCTAAACCTGCAGTTGTTTCTTAGCTATTAGAGTAGTTCTTTGCATGCCACAGTTGAAGTAGTGAAATGAGGCTTAAAATAAGGTGTTTGGGGTTGTTTTCTCCTATAATAATTATACTTTAACCATGTGACAGCATTTCTCTGCTCAGAAGCTGTTCCATGTCCCATGATCAACACAGGCTACACAGGCAGAGATAAATATGGGTTTGGAGCCTCTTCACACCTGAAAACCAGGGACATGCAAGAATTCTTCCCTTGAACAGAGGGTGGAGCCTCTTCAGCTTTGGTACAGAAGTGCTTTAGCAAGGACACATCCACTGCCTGTGTCTTCAGGTGACACAGCTGAATGCTGGGGAGGGGGACTTGTGTTTGACCTTCAGGATGGACTGACACCAAGAGGTGTCTGGGGTAGGAGGAGACACAATGGCTCACAGGGATTTCTTCTTGTCCCAGTTAACTTTGCCAAAGACAGCTGCAGATGATTCCTTGTGGGTTTATTTTTCCCTTTTGTCTCCAACATTTCTCAGGTCATGGTGGAGAATTCTGACTTCACCCCATCACAGGTTGGCTGTCTCTTTACCTTCCTTGCCCGGCAGCTCGCCAAGCCCAACAACACCTTGTTTGTCAACAGGACACTGTTTGACCAGGCAAGTATTCCTGAGTGTGTGTGACATTCCAAGCAGGATGCACCACTGCAGAAAGCATGGCCAGTGCTGTAGACTGGAGCAGGTCTGGAGGTACTGGTGCATTATAACCAGGTGGCATCTTGCTGGGCTGTTGCTGTGGTTTCCCAGGAGCAAATTAAGACAGACCATGGAAGAACAGTACAGTGTTTCAGCTTGGCTGTAACTGCATAACATCCTAGGAAGTGTTCAAGGCCAGCTGGATGAAGCTGTGAGCAATCTGGTCTAGTGGAAGATGTCCCTGCCCATGGCAGAGGGGTGGAACTGGATGATGTTTAAGGTCCCTTCCAACCCATGCCAGTCTGGCATATGTTGTGTCAACTAAAATTCCATTAGTGAGCTTATAGAGCATATAAATGTAATGGGTAATTTTTACTTCAGGTGGCCACTACCTTCTCTGCTATTGGAAAAAGACATTTGCACCAATGCATGCCCAAAGCTTGCATGAGTTAACTTGGTACCCCAGCTTAAGTCCCAGAAGTTCCTGGGTCTGAGGAGGAGGCTTCACTGGCTACAGCAGTGTTGCTGTGATGACAGTAGGGATGTATGAGCACTAATAAGAATTAATTAGAATATGTATGTCCTTGGTCCTAACTTAACACTGAAGAACTCCGTGGAGACTAAACAGATTTGGATTAAACACTTTCATTCCACGTATATTAAATGTTATGAATTACATAATTTCCTGTTTTCCTGATGAGATGGCACAGTCCAGGAGAGTGGGTCAGTGTAGTGATGCCAGCTGCTTGGTGTGTAGTGTGAGTCTTGTGGTTCCCTAAGTTCTTCTATATTCTCTGGGTTCCCTAAAGTTTGGTTCTAGATCCTGGTGAAGAGTCCTGTGTTTCCCTCTCAGGAGTCTTTCAGCAGTTCTCTGCTATTCCAGTATTCCCAGTTTGGTTCCAGGTATATTCAGATGGCCCTGTTGTGTGGTGGTTTGCTGGTGCTCAGGGTGTGTGGTCAGTTTGTGCTCCCAGCTGTGCCAGCCAGGCCTGGCTCACACCAACCTCTACCCTGGCACAGGTGCTGGAGTTCCTGTGCAGCCCGGATGATGACTCCCGGCATTCCGAGAGGCAGCAGGTAAGAGCCTTCCAGGGAATGCTCCTTGGAGCACCAGGCAAGGCCAGACTGTGGAGCAGAATTTGGCCTTGGGAGTGAGTATGGGCTCTGGGTCACATGCCAAAGACAGGGGCATGGGAATATTGGGCAGTGCTGGGCACAGCAGGAGGGAAGGGTCCCACCCCAGCATTGCCTACTGGAACATGAACAGAGGCAGGAAAGTTTTCATAAGCTCATGACCTTCCTATTTAAAGGACTGTCAATTAACAAATCAATAAAGTCAGCCCTGTGTTCTTACCATGTTTAATGGAGCAGGAGCAGTGTACTTGTAGTGACGCTGGCTGTTCAGCTGCTGTTGCTGCCCTATAAATAACTGGTGTTCAATCCCTGCAGGTCCTTTTAGAGCTGCTCCAGGCAGGAGGGATCGTGCAGTTTGAAGAGAGCCGCCTTATTCAAATGGCAGAGAAGGCTGAGTTGTGAGTTGCTGGACACAATATACAAAAACTGCCTTTAAATCTCTTCCATAGATCTTTTTTTGGCTCCGCTTTTCTTGTTTCTACTTTGTGTTTGGGGTTATTTTCCCTGTGCATTCACATCATGCTTCATTTAATATGCTCACGTTTAGTCCCAGACTTTCTTTCCTGGGTGTTCTCAGAGAAAGCATTGTTAAGAAAAGAAGGGGTAGAGTTGTGGAAGCCCTTCAAGAGAAACCCTGTGGGACTTGATGGGTTTTGACATTCCCTATCCTGGAGCCCAGGCTGCATTCAGAGGTACAGTTGTATATTGGAGTGCTCTACCCTTGGCAGATGGAGGTGCCTGGATGGGGTGAGACCCACAGGTGGATTTAAAAGCATGAAGGGGTCTGGAGCCACCCCCATGGTACTCATTTTAGAATTGAGTAGGAGAGACAAAAACAGTGTCTGGAAAGGCTGAAAATTTCCAGCATCTCCTTTAGATGCTTTATGATTCCAGAAAGAGTCTGTCATTCCAGAGCAGAGCCAGCCAGGGAAGACATCTTCATCCAGGCCATGAGTTTGGGTGTTATATGAATGGATCCACTATGCTACAAAGGACCAGAGGGAGAACAGTGCAGGGTGTGCCATGCCTGTTCTCCTATGTGTCCTAGAAGGAGTAACTCAGTCAAATTTTTCAGATTCAATAAACACATCTTTTCTCCTTGCTTCAGAGAATTTGACAGCCAGGCCCCCCAGCTCAGCCACTTTCAGAGCTGAAAGAGCTATACTGTAATATTAATTATCAGACTCTTGATTTGGTTTGACTCAGTTACATCTGATTTTATGTAAAGTCTCAAAATATTGAAGATGTTTATTAAAATGTGAAGGTAGGAAGCTGTGTCATAACACATTGTTGAGTCATGTTCAGTGAATTTCTTCAAATAAGTGTAGTGGATTGACCTAACTTAGAGCAGAGTGTTGTGGAAACAGAGAAGATCATCTCTTGACAGCAGAACCTGTGAGACCTGATTTCATTAAGAGTTGTTATCCTCTGTCCCTTGCCCCTCCCCTTAGTAACTCCTTTTCTCTGTTCTGTGTGATAATTTCCCAGAAGAAGGAGCTTGATGGGCAGCCCTGATGGGTTGAGGTTGGCCTGAGGCTGGTACAAATGGCACTCCAGCACAATGGAGCCACCCAGCCTGTATGCTGAAAACCCCAACATAAGACACTTCCAAATGCTGCCTATCTCATGTGCTGGCTCAGCTGAGTGCTTTTTCTGATGTGGGAAGTTTCCCTTCCTTTCAGCTATCAGATTTGTGAGTTCATGTATGAACGGCAGCTTCGCTATGACAAAATCATCGGCTGTTACCTGCGGGATCCCCTGAGGAAGGTGAGTAACTCTGGTGCTCCTGACCTTTCTGCTTCGTGGCCATGCAGCCTGTCCTGCTGGCCACAGTGACTGGGCACAGCTGCCTTGCTCTTCTAGCATAATTACCTTAAAAATGCCCTTAACAGTTCAGGTTTCTTAGTTGTAGTCAAAGCTGTTTGTGTTTAGTGGAGAGGAGCTGATTTTTTTTTTTTTTTATGTCAGAGTTTTCTTTTATTTTTAAAATTTTTAAATGTAGTGCTAGTACATCAAACCTGAGTGCAAGGTGGGATTTACTGCAGATGTGGCTAACTGCAGTACTTCTTTGTTTCTGCTATTGGTTCCCCCATCTTTTCCCCTGGACACAGTCTCTCTGCCCTTATTATCTCTCTGTCATTACCTTCAGCATGCATACCTGCCACAGTTTTTGAGGTATTCCCTTCCCTACCACCAACAGAAGTTGGGATGAGAGTCTGGCAAATGTGACCTCACCAGGTCCTTATAACCCCACAATGCTGAATGTTGTGTGGGTGAAGGAGTCAAAAGAGGAGGTTGTGATAATGAGGTGGTCAAAAACCTTGACAACAGGAGAACACCTGAGCTGGGGACAGTGCAGGAAGAGCCTGGGGGAGAGGCCAGTGTCAGGGAGGAGCTCAGGAATGTGCTGGGAAAACTGAGCTACTCTCTGGCAGAGTGTTCTGTGCTCCTAGTTCAAGTGATGTCCTGTCCTTTTTCCCTGTGGGCAAGAGGGAGACATTTCTAGTAGGGGAAGAGCAATTCTCTTTGACCTCAGTGCTTAACACATTAGCACCAGGTTCCCCTCGGCTCTCTTTTCCTTCAGGAACTCTTTAGGGACATACAGCCTCCCTGAAGATAACTCATCCTGACCTACTTGGAGAAGACTAGCCCTGAGGTCATGCCAAGGCTGCTGGAAACACTCTGGTTTCCAAAAGCCAGTGCTGTCAGTGATGCTGCAGAACACACTGCAGCATTTATGGGTTTGTGCCTTACAGGAAGAAGTTTTCAGCTACATTCACAACATCCTGTCCATGCCTGGCTACAGTGCTGAGGAGAAGCAGCTGGTGTGGCAGAAAGCTTTGGACCATATAGAGGTAGGTACAGTACATCCTGCACCCACAATCCCTCAGCTCCTGCTAATGGCTCTGGGATCTGCTGGGTGCTTTTCCAGAAGCACAAGTGTCCAGTGCTGAGTCACAGCTGTTGAGACAGCTCTGACGTGAGCTCTGAGCTCTCACACATTAGTGTAAGTGCCTCTCAGATTCAGCCTGGCTTCCTTGGCTTCCTGGTTTCAAGTGCTGCTCTTTGGATAATGGTGCCTTCTCAGGGGTTGATGGGTAGTGAGTGCTGCGGAGTTGATGCATAGTGAGTGCTGTGGAGCAGGAGAGGGATCCATTAGCAAATGTTCCATCTCCTGACCATGCAGCAGCAGCAAGGCAGGATACGGACATCACTGACCTCACAGGCTGTGGGATCCAACTCCTCATCCTGATTCCTCACCCTGAGAAGTGCATTGAGCCCTGGTGCCCTGGCACTGCTAACCTGGGGGATGATGGGGTCATGACTTCTGTGTAAGACACAGGCGCTGCTAGACTTCTCTAACTAATAATTTTTCCTATGTCTTCAAGTCTCTGTTGGCTTCAGGGGATGAAGATGTCTGAAATGATTGCCCAGTCAGTAGGTGTGGGGAATCTGTAATATTTCTAGTTCCTGGAAGGTGCTGTCAGTCCCCACCAGGGTGATCTGGAAATAAGCCAGGAAGATAATTGTGTAAAACAAGCCTTGCAGACAACACTCCTTAGCAGAAAATGACCACAGAATCTGTATCCTGTGAGGCAGACAAAAAGCTAATGTGCACATCCAGAGTACTTTTAGTTTCTGCCAGCATCTACAAGTAGTGCATGACTAATGAGAAAATGGACCAAGAGGGAGAGTGATTCAAAAGGTAATGCACAAAGAAACCCTGTGAATGCTGCTGCCTGACAGTGGCTCACTGTGCCTCTCCAGAGGCACTGGCAGAGCTGTGGGACTGGTGGGGATGGTTGTGCTGGGTCTGAGCAGGCCTGACTCATTGCAACCTCATCAGAACAACTGGGGTTCCAGGTTGGGCAAGCTGGAGCTGCTGTGCTGCTTCTTGTGTCTGCTTCCTTCTTCTGATGCATCCCTGATCCTCCAGAGAGCTGCTGGGCAGGTGATGGGCTCTGTGGGTCAACTTTCGTAGGTGCTGTCACCAAGATCAGCTCCCTGATTCATTTTGACATCTTCTATTTCCCAGGATTGGTAAACCAGGTGATTTAGCAGCCTGATGGCTGCTGTGGGCTTTTGTCCTTTTCCATTGTGTTAATCCTGTTCTCAGACATTCAAAAGTAAATGGAACAGTAAATAATACTTTACTTTGCTGGGGTGAAACTGTGATTTCAGGTCTTAGGACAGCTGTCATTTGCTGAGGTATGAATGCAGCAAATCAGCCTCTTCAGGCAAAACTAGCAGTGTCTGGAGAGAATTTCCTGGTGATTGTATGGCAGAAAGTGGAGTTTGTGATCAGTGCCACTTTTCATTTTTCCCATCATACCACAGGCATTGTTCATTGATGTTTATCTTTAAAAAATAAACTCTGTTTTCTTCAGTCACACAAGGGTCCTTTTCCACGCTCGTACCCACATGTCTTGTGTCAGTTCTGTTCCCTCAAGGGCTGTCTAAGCAGTACCATGTTTGCAGGTTCTTCACACCTGGGAGAGGATAGGAACCCAAGCACCAAACGTTTTGCTGGGGGATGGGCTCTGAAGGTTGCACTGATTCCAGACAGGGAGATTGAGGCAACCCCCGCCAGCCTGACAGTCCTGGAGACTCCCAGGGAGGGTTTGTCCAGAGAGAGAAATAGATTAAGGCAGTCCCACTGCATCCTTTTGTGTCCCTCTGCACTGCTGTGCTTAGAGATCTCCTGGGTGCTTTGGACTGCCTGGGTTTGTGGGGTGAAAGAGTCGTGGGGACACAGTGAGGGGCTGAGCTTATGCAGTAAAGCTGTGGGGTCAAACACTGCAGAGCTTCTGGTGGAGCAGGCAGATTTTCCTCTAGAAACCTCACCAAAGGCATTGTTTGTGACAGCTTTTCCTAAAGAGCTCGTGGAATGGTCAGGCTCTTCCTTGCTTCCCTTTGCCCCAGTCTGTTGTTGGCATTGGCTTTATTCAGTGGCTGCTGTGTCTGTGTGGAGGCTAAACCTACTGCTAAGGAACTTCTTCAGTTTGGGTTTTTTTCCAGATGTACATTTCTGAAAATTTTCTTTCTTTACTGCTGTAACAGTTGATTTTGTTCAGTAAAGAAATGTTTTCTCGTTTTTAGGTTCAGCAAGGGCCTTTGGGAAGGGTTATCAGGTGCACAGTATTGTTTTGCAGCAGTTGCTTGTCATTTATTTGGAAATGTGGGTGCATTTGGAAGGGTTAGATGCAAAAAGCTCACATTGCAGACTGTGTAAACTTCCATGATATGAAGCCTTTTAGCTCAAGCTTGACAGAAAGCAAACCCACAGGTATCTAAATGATTCTTGTTTTCTTGTATTGCAATAAAGAAATTGCTTTTTCATGTCTGGACAGGTATCAGTTATGGTGAACAGTTACAGGAAACTTGCTTTTAAACCCCTGGTTTGATTCAGTTCAAGCCAGTTAAATACTATTTCCATTGGACTGAGAAATTCCCACAGGCTGCTTGTTTCCCCTTTCCTGCTGGCTCACAGTTAGCACTGGGAATGTCTTGTTGGCAGGGGGTAAAGGCAGTTGTCAGAAAACTTGATTAATAACTTCTCTCCATAGGACTGAGGTGGGTTCTTGGTGTGAGGAGTTTTGTGTTCTTCAAGGCCTTGTGTGTAGCAAAACCATCAGCTTTCAAAAATCCTTTTTTACCAGCTACCCTTCTATTTTTTCTATACCTCTCTATGTGCAATGGTGTTTGTTATCTTACACTTGCATCTCAGCAAAGGTGCAGTTACAGTATGTATGGGCTCAGTGGTGCTGCATAATTATATTGCCTGTGAAGTCAAAAGGAATTAATTTGGTTGTGTTTCCCCCCCAAAAAAGGAGCTGCTGGTGCTGAGCCCAGGTAAAGCAGCTGACCTGGCAGCCATTCACTTCAGCGAGCAGCTCGAGAGCATCATCTCCAACCTGCAGGTGAAGTGTCAAACTCCATTAGTTTGGGGCTTCTGTACAATAGGGATGTCATTCCTGTAGGAAATGATTGCTAAAAGTCATGGTGAGTTATGGCTGTGTCAGAAACAGAAGAAAAATAGGCTATAGCTACTCACTGATAGGAATTGCTACATCTCAGTTATTTGGCCTATTTGTAGAGTTCTGGCCATAAAAATGTATAAGCTCAGAGCTGTTGGCTGCAGCTTTTAGTTGGGGTTCATATGGCTTGGAGTCCCAGAGCAGAGCTGTTGTCAGCCAAACACAAGACATGCCTAAAGCAGCTCCTTCAGGAGGCAGCAGCTGGGTACTGTGTTTTCTTCAGTGGATATAGTTTAAGGATCACTGTTGTATAGCACTTTATTTAAAATAATAATACTGTATCTCCTCCTGTTGTACAGGACCAGTTCTTGCTCTTCCAGTTCCTGAGGAGTCTCCTTGATCCAAGGTATGTAGAAAGTTGACTGTTTACAAACTGCAGCGTGAAGACATGGACTCAAATCAGTTCTTTGAACCAGTGCATCAATAGCCAGCCTATTAGCCTATCAATAGCCAGATCAGGCTTGGGACAGGTGACCTGCTCCTCAGGGTGCCCCAAGCTGAGGAGAACAGCCCAAAAGAAGCATTGTGGGGAATGTCCTTCAGGGGAATCCCTGCCTATGGGACTCTAGTGCTGTGGGCTCTAGTGCATGGAATGTGCAGCCTCTGGCATGTGGGGGGGAGCTTGGGCACTGCTGCTCCAGCTGCTCCAGAGGGCTGTAGAATGGTTACCCTAGGGCTGGAGCACTCATTTCTCTTCTCATCAATGGCATCTTCTCTTCCTAACCCCCTGCTTTGGTTACTTGACTGAGGTGCCTGAGTTTAACATAAACAGAAGAGCATTTTGGTCAGCTGACATTAATTTCTCCCTTGTTTCAGAACTGCTGCCATATTTCACTGCAAGCTCTTCTTTTCAACTACTTGCTTGCTCCATCTATGCCTGTTCTTTCAGTACTTCAGCACTGAGGGTTCTCTTTCTGTTAAATCAGTATCAAATGCTACAAGGCATTTATATATGCACAGCTCCTGTTGCTTTCAAGCAATTGTTAATGCAGCTGAGGGAGAGATCTTGGTTTGTCAATTAATTACAAATTAATTGTGCTTAATGAAGAGGAGGAGTAGGAAAGGGCAATATTATCTAAATCCAAGTGTCAATGTTTCAGTTTTTGTTGAAGTGGAATAAAAAGCATGCTTTGGAAACCAGAACCTGGAAATAATCAATCACGTCTTGGATTTTGTTAGCATATATATTAAGGAAAAAAACCAACCAAGCCAAACCCCCAAACATACATTTTGTTCTTTCCTGAGTTTTACAGACATGTTTGTGTAGAAGATGTTAATTTCCACCCCTCCTGTTTTCTCCAGGGTCAAAACAAAATCAAGAAATATCTTAGTTGGGTTTTATAGGAAAGAAATCAGATTATTTGGTTAATCAATGATTAATTGAAAAAAAAAAGTAGTTAAGCAGAAATGAAACCCAGCTGGCTGTTAAGTAGGACTTTGTTTATGCTGTGGTTTCACTTACACCCAGTAAAGGTAGTAATTAACCTGGATTCTAATCTTATGCACAGAGTGCCTCCCATAATCTCTGAGTAATAAACAGATCTAATTTCACTCTACCATAATTAGAGCTAAATAGACCCATTTCTCCTGTAGTTACCTTCTGATCATGAGCGACACGTGATGTGATCAAACCAGCAATGGGAAACAACGTTGTGCATCTGATCTCCCCACAGCTCTCAGCTTTTCCCTCAAGGATGCTGTTCCATGTGGTGCACTAGGCCACATGGCTTTTTCTTAATAACACTCAGATCCTGAGGTCTGTTCCCAGGAAAAAACAACTGTGAAAACTGAAAAACTGTGTTTTCTTCTAAGACCTATTGAAAGGAGCTGAACTGTATCCTGGGAGAGGCAGGGAAGGAGATGAAATCTTGCTCTGTAGATCTTACTGCAGATGCACCTACACTTTGTAGTATATTTATACATAAAATAGTGATTAGGCTCTTCTGCAACATCTGTCTCTTTTCATCCAATCTAGATGTTTATATGTTTTTGTGAAGCAAAATTTTTATCAAAATAAAGATTCTTAGAGCAATAAATGAGCTTTTTAAGGTCTCAAATACAAATGATTGCTTGATCATATGGGGACAAGACTCATCATGCTGGTCTAACTATCTGAGTTGGTGGAATTGCATTAGGGATTAATTTAGCCCATTTAATTTAGCTAGAGATTTATTTTTAAGGAGCCAGAAGGGGGAAGGGAGGAAACAGGGTTAACAGGAATTGCCTGGGGAAATTAAAACCAAATGTCTGAATGTTTGTAGCATAAAGCAGCCCCAGGAAAGAGAGAATGTAGTAGGGATTGCTCAGCTCATTAATCACAGTCTTTGCTATGTTTCCATTTTAAACTCTGGGGTTTTTTCCTCTATAAAAAACCCAACACAGTGAAGCATTGTCTGTTGGCATTTGTGTTTATGTATTATACCAACAATATTAACTTACTTAGCAAGGCAGTGTTCTGGGTTTATAAATGTAGTAACAGACTCCTAAACCATGAGGGTTTGTCCCAAGGGCTCTCCTCTGTGCCCAGCTGCCTGTGACACTTGCAGGGCTCCCTTGTGCCAAGTTTCATGAGAAACCAAGTGCTTCTCTCTTGCTTTTTGGAAAAAGTATGGCAGGGGAGACATTGGATATGATTATATTGGAGTCAAAAGATCCCATGTAGCTGAAGAGGACCTGCAAGTCTCAGGATTGTCAGTTAGTTTTAGAAATTATCAAAATCCACCTTTCTTTCCATTGTCTCTTCTCTGCATTTGTTGATGAAATAAATGGCTGAGGGAAGTGTGAGCTTGCTCATAAAATCATGAATACTTGGTACCAGAGTTATTTCCAGATTTGAAGTTTGTTCTCATACTATAGGTGCATGACTTGCCATTTTTCCTATCTTGGCAGACAAGAGATCATTTTAGATAGTGTTTTATTTTAGTCTACCCATAGAAAGAGGAGAGCAATCAGCCCCTTGCAGGCACTGGGGGAGTTTACAGGGTGTTTGTTGTGGGAGGAGTGGATGGTGAATGCAGAATTTAGGGTTCTTGTTTGGTCCTTCAAGGTCCACTCTTTGCAGTCAGAAAAAAAGACTTTGGGCACAGTTTTTGTGAAGTTGTGCTCATACTTTGCACCCTGTGATCAGTAAATGGGTGGGCTTTTGTTTCTGGGCATGTTGCACTTACAATCATTGCAATCACAGTAAGCTGCTCTCTTGGCTTGCTCAAGCCACAGCATTCTCCTGGCCTTTCTTGGAGTGTAATATGCCTTTTCTAACTCCTAGGAAATAGAGGGTATTGGCTATCAGACTTTTTCCATCCCATGGCTGTAGGATTTGCACATTAACAGATCTCCTGCTTAGGAATTTGTGTTCAGAAAGGTAATACAACTCAACATATACACCCTGATCCATTTCCTTTCCTAGAAGGAGCTTCAGCAGAAACCCCTGTTTTGTAGCCAGGATAAATTTCCACTGCTTCTTTGTGCAATGCATAGAATTGCCATGGGAAGTGTAACGTGCAGTGGCAGAGAGCTGCTGTTCATTTAAGGGTTGCAGGTGCTGTGTCTGGCTCCAGGAAAGCATCATCCTTTCCCTCCTCACTCCAAAGTCTCCTCCTTCACGTTGCTCTTTTTAAAAGCAAGATCAGCAGGAAACTGTCAGGACAAAGGGACAGGGGCACTGCTCACAATTCTGTTCTCTCTTCTGTTTCTGCACATGAGAAGTTTGCTTAATAATGAGCCCACTGATTGGAAAATGGGGATATTTCTCTAAAAGAAGTAAGAGTTCCTTTCTTAGTGAGGTAGATCAAAGGGGTGAAACATTAAAATGTGGTAAAGGAAGTAAAAGAAGAATTTCAGGAGCAATAAGCAAAAGGAACACATGCAGAGCAGGTCTGTAGGACATACACAATCAGGATCTGGAGAGAACACTCAGATTATAAGGTTACATTGAGGAAATGAGGCTAATTCTTTGTGCCTCTCTGCCATGGAGTTGCTGGAGATGGGTCTGTGCTGGTCTCTTTCTTCACAGGGGTCTTTGAGAGTTTAATTTGTACTGAGGCATCAGGAGGATATGTTGTGGAACAAATGAAATGGCTGCTGAGAGACCTCTAGCACCAGTAACTAGTAGAAGTAGCATAATTTTCCTCTTAAAACCAGATTTTTAAACTTCAGTATTAAAGATAAAAGCAATGCACAATTGAATAAGAAACTCTTCTTCCCAGCCAAATTTCTGGGCTAGAATTTGATTTTAGTCTCTTGTGCCTGTTTTATTCCAGAGAAGGCATTAACCAAGATCTGCTACACCTCCCACCCTGTATCACTGAGCAGTTCATCGAACTGCTCTGTCAGTACAGCCCAGACCAAGTTTTGGAGACACTCAAAGTTCTGGAATGCTGCAGACTGGAGGAAACCATCCAGGTAGGGAAGAGATGTATGATCTCAGAGGCCATGGGATGCATTCAAATCAGCTCCTACCCCTTTAAACTGCTGTAAAGATACTTTACTTTGGCTTGGATTAGTTCCTGGATGCTCTTCCAATCTGTTTCTAGTACTCTCTGTCCCTCTGAGCTGCTAAACTGCTCTTCTGCAGCACAGGTGGATATATTTAATAGACTAACACTGAGTTGGGTCTCAGGGCTAATAAGAAAGGGCTGTTAGTGCTCTGAAGCTGCTGAGAAACTGCAGAGTAGAGGGTGGCTGTGTTGCTGCTAATTAATCATGTTGGGAGTATATGAAATCATGGGCCTGGGGTTTTTGGAAAGCAGTGCTGCCAAAATCTACCTTGTGCTGGGAGAGTAACTGTTCCTTCTCTGTATGGAAATTGTGCCAGTAATTTTTGAGTGCTGGTGGTGGCAATAGTGCAAGCAGAGAAATAAAAGGAGATGCAGGTGGGCTGCTCAGCCTGGGTAAAGTGCCTGTGAGCACAGGCACTCCCAGCCCTGGCCATCTGCTTGACATTGTCTGTGGATAAACAAACACTGGCAGTTTTCTTCAGACACACGTTTACCTTTATTTCCTTTCAACTCAGATAACCCAAAAACATCAGCTCCATGAAGCTTCTTCATATTTACTAGAGAAGAAGGGAGATATCCATGGTGCCTTTTTGGTTATGCTTAAGGTACAGTACTCCCAAATCCGGAATGTGGCATTGTTACCATGCCATCAGCATGGTGGCCTGTGCTCAGTTTGGATGTTATCCTTGTTCCCCCACTAGAATCCATGGAATTTGCCTCCTGTCAAATAGCAGTAAATTGAGGTGTCTGCATACTCAGAACATGAGTATATTTTTCTGACAAATCTTCAAACATTTAGAAGATAGTAGATGCTGAAATTTGTTTTTCATAGCCAAAAATTATCTTTCAGCTCCTGCTTTCCTTTTCGTATTTGGAAAGATGTTTATGCCATGTTAGTTGTGCTGGGGAGGAAAACGGGTGTGAGCCTGTGTAACCACACCTTTGAGAAACATTTCTATCAGGATTCTTGGGATTAAACTCCCAAATTGACTGTTCTGTGTCCTCTCTTTTGTTTCAGCGATTGCAGAGCAAGTTGCTGGTGCTTACTCAAGATGGTGAAAGTAAGACTGAGTTAAATTCCATTTTCTATTAAAAACAGACAGATCAACACAAAATGTGAAGTACTTGTGTCTGACACCTGGTATAATGAGATGGTTTCAGGTTTCTAGGCATTGTAGTGACACTGATCATATGGTAGCTACTTGGATGACACTCCCTCACTCTGGTGTTCTGATCTTGGTAGAGACCTCGAACACTCTGAGGGATGGTTTGTGTGTGTGTGTGGTCAGCTGCCCTGCCAGCTTTTCCCGTTGGGACTGCTCCTCTCACTGGCTTACCAAACACATTTCCCATGTCAGAATCTATTCAAACTCATTACTGAGCTTCAGCTGGCATTATATGGGAACAGTGATGGGAGACAGCTTTTTTGAACGCAAATTTCTCGGATATATAAATAAGAATGTTCTGCCCACAGAAAATGAGTGTATGCACAGATGTGCTGTTCACTAGCCCAAGGACTCATGGGCACCTAATTAAATGCAGTGCCCATAGTTGTTACTTAATTGTATCCTAAACCACAGCTAAGATCTTCCTTATTTGATTGAATGAAATGTTTTACTTGCCCAATTTATTGTGCTATTCAGGAAAAATGCCAAAAATCAGAACTTGTCTTTATAATGTAGTTGCTGACCGTCCTGAGCAGACTTTAGATGAACAGCATGATTTTATTTTGCAGAAGGATTGATAGTTAACTTATCTAATGGGAGTTAACTTGTCTAATAGTTTTTATGATGATAATTTGCTTTTCCCCCTCTGACACTTAGGCTCAGCTGAACCCTCCTTGCTAGTGAATATTGAAGATACTTTAATGAAAACAATTGCTCTTTGCCAGAGGAATTCGCATAGTTTAGACCAGCAACAGCGAGAGGTAAGGTAGTCAAAAATGTGTCACCAGAATCAACCAAGGCCTCTGTGTCTCCTGAGGCTTTGCCTCATATGGCTCTTGCTCTCCACATCCATTGGGTTCTGGTATGTCCAGGCAGTCACTGTGTGCCTCTCCTTGTGGTCTCCCTGTGGTACTTCAGGGTTTGGAGCCGTAAGAGTGAAATCCTCACTCATGAGGGTGAAGCACAAAGCAAAGTTCAGGTCAGAGGGAGGAAGGGATGAGACCATGGCCTTTCCCCCTTTCCAGCTCCAGATGGAAGTTGGGCACAAATGTCAGTCAGACACTGCAGAGGCACTGTGAGCCAGCTTCCTGGTGACACAAAGCTGCTGCTGCTGTCACTGTGGCTGCAGAGCTGTTCACAGCCCTTGAATTGAGCATAAGCCTGGGCTCTCAGGGGGGAGGCAATGCAGCTGCCTTGAGCTCTTGCAGAGGGAGCTGCCTTTGCCCATCCCCTCAGACTGATGTTATGTTTCTGCTTTGCCCATGTCAGTGACACAAAGGCATCTTTAGTCCTAAGATTTCTGAATAATTTATGTAATTTCTGAACTCAGAACAGAGAATGTTCTTCCCATGCCTGAAGAGGTGGCATGGCTGGAAGTCAAGAACTCTAATTTCTTCACAAGCACTGCCCAGTGTGAGAGCTGACCTGCTCCATTTCTTCCCTGCAATGGTGTCATTCTACAACAGATAGGAAGAGAATTTAGAAATCTCTTTCCATTTGGGATCCATTTACTGTGCTACCCACTCTGTGAGCTATCTCTACCCTGGAGAGTTTGCCTCTCACATGGGGAAGTAGTTGGGGACTGAATGAAGCAAACATACATTGTTGCCACAATTCCAGTAAAGTGCTTTGCTCTGAGGTTGCTTTACCATGTTTCAGCTCTGTCCCACAGCAGTCATCAGAAGTGCAGTTCTGTTCTCAGAATGTGGAACTGAGTCTTGGCCGGTGACCTCTGACATTGCTCACAGCTCACTGCCCTGTCCTTACTGGTTCTTTGCTCACATTCCTTGATTCCAGGCCCTTTGGTTTCCCCTGCTTGAGGCCATGATGTCCCCACAGAAATCCTCTGGTTCGTCGCAGTGTCCACATTCTGAATGTGAGTACCTTGGCATTTGTGACCCCAAATAGTAAAAGCTGTGTGCTGTCTTTCCCCTGATGAATGAATAGAAGTTATGTTACTCCATTCCTAAATATTCTTCTCCCTGACTGGCAGGACCATGGGTTGGGTGTCTGGTAGGCTGCAGCTGTCAGGTGGATAGGGTTTTTTTTAATTTGCTTTATTTTGTCCTGTGTGGAAGAAGAAGCCTACCACAGGCTGTGCTAATAAGTTGATTGCAATGAGGATGGTCCCTGAAGGAGCCAAGGTGCACAGTGTGTACAAAAGCTCTGTAGGTTGTAGTCAGCACTTGGGGAACTCCTGAGGTAATACTCTGACATTGTGCATGCCCAGCCCTTTTGTACACTTCTGCCTGCACCTGTCTGCCATGTATAAAATTAGTGGGACTTGAATACACCAGCTAAATTCTGTACTCCACTTCTGAGTCAGCAGCACACCTTGAACAGCAGCCTCCCTTTTTGGGAGAGATAAGAGTAGCTAAAAAGGGCTTAGATGCTTTGGTTTTGACACTCCCCAGCAGGGAAGAACGTGGAGCTGCTGGAGCGAGCCTGGTGGAGGCACCAAGGTGATCAGAGGGATGGAGCAGCTCTGCTGTGAGGAAAGGCTGAGGGAGCTGGGTTAGATGGGATTTTGGGAAGTAATTGCTCTCTGTGAGGAAGGTGAGGCCCTGGCACAGATTGCCCAGAGCAGCTGTGGTTGCCCCATCCCTGGAAGTGTCCAAGGCCAGGTTGGATGGGACTTGGAGCAACCTGAGATAGTGGAAGGTGTCCCTGCCCATGGCAGGGAATGGGACTGGATGAGCTTTAAGATCCTTTCCAACCCAAACTACTCTGGGATTCTCTAAATAATGCCTTTTGCTCCATCCCAGACCCCTCCTAGGAAGATCTAGGAACAAGTTTCATGCAAAGGTCAATGCTGGGAAGTTTTAGAGTCTGTGGGCCATAACACAGACAAGGATCCAAACTGGGATTTGGTAGCAATAGGAAAAGTGAATGATGGTGTTACCAACTAAGTGAAAATGTGGGTGTTTACTACAGGGGGTGTGAAAGGGAATACAGAGGTATTGTGGGATCAAAACCTTATAAGCACCCTTTATGTTGCAAAAATCTGTGTGCTTAGTGCAGTACATGCAGGAGAAAAAATACATAAAAGCTATTTTCAAACCAGAAACCATGACCTGAAATAAAACTCTATCTGTAAGACTGATCTCTCTTTACTCCTGGAATCCTAATGAACTGCTGTGGCTGTTATGTTTGACATTCCAGCTTTGAAAAGTTTGACAATGCAAGTGCTGAACAACATGGCTGCATTTATTGCTCTTCCCTCAATCCTGCAGAGGATTCTCCAGGTGAGTTCCTGAAGGGAAGGAGGTTTCACCAAGCTGTGGGAAAAGGTGTTCCCAGCTTGCTGGAGATCAGATCAGCTAATTGTCTGTTCAGTGTTTCAGTAAAAGTTCTGTTGGTGAAACATAAGGTGTAAAAGCTGATAGAGTTACCTGGGGAGACATGTGGGAACACACAGACCTGTGAGAAGGTAATTGAAGTAATTCCTGCAAACCAAATAAAATAGTACTTCAGAGGTTGCAGTTACTTGGAACTGAAACTTGGCAGGTTCAAGGGCAAAGCCACAATGAATTTCCCAAAACTTGGCATTTAATTTGTTGAAAGCCTTTTAGTGAAGGCTCTGGGATGGTCAGTTGTGAAGACACTACAGCAAAGTGTATAGGCTTTGCAGAAAGATAATGATTGGGCCCAAAATATTATTGGTGGTGCAATATTATTTTAGAGATGCAGTTAGTGAGTAGCAAACTTGCAGAAGAACTGATCTTAAGCAAGACCTTGGGTTGAGTGATCACAGGCAACTATAAATTGTTAATTTACAAAACAGATGAAAGTTGATGTTGGGATTTAATAACAAACCTTGAGAAATGCAGAAAAGGAATTAGAAGAATTGTCTGTGTTGTGGAGTGGAATGATTGAAGGGTTGAGAAACTGTTCAGGGTTTCTGTTCCAGGTGAGAGAGGAAAAGGGCTTACAGCTTCACAGGGTGAACACACACCTCTAGCAGCCTCTTGGTTTGATCTTAATATTACACACAGTCTTGAATTTTGAACAATCTCCTAAGATAGCAAAGCATGTTGCAAGAGAGTGAATAAAAAGTGTGTTCAAATGAAATGTGGTTTTATCAAAGGAAGTGTCAAGGAAACCTAATGGCTCTGCAATAACTTATTTAGTCTACTTTTAGCTGAGGTTTTGGTATAATTTCCTGTTGGGCTTTGTTTGATGTTTAATGTAGGCAGGAAAGGATGGAGAAGCTGTGAGTGAATGGGAGGCTGCCAGGGAAGGGAGGCTTCCCTGGGTTGTGCTGAGGACTGCCAGGATGGGGTGGGAGTCAAAGCAGTGACCAAACTGCTAACACAGCTGGGAGGTGTGACAGTGTGGAGGAAGATCCTGTTCTCCTTTGGGATGAAGGGAGAGTCTTGCTGATGGCAATCTTTACATATTTCATTCTGTTTCTGTTCTGATGGACTCTTCTAGCAGTAGTAGAAAATCCCTTCTCCAGGGGCTGGCACTGATGTCCTGGAGGCAGCAGGGGAGTGAAATGTTCTGTCTGTTGTAGAGGGAAGTGGTTGGTGTGATAGCTCTGCTGGGGAGGCTGAGGGGATGCTTCATCAGGTGAAGTGCTTTACTGAGAAATGGGTCAGGCATCACTGAGAGCAGCGTGTGCAGCTCTGCTCACTGGGTTTGGAAGCAGGGGGGAACTGCTCCTGCTTATTCCACCACCCTGGACAGCCTGACAAATTCAGTCTGACTAAAGAGAGATTTGGAAAGGCAGATTTTTTGAACAACCAGAGCAAAAAACTGATGACTTCTTAAAATGCAGAGAAAAGGACTGAATTCCAGGTAAAGTATCAGAAGTTCATAAAATGGGGCAGTGATTGGTACCTTGTAGCTGAAAAACAGCTGTAGGAAAAATAACATCATACAGAACAAGAGAAGATCCTATGGAAGGGGGAGGTGGTGTTGATATAAAGGATCTCTAAGTTGACTTTGCCTCTTAACACTTACTCTTCTATGGATTTCACTCACACCCATGTATTTGCAAACCCCTGAGGTGTGTGGAATGATGTGACTTGGATTGTTTGTGGGCAGCAGAGAGGCTGTGAACCCCTCACTGCATCCTGGGGATCCTCTGACAGATGCCAGCAGCTCAGCTGTGTCCTTCAGAAATCACTGGCTGCTTTCACCTCTGAAGATTTTCACCTCTGAAACTCACTTAAGCCTCTCCCAACCTCTTGCCCTCCTCATTAGGAGATGGGCTCTTCTGAGAGCTTGCTTGTGCTGAGTCTCACCAGTCTGCTGCCTTCAGTGCTTGGCACCTCCTGTGGGGACAGTGTCCTTTGTTACAAGACAAACGCTTCACTGAACCCTGTGCTCTTGTCCTTAACCCCCACATTTCCATCCACTCTGCCTTACCACCAACCCTTATTCCTGGGTTCCTGGCACTGCCCTGCACCAGCTCACTGTTGCCTGTGGGTTTGTGGCTGTATTTTGTTAAACTCTTGCTCAGGGGCTTGCAGAGGGTGCCTGTGGGAAGTTTCTGTGAAGTTTATTTGGATGCACAGCTTGACCCTGGGGACAACATTGCTTTGAATCCAGCTGGGAAGCTGGTGTCGGGATGGTGATGAGCAGGTCTTACTCTGTGGCCTTGTCATGAGAGCCCAGCTCAAATGTTCAGGCATTCTGAACCCTGGCCCTGCTGGGGATCAGGAAGAAAACTCCCTTGGAACTAGGCAGCAGAGAGCACTGGAGTTTTTGCCTTCCAGTCATCTGCTTCCTTGGGTGATCTGGGAATGCCATTTAAGTGCCCTGCAGGGAAGAATCACAGTCTGTCAGGCACAGCTGGTGCTTTCCCAGACAGGAAGATCCCTGTGTTTTTAGCCCTGGCTGGGTGTTCCTTTTGCAGGCCTGTGTAGTTGCTCTTTGAAGCCATGCAAAATTCTAAACCCTATTGCCAAACCCTTCTGTCTTGGCTCTGAGCTCTGTGCAGGGCACTTAGATGTGTAACTGATGTGCCACCTTAACTGTGACACAAGGAAATACTGAAACCAGCCTTTCTGGGCCCTGGAGTGCATACAGCCTTTCCCAAGCCCTCCAAATATTTTGGTGAAATGCAGAATTACAAGTAGTGCTTGTCTGACAGAGCCCTCAAATGCTGTTTCAGCAGAGCTCAAGGTTTGTGATAGAGCTTATATGTGCTGGAGCTGCAGGCTGGGAGGTGGCACGGCTGCCCAGGAATTCACTGGGGGTTTTGTTGGAAGGTGGATAACATCAGTAAACTGAGGTAGATTATTTTGCCTTCTCTGAAAAGGAATTAAAGTATTCTAATTTTAGCAGGCTGGTTTTCTTCCTCTTCTGGGCTTAACTGCTTACAGATTATACCTTATGCAAATGTTAACTTTGCAACCAAAGTGTTTGGCCAAAGGGCACCTTGCAGGAGCTGGGGCCAGACCTGCAGCTTCCCAGAGAAGTCACAGACTTCTGGCACCTGACTGTCCCAGCACCTGGCTCAGTGTTACCTAATTGAAGTCACATGAAATAACAGTTGATAGATTTGCTCCTGCTCATCCTTTATAGTGTTGGGGAGTAATTTATTAACTGGGAAGTCTGAACTAAACGCATTAGGAGGGATACTAGAGGAATCCTCTTGAGCATTAAGAAAAATTCCATGTTATTAAGGATGTGAGTGTTCTCTGAAGAGGGCTGAGAGGTTGAGTGTTAATTCCCTTACAAAGCTGTAATCCTTTGTGAATGTTTTGTAAGCAGATGCAGCTGATGCCTCCTGCAAAATGGAGAACTGGAGAAGCCAGAAATATAAAAGCTACCAGTAGGGACCCCAAAGAGGGGAAGGAATGATTCTCTAAAAACCGTTCCAGAGTGGAAGCAGAAAGATTCAGAAAGCTTCTCCTTATATTTTTTCTACTCCTGCTTAGGGCTTTGGCTGTTTTTTCTTCTAGTTTGGGAGATCAGCACTGGGATTAGTTGTGTGTGGAGTGGTTGCTCTGGCCCCTTGCAGAGGGGAGAAGCTGAAGTGAATGTGTTTGCAGAGTGCATTTATTAGCACTGGTAGCAAAGCAAGTGCTATTTCCTGGACCCAGGAAGAAATGGGAAATGGAAGAGACAGAGGTGGCTGAAAGGGCTGCATGAGCACCTCTGGGCTGTGTGTGGATCCCTGCCAGCTCTTCCCATCTGTTTGTTGGTGGCAGCCCAGGGCAGCCAGTTTGGCTCTGGCTCCTTGTGCTGATGCCATTCAGGCTGCTGGGATCTGTTCCTGGTTTTTGCAGTGCCTGTTCCACTGCATGGGATGGCACATCCATGTCTGGAGTATGCCTGAACTCCAACCCCAGACCAGTTTTGTAAGGTGGAATTAATGAAAGATATTCCTCCGTAAAACTAATTGATCCCACGAGGCTTTTGTGGCTGGAAGTTCTGTGGGGTCTGAAGCTGCAATTTAGAAGCTTTATAACTGTCTGGAGAAGTGACCTGGGAGCTGTGGGTGTGATGCTGGAGGCAGGCAGGCAGCTCCAGCCCATCCCATCAGATGGCTCCAGCAGGGAATGGCCACAGACTCAGTGCTGGCACTGGGCTGCCAGGCTCAGGGTGAGGCTTGGCCAGACCATGGGCCTCCTCTGGAAGGAAGAAAGTTCATTTTCCTCCCAGCTGCCATTATTTTTAAAGATTATCAAGCATTATTTGAGGAAAAGACAGCAACTGAAAGCCCTCAGACTTGTGTTCTCCCTCTGCAAAGCTGCAGATGGGTCTTTATTCTTCCCTCTTCTTCACATCTCTTCTTCTGCTCTGTGTCCAGACAGGAAACCAGTGGCTTTGAAAAGCTCCATTTGTAGCTTAGGAAGTTTGAGGTGCTGTATGGAAACTGTGGGATTGGGACAGTTTGTGAGAGACCCGTTGGCAATGTACTTGAGGGCTTTAGAAGAGGAGCTGCTGGCTGCCTGCCTAACTGCTCTGTGCTCTGGATCACATTCCCACTCTCTGGAAATCCCTTTGCCTCCATAATCCCTGCAGTGCAGTGCACTTCCTGTGCTGTGCTGTTCACCCAGCAGAAAAGGAGCCTGTGCAGCACATCCAGCTCTTCATGCTTCCTCCACATGCTCCAAATCCACAGCTGGTTTTGACTCAGTGCTGTTACTGAGGGCTGCTTTTATTTAGATTTGAACATTGGTGTTTCTGCCTGTCACACTGCCCATGAGGGCTGTTGTTCAAGAGTTCTTTGACTTGCTTGCTTGCAAGAGTTCCTTGTCTTGCACCCCTCAGGGTGTCTTGCAGTGTAGCTTCCATGCTGCTTCAGTTGTCTTTGTCAGCTGGCTTTGTTACTCCCAATTTTTCTTGCCCAGTCCCAGCATGGAATCAACCTTGGTCCTACTCCTCCCCTGATTCATCTTATCCAGAGCTTGTTTATCCCACTTCTGTTCCTGTTTCCATTGTGTCCCCACCATTCTTCTGTGCTCTGGGTTAGTTTCCTTTTCACATCTTGCTGGTCTGTTTTTGCCAATGTCCTGCCCCTTCCACCAGACAGCTTCTCTCAGCTTCCTGCACAGTGTGATGCTTCAGGGGGTGCCAGGGTGGGTGTGCAGGGCTGTTTGGGCTGGAGGAAGGGGGAGATGCACAGGCTGATGACCTGTACCACAGCCCTGTGCTTGTGCTGCTGGGACATGGCAATAAAGCTGTTCAGGGCATGTGAAAATCAACCCTGCAGCACCAGGAGAGCCCCAGGGCCCTGTTCCTCTGCCAGCTGTGCTGTGGGCTCAGCAGTGACTGGGGTGTGCTCTTCCACCCTGCACATGAGGGGTCTGGAGTGAGTCTGGGGATGGGACACTCCTGGCTGGGCAAGAGCAGGGGGCAGTGGGGGAGCTGAGAGCTGGCTGGCCATGCTGTTCCCTTCAATATTGCTCAAATGTACTCCAGTCAGCTCCTGCAGCTCCTGAATGGAGTTTCCAGTTTTGACTCAGGCACACTAATTTATAGTGATGTTATCTACTGAGTTTTGCTAATTACTGATTTTTTCCATCAGTGTGTGGGATTATTCTGCTGTCCCTGTGTATGTGCAATATATTTAACTCTGCAGTTGTAGCTTCCATTTGCAGTTCCAGTACAGAGGAAAAAAGACCTAAAAGGAATCAGAATGGTCATATCCTGTGATTCAACTGCAGCTTTGCATTTCTTCATACAGGATCCAGTTTATGGTAAAGGGAAACTTGGAGAAATTCAAGGGCTTGTCCTGGGAATGCTGGACACTTTTAACTATGAACAAGTAAGTTGCCTGTGTTTCTGTTCTGTCCACCACTACATGCAGCATTATTTTAGCTGCCTGGCCTACTGCTCTCTCTCTCTCTCTTATTTGTCATTTCTGTCTGCAGGGCAAAGTCAGTGGGCATGTGAGTGATTTCTGTGTGATTGGGGGATGGGGAGGGAGTTTGGTTTGCTCACAGATTGCAAATGAAGGGACTGACAGGTACATGGTGAACACCTCTGTGGCTCAGTTCTGTGTTAAATGTACCAGAAGGATAAACATCTGCTTTTTCTCTAGCTCATCCTGCAGTTAGGGATTCAAAGGCACAAAGCTGATATGTTTTGTCTTTCTATGCAGTTTTAAATAACAGGCTTTTAAATTAGGCTGTTTTTACACTTCCAAGTGATAATGCTGCACCTCCTTTGTGTCCTGGTGAGATTTCCACTTAAATCTCAGTCCTGCTTTTCTCAGCCCAGTCCCAAATCCCAGGCAGTCTCCACACTTGAGCAGTTTTCTGAAACTCCTTTTCCCATAAACAGGATGCACAGTGTTCCTCCAAGCCCCTCTCCCCCCTCATGTGGCAGAGCCATCCCAGCTGCTGCTCAGGGCAGGCCCGCAGACACCAGCAGGCAATGCAGAAGCACAGTGGGAAATAGCTTTGCTGTAGAGGCTGAACACCAAGAGCCTTTATCTGTGTTTGTGTTCTTGCAGAAGGTCTGGGCAGCTCCTGCCCCTGTCCCTGCCTGGCAGCTCTGGCACAGGCTGTGTGCCCAGGTGGGATCCTGTGGTGCAGCCTTTGGCAGCTGCTGCTGTGGAGCACGGATGTGAATCAGGGAGCAGAGCCCCCGTGCCTGAGAGAAACTTGGTGCTGGAAACTCGGGGTGGTTCTTTGGGCTCTTTGAAAATGAGCATCCATTGGGAAGGACAAGCAGATGAGCAGTTCAGGGTTTTTTTAAAGACTTTAATTGCCATAGTGCATTTGAGCTTTGATTTTTATTAGCACATTTCTCCTAAAATGGGGATATAAGCAGTAGCTTGCCAGGTAGAAGGGAAAAAAAGGGAGGTTTGATGTGGAAGATGACAAAATGAGCCTGCCATGCCTCTGTTAATGCTCTTGGGCAAAAGTCAATACAGGACTTGTCTATTTGAGAGTGCAGAGGAATTGCTCCATTAATGTGTGATGAAAGGATAAGTGTTTTGAGGTCAGGGTATAGAAAGCATAGGAGAAGTGATTTTATTGGGTTGTTTCTGCTCTTAGTGAGCTGCTAAGTGGCTTGTTCTGAAGAACGGGCTGGCAGGGAGTTTCTGCAGTCTGGAGGTGTGACCTATTCTATGTGTTGTCTTCCACACAGACCCTTCTAGAGACAACCACGAGCCTTTTAAACCACGATCTCCACTGGTCCCTGTGTAACCTGAGAGCCTCTGTCACCAGAGGCCTTACCCCAAAGCAGGATTACTGCTGCATCTGTCTCCAGCAGTACAAAAGGAGGCAAGAAACTGCTGATGAAATCATTGTTTTCAGGTAAAGTTAAGGAGGGGGGTTGCAGCTCTGATCATGTTAATAGTTTTAAAAGGGGAAACAAATTCTACTGGTTGGTTTGCCTGAGTAATGATCTGTATTCCTGGGAGCACATCTCCCTGCTGCCTTGCACTATGAGAGGGCTGGCTAATCACACCCATCAGAGGCTGCTTTGCATGCAGCCAGCTCTGCCTGGCTGGGAGGAATGGCCTCCCAGTCCCAGGAGCTGGCTGTCAGTTTTCTGTCCCCTCTCCCAGCAGTGTGCTTTGGACACTGCAACACCCTGGGCTCATTTGTTTATTTGTACATCTTGGACCTGCCACAGCCCTGGCATCTCCCATGTCCTGTCTGCCCAGGTGTCTGTAAAATAAGGAGAAATCATTGTTACCTTGGTGTTAGAGTCTGTAGCAAATGGGCATCCAGTGTTGATTCTGTGAGTCTGGAAATCAGCAGGAGGGAGAGGATACACTGCTGATCTGCTGATTCCCAGATACAGCCTTTTCCCACTGGGCAGCCCCTTGCCCTCACCTTGCAGAGCTCAGGAGGTGCTGCTCTGCTTCCCAGCCCTGCCTTCCTCTCTTCCCAGCTGTGGACACTTGTACCACTCGCTGTGCCTGCTGAGTAAGGAGTGTGGGGTGGTCACCAAAGGCCTCATGAGGTGGATGTGCTACAAATGCAACTCGAGCAACAAGGGAGGGAAGCTGAGTGAGAACTTCTCAGAGCTGAAAAAAGGGACTGCAGCATCCCTGGCACAGGTAAGTTTTGTGAGGTGGTTTCTTGTCAGGTAAACTTTCATCATCACTTTGTCCTCTCTCTGTGCTTCCAGACAAGACTGATCAGAACCTGTCAAACACTCTCAGCAGCTAATTGGTCACTTTTCTGAATGCCAATTTATTTTGGTGGGGATACAACTCTGGAAGTCAAGGAAACTCGTTCATCCAGAAGGTCTAGGATGAATGTGTTTGCAGAGTGCATTTATTAGCACTGGTAGCAAAGCAAGTGCTATTTTCTGGGCCCAGGAAGAAATGGGAAATGGAAGAGACAGGTGACTGAAAAGGCTGCATGAGCACCTGTGAGGGGCAGCTGGATGCTTGCAGCTGGTTGTGTGGACAATTCCTGTCACTTTTTTTTAAGGTGTGTTTTATATAAAACTTAGATTGAAAGCTGGCACATTCCTTGTGGCTGGATTGTGGAGCCTCTGTTCCACCTTCCTAGCACATAATCTGGCTCTGGATAAAAGACACTGACTCACTAAGTGCTTGCACAATATTTTAAGAAGCTTGAGTGTAACCAAGATTGATGCAGCTGGATTTGGGTGAGAGAACAGAGAATTAATTTGTATTTATTGTCAGTATTTGTGCACTGTAAGTTTCATCATCCCTAATTCAAATTGAAGTACAGCCTCAAATATGCACGGAGCTGTCTTTTTCCTGGGCTGGTGCTGTGGATGGTAAGCCCCCATGGCAGGTGGTTTGATGGGTTCTCTTCAGGGATGTTGCATGTAGGCAGCTCAGCTCTGCTGCTCCATGGTCCTGTGGCCCCTGGGTGAGGGTTTGTTCCCAAGTGCCTCGGGGTACCTTGTGCATTTGTCGCTGTATGGATGTGCATGGAGCAGCGTTCTCACTCCTGGAACCAAAATAATTCAGTTTTGGAGTATGTTTTTATAGTAGTACTTTGGTTTTGTTGGAGCAGATGATTTCAATTCCTGCCAAACCCATCCTGATCAAAAGCTGGCTAAGGGCCTTAGTCAGCTGCTGTCAGCTGCTGCACTCACAGGAGAGGCTCCCTGCTTGGAGGAGACGTGAGGAAAGGGAATCTTGCAGCCTGTGTGGAGCACCATGCAGTCTCTGCAGTCAGGCTGTGTTAGTCTTTGATTTGGTGACAGCAGCAAAGTTTTCCCAGGAGCTTGGAAATCGAGTGTGGTCCAACCAGGCTGAGCAGTGTGTGTGTCCTGCCCTGCCACAGTGGGATGTGGGCACTGCATCTAAGGCTGGGAAAGTTCAGCAGCCCCACATCTCACCCTCTGCACTCCTGCCCCAAAGAAGTGGACATAAATGGGGGTGACAGGCTGGGGTGTAGTTTAAAAACTAAAAGCAGAATTAACTACTAAAACTGCATTCAGCATTCAAGTGCCTGACACTTGATTCCAGTGCTTTATAATTGGGTTATCTCTGGCTTTCTCTTGGGCAGTCAGTCAGGGAGCCCCAGTGGCTCCCCTTTGACATCAGTCTGACTTACTCTCTAGAGAAAGAAGGGGAAAATGCTCCACATGCCATGGCAGTGATTGGGGTAAGGAGGAGAAGATGCTTCTTTTTATTTAACTGATGGAAGTGAAGGGCTGGCTGGGACTCGGGACCTAAAGGGAGGTGTGGAGAGACTGGATGGAAGAAGACTTACAGCATGGATCATGTAGTGCTAGCTGGAAAGTGTCCATCCCAGGCCATCCCAGTGCAGGATGGTGCCCTGCTGCTGCTGCTTCCCTGCTGCTGTCACATGCTCTTGGCAGGGAAGTCATGGCTTCCTGCTCCACACACACAGCCTGGCTCAGCAGAGCCCCAGCACTGCTCAGGCCCCCAGCTCCTCCCCCCTGTGTCTCAGATCCTCTCCAAGTCTGGGATGTTCCTCACATATCCAAATGACAATATTTAACTGTTGTATTCGCATGTGATCAAACTGTTGTGCAGTCACATCTTAAAAAAGCTGAGCGTGTATTTAGACTTGTCATAGACGGGGGAATCTCCAGCTCCTGCAGGAAATTTGTTTGCTGAACAGTCACTGCTCAGCAGCATTAATTAACCCTGGGAGGTAAGGATTCCTCTGACCTGGCGTGGGCTGAGTTACAGAGTAGAGTTTCTGTGCTGGGGCAATGCTGGGAATGCAAACTGGGGGAGATGGGGATTCTCCGTGTCCTCTCTTGACTCTGCTGGCCCCGGCCAGACCCAGAGCTCAGGGATGGACAAGCTGCTCTGGCTCCACAGCTGGTGTTTGTGAGCAGGAAATCCTGAGTGAGGTCCTGATAACAGCATTGTGTTTCCAGCCCTGCCCTCCTGAGAGTCAGATCTGGGGCTCCCAGGCCCTTCTGCACAGAGATCTGTGGGGAGGATGTTTCTCTGTAGCCCCTTTGAAGACCCCAAAAGCTTAGTTCCTCTTGGCAAAATCTAATATGGTGATCTTCAGTTGAGGTATTTATTTTCTTAGGAAGCCTTGAATTAGGAGTAGAGTCATACTGAGAAATGCCACTGAGCATCTGGAGTGCATTTCACAGCACTAATTCTGCCCTGCCCAGGCAAAGGCTGTCAGTTGGAATTGTGCAGTGTGGCTGAGATGTGTATGTGAAATGACAGCCCAACAGACAGTGCTTCCTCTGCCCCTGTGCTCTGTGTGTGATGCTGGGGCCATTCCCTGAAACTGGGGAGGTGGAGAGATTCCACAAGCCAGCACTGACCCATTATGGGATCAGTGACAGCATGGATTTAAGTGGAACCTGGCTGGGATGAGGGCTTGACACGCTCTGCCCCAGCCAAGGGGAGCAGAAAGAAGGGCACAGGGGATTTTCTTTCCTCTGGTTCTACTACCAAAAGTTTGTGCTTTCTGTGTTAGCCCTAAGCCTCACTGGCTTCCCAAGGGTAATCCTCTGGGGCTGGACAATCATCTGTCCTGCTCTCCCTGCCTTGGAGCATCCCCTAAATAAGAGCTAAAATAAATGGGAGCTTGTTTTTGTGGTGGGCCCCTAATGTATTTGCAGAGCTGTATGTTTGTTGTGGTGTTTGTGGGGGATGAGGGCTCAGGAGCTGGGCCACTGCCCGAATAACTGTGGGAAAGGCTCCAGGTATCCCAGCCACTGATTCCCAAAACTCATTTGCCTCATTTCAATGAGCAAATGTTCTTCATTTATTCTGCCAGCTTACACAGTGGGGATCAAAGAGAGGAAGAGTCTTGGCTCCTGGGCCATAAGCTCTGCCACGAACCCCTGAGCTGCTATGCTCTGGTTATTCCTTGTCCGAGGAGTTCTGAGCATGCTGCTGTTGGAGCTGTCCAGATGGCAGATATGTTTTATTCAGGAGTTTAATCCTGTCAAGTCACGCCAGGATGGACAATGGACTTGATCCATAGTTAATCCACTTTGTCAGGCTCTACCTTTGGGCTCTGTCCTGCAGTTTTCCCATGTCCCTCCCTATGACAGCCTTCCGGAGCCTCGGGAGGATTCCCACGTGGGAGGGGCTGGTACCACATCCCTCATGTGACCTTAAAGGTCCCTCTGCACCACGTGCTTTTTGTTGGGCAGTAGTGAAGGTTTAAGATGGTTTTTTTCACCAAAACTTACTTTAGAGCTTGACAGATGTTACATGACCTCCATCCATCAGGACACAGAGCCAGTGTTACTGTTTTCACGGTAACAGTGACCATCAGTTATTAACTTGTCTTCAGCAATACAAAAAACTTCCAAGGGGTTTGTAGTTTTGAAAATATCCATATGTGATCCCCCCAATAACACCATAGAGATAACTAGTGTTATACACAGTTACAAGAATGGACATTCCTCTGTGGAGAATGTTCCTGTGTACAAATTAACTGAGCAAATATCCAGTCCAAATATCCTCCTTGGCTTTGGAGGTGGATTCCTTCACTTCAGCAATGCACAGGAAATCCCTGTGAGGATGGAACTGGAGACACAGAACATCTTTGATGGCTTGTAATGGAAACAAAAGTGATCAAAAGTGATCTAGTAAGAAGAATACTGAGTGCAGGTGTCTTCATAAGCGGGTAGAGGAGGACTGGCACCAAAGCTAAAACTGCAAAGAACACAAATTGAAAAAGACTGATTTGAAAACCAGAATTATCCTGTAACAGCTTTTAGATCAAAATGGACTATTTTCTTAAGCTTCTCATGCTGGAGGAGTTGGGTGAGTTTTATTGTTTTGTGGGGGTTTTCCTTTCACATTTAATCCACGTGCTGCCATGCTTCCCTCAGAGCCTGCTGGATGAGAAATGAACACCCTGTCTTCTGGGCTGTGGTGTCCAGTGAGGATGTGTGGGGGTTGTGTTTGTCTAATTAACTCTGAGCAGTGGTATTGCTCCTTTGGCTGAAGGCATCAGTAGAAGTCCAAGGGAATATCCCAGCAGCACCTGGTGTAGGCAGGAGCAGCTACCCAGAGCATGAGTGGGAGCACAGGGATGTGCCTGTGTGCTTCCCTGTCTCACACAGACAGTGCCCTCCTCTCCTGTCACTGCAGTCTCACGTGGCTGCAGCAGTGACTCTGTCAGAGCACAAACAGACCTGTGTTCTCCCAGGCCCTGAGTGGGAGGTTTGCTCCTCAAGTTCAGCTGGAAATAAGAGATGTCTGCCCTTCCCTGGTGCTGCTGAGGAGTGAGAGGCCAGGGCTGTGTGACAGACTGCCTGTGCTGGGGAGGCTGCTCTGTCCTGGGCAGCTGGGGCTGTTGGCTGCCCCTGACAGGGAGCAGGCAGGGCTCACCTGCTGCCAGGCCCCTGTGTGCTGCTGCAGGTGAGGTTCTGGAGGCTCTGGGACTGTCCCAGGGCAGGGCAGCCCTGCCAGGCTGTTCCCTGTGCAGCTGTGTGCCGGGTGGTGTTCCAGCGTCTCCCTGGGCAGGGGCTCAGCAGAGGTCAGCAGCAGCAGCACACTGCTGTTCTCAGAGGGTGTCCTCAGGTTTCCCTGAAGTTCCTGAACAGCTCTGTAATGTCACTGTCATTGCAGTGACTTTGGGTCACAGCCTGCCTTGCTCTCTCTGGTTCGTCATTCCGGGTTCCTGGGAGTACCCTAAAAACAGCAGGGCCTTATCTGACAGGAGAGAGGCAAATTTACTTCGTTTAACATGAATTGGCTGGGTTTTCACTGTGGGCTCAGCTCTGTAAATGGGAATGGGGGGGGGGGGTTGCCTTTGTTCCTCAGAACCCCAAGACCTTCCCCAGGATTTCTGGCTGCATCTCCCTGTGTTAAGGGAGCAGCCTCTGGGGCAGTGGGGTGCTCTGAAGCTCTAACTGATGCAGCAATATCTTGTGTGGAAGGAATGGCTGAGGGACAGCTCTGGGATGGGTCTCTTGGTGTGACTGTGGACGATGCCTCCACTCAAACTGTTGGAATCTGCTTTGCTTAAGCACTGGCTGACGATGGAATTTGTAGCTGTTAAAGATAATTGCAAGCTTGGGAGAGCTGTGTGGTGACTACCAGAGGGGGTGGAATACGTGCAAGAAAAACATGCAATAGAGATTAGCATTAGTGGTGGGATCTGGGAGAGCTGGGAAATGAAAAAAGCCTTTTCCCTTCCTCCTGGCCGAGATCCTCAGGAGATGAATTGCCACTCTGGGGTTCTGTGTCTTGTCTGAGGTCTTTCTGAGGGGGTGTAGGGATGTGGCTGGAAAAGGTTGGAGGTGCTGAAGGGTCCATCTCAGAGGTGGCCAGCCCTGGAGACAGAGGCTGTGCTGTGGGGTGAGCCCAGCACCTTCCACTGACACCCGAGTGCTGCTGTGGGACCCCGGGAGCTTCCCATGGCTCCTGAAGGAAAACATGCCTTTAGTGACACGGTTAAAAAGGAAAAGGCCTGACAGCAGTTGTTTCCATGACAACAGAAAGAATTGCCTGCAATATTTCAGCTCATCAGCCTGGGAACAGCCTGATTGATAGTTACGTACGTGTGGTAGGGAGAAAGCAGGAGAGGGGAGGCCAATTGTATGGCATTTTCCTTGTCCTTGAATGCTTGTGGCCACAGCAACTGCGGAGGGCAGTTTTTCCTTGCTTTTTGTGTTTTCCAAGTGAGGATGACCTGCATGTTCCTGGGAAGCACCAGTACAACCTGCTGGCTGTGAGTCCCTGACCCTCCCTGTCCCAGGCTCCCAGGCTCAAAGCCGATGCCAGGTGTGCAGCGAATGGGGGCATCTGGCTCCCTGAGTGGCAAATAGTTATTTACACTACAGAGAATATCCTGGAGGAGAAGGAGAGTTTGGCAAATGTTTCCAGCATAAGCGATCCGCACTCGGGACATTGCTCTCTTCCCAGACTAATGATCAAAGACAAGATGTGCGTGGGTTTTGGGATGGTCTCAGAACCATCCAGGCTTCAGGAGACCCATGGGGGGCTCAGTGCATCTCCCATTGCCAAAGAGCTTAAAATCAATGCAGCTTCAGTCGGTACCCACTGGCAGGATTGTAGCATTTTTGCTTAGTAGCCCCTGGGAAATGTATTTTGGAGAAGATATTTGAATGTTCCCTTAAAAATAGATCCCCAGAGACAACAGATGCCAGCCTGCTGCTCATGAGGGAGGCTGTTCTCCTGGCTCCTGTTGGGGTTTCTTGATGATGCTTTTGCTTTGCAATATGAGCAGAAGCATTCAAAATAGAAACACTGTGTGATAAATGGAACAAACCTACAAGAATCTGTGATGCTTTGTCATCTCTCCCTGGGACATGTAAATGGTGCCATTTACAGCAGTTTGAGTGTGTGCCACCCTCTCTGCCTGAGTGCTCTTGGTGCAGCTCTGGGCCCTCTCTTTGCCCTCACCTGCAGCTGCCCCTCACTGCTGGGGGACACTTGGCTTGTACCCCACAGCTGGTCAGGGCCACGGTCTCAGGACGTAGCTGCCACTGCCATATGACTCACCTTGCCTCCCCTTTCCACCCCTCAGTTCCCAGCTTTCAGTCTGTAACACCCCACTAGAGAACAAGAGATGGGACCTCATAATGCCATTTTAGGATGCCAGGAGTTGTTAATAGTCATTGGCAGAGTCATGGGGTAGCAGGCACACACAGCCTCTGTCCCTCCAGTGTTCCTGTGCTGTGGTGTTGGGCTGGGTGGGGCGGGGACATGGGAAAGGGCTGGGGGAAGCTGCTGCTGCTGCCTGGGAAGGAGCCTGTAGAGGTTGCTTGGCCCCAAAGGCCCATTACTTCTCTTCCCAGCTGGCTGTGAGGGAGTTTTCCCATGCCTTTTTTCCTTCCTCAGAGGTATCCCAGTACTGTCAATCTGTGCTATCAGGGACAGAGCCCTGCAATAACTCACTGTGGATGCAGGGGTATAACTGTCCTTTGGGCAACAACAGGACTAACTTTTTTCCCCCCAAACCTAAGCTGCACATAGTGGCATCATGCCAAAGGCAAGATGGCTAAAAAGACCTCCCAAACAGGTTGTGGACTGTCTGCTCCCAGCCCAGGAATTAATTTCTGTGTGCAGGAACTTGACAGCCTGCTTTGCATGGTTTCTGTAACTTTCTTACTCTTTCTCAGATGAGTTCAGAGTCTGTGTTGGATCCTCAGCAAATCCAAGCTTTTGACCAGCTCTGCCGACTCAACCGAGGCACCTCCCGAGTACGTACCCCCGTTTTCCTTCTGCTTTCAAACTGGTGATGGGCATTTTTCATGTGGCCAAGCCAGACATTGGCACTGGCAAGCGAGGGCTCTGGCTTTTCTCTGGGGTTTGGTCTAGTGCTGGCACTTGGCTGTGGTACACTGCAAGGCAGCCATGCTGGGGAAGCCACTGGCAGGGAAACCTTGGGAATGTCTCTGCCTTTGTGGCTGGGCCTGACAAGTGTCCATGGGGTGATCCTTTGTGGATTTGTAACTAAGCTCCCCTCTGGACACTGCAGCTCCTGCAATCACTGAGGACACTCCCTCTTTCTTGTGTCTGTGCTGTCCCAAGGAGAACGCAGCTCCCTCTGTCACTGGCATATTTCTTGTGCCTCCTGCCTGTTTTGGCTGCGCATGTTGGCACTTTCAGTTCTTCCTGGGTTTGTTTTTAAATTATATGACTTCAAAGCAACCTAAAGTCCCCTGGAGAGTTGTTCACTTGAGGACTAGTGACCTGCAGAGAGCTCTGTAGGGTTCCTCCATGCCATCCATGCCCTTGGCTTTACCTGGGTTAAGGTTTCTCTCGCTGTAGCAGGGACACAGTGACGCCCTGGGCTCTGTGTACCCTGCAGGAGTGTTCCCAGGGTGACCAGGGGGGTTTCCCTTGCAGCTGGCTCTCCTGACGGAGCTGGCGCGCGGGGGCCACGGTGGCGGTGACAAGCACGGGCTGCTCAGTGTTTCCCACGGAGACCCGGCCACCAGCAGCGTCTTCCAGAATGAGAACTTCCAGCTGCACCTGACGCCCCCTCCGCTGGCTGAAGAGTAGCGCTCCTGCCCTGGCTGCTCCCAGGACGTGGTGCTGGGGAGCCCTCCCACCACACCACCTTTCCCAGAACCTGCTGTGCTGACCCTCACTGGGCACTGGTGGGTCCTGGCTGGGTGATGCCCCAGCTCTGCTTTGGCAGTCGTGGGGCAGCTGGGCTGGAAGCTGGAACTCTGGGACAAACCCCAGCATGCTGGGGCACAGGGAGGGCTGCTGTGCTGATCCAGGGGCTCGTGGCAGCAGCAGGAACTTTTCCAAGTAACCGAATCAGTTCTGCCCAGCTGGAGGAGCCTGTCCTGTGCCTAGAGGCCCCATGTCCCTGTGCTGTGCTGGTTCTGTGGCTGGGGGGTCACACCTGAGTTCTGTGTTCCGCTAAAAGCAGCTGTTCTGGCAAGGCCTGGCCCTGCTGTCTCACAGCACTAGCCATGGGGTCTGAGGGCACAGAATGGGCAAATCTGGAGAAGGCTGAAGAATGCAGGAAATGACACCTGTGTGAGCAAACTGACCTGCACACGCTGTGTTCTGCCAACCCATTAAAGAGGCCCTTGGTTGAACTTCCCTGTGTGACTTCTGCACTTCTGTGAGTGGGCTGCTGGTGAGAGAAAGATACATCTTGTGCCTGTGGGAGAAGCTCAAACCTCCCCTCTCACCTTGTACCTGTGTTGAGGGTAGGAGCAATGTGTGCATAAAAAAGGTGCTATCACACACACGCTCCTCTTCCCTCTGCTCACTTTAGTACTGGGACTTGGGTGTTTTGGGGTACCCTTTGGGTCCCAGCTGCTCCCAGAGCACAGCACCAGGTAGATGTTGCTCTCCCTGTACTCAGAACTTTTGTGGCTGATCTGTGCAGAGCTCATATGGAGCAGTACAGCTGCCTCCAAGGAACACGGAAGCACCAAGTGTTGTGCAGAGTTCACCTGGGTAGGAGCAGTGCCAGTGCCCTGGGGCCTGAGCTGCCTTGTGTGCTCACCTCCTGCTCATGAGCAGAACTACCATGGGATGTGTCCAGCCTGCAGCCACACCTGGGCACAGGTAAGACAGGGAGCTGAATGTGGCCACATATCAGCTGGAGCGCCTCTTTCCAGATGAGTCAGCTGGGCCATGAAGTTGCCCACCAGCCCCAGCACTTACCAGGGCCTGGTGTGCTCCCCCTGATTATTCCCTTCATCTGCCTGGCTCTGTGTCAGGAGCTGCCATCTGAAGCTGTGAGCAGCCCTTCCTTTGCTGGAAGTCCCGCAGTGCTTCTCTCTAGCATGGAAAGCACACAGGCAGTTAGGACAAGCAGAAGGCCAGTTGTTCAGTATTTTATTCAAGAGGAAATATACACACACCTCTCCCTGGCAGGGGGAGCAGCCAGCCCAGGGCATGGCTGCAGCAACACGGCCACACCCATGTTTGTGCAAAGGAAGGAGCCCCGTTTTCCGTGGGAGTGTTGGGAGCCGGGTGTGTGATGGAGCAGGAGATCCCCGCGGCTGGGCCCTGCCCGAGCGCTCTCCAGCAGCCCCGGCACTCCCCAGAGCGCCGCTGACATTTTCCAGGAACAACAGAAGGAAGAGGCAGCTTATTGTGCTTAAGACATCTGAACAAATCCTGGGTAGGAGACACTCACAGCTTGTGGGTATTGCTAATTACTTACAGTTAAGAAAGAATGGATCCTGATGGGGACAGGACCCTGTGGAGTCTCTGCCACCAGCACCCCCCGAGGTCACCGCTCTCCCAGCCAGTGCCCAGGCAGGGCTGTGGCTCCTGCTTGCCTGCAAACAAGGTGAGCTGTGCTGGGCAGGGGCGTCCTGCTCACGTTCCCTGCCCTTGGTGCCCCAGGGAGAACTGGTGAGGAGCTCCCTGCCCTTGGGAAAGGCTGTGCTGCGCCAGCCCACCCTTCCTGCCTGGGAAAGAGGAGCCGTTCCCAGGGGAGGAAGAGCCTTCCTCTTTCTGGGAGGAAAGCTCAGAGGCCAGGCATTAGAGTGAGCTCGTTCAGCTCTCCACTCAGGTTACAGTTGAAAGGTTAAATATGAATAAATGCTGTAGATTTATATATAATGTTTCCTTCTACCTATGGAACGTGTCTGAATGATCCAAAGACACCAAAAATGTTGTTAGAAACTGTAGTTAGCCAAGAAAGACAACCCCGCCCTTAAAAATGAAATAAATCCTATTTAGTTTTACTACAGCCTTTGTTTAAATGCCCTCAGAAAAACAGCGTATTTTCAGGTGCCTTGTGAGAATGTATCTGTTCATGCAATGGCCCAAGTTTTTCATTTCACAAGCATTGCACAATTTTATGTAAGTCATCAAAACTATAAAACCTATTATTTTTGTTTGAAAGTCTTAGTCTAAAAAGTACAGCATTACTTTATATCCACCCATGGAAACTCCTAGACGCGCATGTGCACAGACACACACTGTTGCCTAAATGTCTTCTAAAGATACTGATTACAAAGTGTATAAAATTGGGAATACATTGTCAGGATACAGTGAGAGATGAGCCACCCTCTACCACAGACTATAATCTAGGATCAGTCACTAACTGTACACGTTTTTACAGCCTTGGATCACCAGGGACTTCTGAAACGCAAACAGCAACCACACAAAGAATGGCAGTAACGCTGCAGGAACACAGGAGTTACTGGCTCCAGCTCCATGGAGCTGGCTGGAATCTGAGTGACATTTTTCTTTGCTTCAAGCAGGGCTGAAACTGAACCTCCTGTGAGACAGCTCCACTACCAGCTGGGTGAGGGACCCCTGCTTCAAACCTGCTCCTGGACTGGGAGTGATGGAGCAGGGGCCAAAGCCTCCTCTCTCCACTAAGATGACGTTAGGCTCTATTTTAACAAGCTCACATGCCACCGAGCCCATGGGCCACCTTCCAGGGGCATCTCCACGCTGTCCCCAAGCTCTGCCGACACAGTGGTGTGGCTGGTAAAATTCTTTTTGTTTAAAATTTGTTATTCTTCAGGCAAATGCAGGCCCTGAGGCCATTTGGTCCTGAGTGTCCGCACCAAAGAGCCCAGGAGGAGGCAGAGTCGGAGCCAAGGGCGGGTGTTCGGAGGTAGTCGCTTCCTTCGCCTGTCCTGGTACTCCCCAGTCCAGTGTGGTATTGGTTAGATGGCCATGCCCCACCTCTGCCTGCTCCCTTTCCTGCCCACCTACAAAAGCCAGACCCCCTTCCCAAGATCCAGGCAGAGAAAAGGGACCAGGTGGATTCAGGCAACTCATCCCCCTCCAGAGCAAGACCTGCCTTCTCAGGAGATTTCAGAGCCTGGCCTACCTCAGCAGCTGCTCGGTGCATAGCCTGGAGAAAAGTTGGAGGCACTTTGTGCATTCTCTAGCTTGCCATTCCAACCTGCTGGAAGCGTGGTGCCAACAGCCTCGGAGAAGGTCGCACCAGCACTAGGGAAGAGGCTGGAGAAGGCGCCAGGACAGAGACGGGAGGAGCCTCATGTAGCTGTTTGAGAAAGACTAAGGGCTCCAGGCATGCACCCCCCCCATGCTCTGAGGGACCCCTGCCAACAACCCGACAGGTGGAAACATCTCAAGTGGCATGTCCTTACGTGAGAAGTTGTGTGTGGGGTAACCCAGACCAACAAAAGGGTCTATTTCTGCTAGAAAAGTCTTAAGATTTGTCACTACCTTACGTGCAGACGTGGGAGAGCTGATCAGGCTGAGAATGTGTTAAAATTGCTCAGGCTGCTGCTAGTTCACCATATGTAAGTCCTGTGACCACACTCCCATGACAGGAATCTGAAATATCAAGTGCACTGGAAAAAAGGGATTGTCAGAAAAAACAGAAAATAGAAATACTACAAAAGCAACATTACTGAGAAGGAAGTGGACTGAGCCGATGCCGACTTGTGTGGTCACACAGTGGTTTCTATAGTCTCAATCACTTCCATCTCGCACTGCGAGGGCGACAGGAGCGGGCATTCGTCCGGCTCCCAGCTGCTATCTGGGCTGTAATCTTCCTCTGAGCTCAGCTCGGCCACCCCCTCTGTGTCCTCGTCACACGACTCCATGTAGTGAACCCCCACCGCATTGATGCCAGAGTCCTCAGAGCTGGACGGGGACGAGCAGTGCTCTGGTTTTGGTGTATTGCTCTCCTTTGTGATTAAGGCATTTTGGACGGAGCCCTCGTCGGGCTTTGCCCTGTGCGGGGCGGGCGGCTGGCGCTGCACGTAGCACATCTTGCCGTTGATGCACTTGACGCGGTAGTTGTCGATGAACAGGTCGGCGATGGTGCAGAACTGCGGCGCCTCGGGCGGCAGCGGCGGCTGGAACGCGGGAGCGAACTTGAGGAAGTGCTCGGTGAGCGACACCGAGATCTGGATGGTGTTGGGGGACTCCCGGGGGCGGACGGGGATCTCGGTGCTGGGGAGCTGCTCCACAGGGGTCATGGGCTGGTAGACGTATTTACCTGTGGGGACACAGAGGGGCAGCGTTTAAAGGTTGTTGTCTTGGGGTTTGAACAGAAGGGATGACGTTGACACCCTTGGACACCACCAACAGTTCCCTGCTGACAGCAGCTGCTGCTTCTCTTGTGGCCTCCCCAGGTATGGATCCAATGACACCTAATGCTGCAGGTAGTCACAACCTCCTGTACCCCAGTGCTGCTCCCCTCCCTGAGCCTGCCTCCAGGACTGCTGTAGGACATGACCAACTCTAGGGAGTTTACTCCAGGGGCACAACTCCATAGCCATGAAGTGGGAAAGATGCCAAGTCTGCCTGCCTTCTAGGAGAAAGAAAACTGACAAGATTCTCAGAGGCTTTTCCCCCCCACTGAACATAACACGTAAGTTTCAGCTTACATCTTTGCTACAATGATCAAAATTTTATTATATTTCTATTATTCCAGTAAGTCTCCTTGTCCACGACTCCATGTTCTTTGTTTTTGGGGACTAAATCGTATTTTCCCATATTATAAACCAGAAGTTCATACATAACTACAATTAGAATTTTAAGGCAGAAAATAAGGGAATTTCCAAGCTTTTGGCATCTTGATTATCTGGTTAAGTAGTAAGAAAATAGGATTATGTTGGTTATATTGAGCAGAACAAAGTGTGAACTGAACATCTTCACTAACAGAAATAAATAAGAGAGCAGAAAATTGGGACTATGTCAGGAAAAACTGAGAAACCCGAGGCTATGCCCAAGACTGTAAAATGCTGCATTTTATTTGCACGAAGCCTCTGAAAGATTCATGTCTCCCCAGGGGCTCATCCGCTGGGAAAGCACAAATTTCCAGAAGCCTTGTGAGTAGTGGGGCTGTCGGAAGAGTTCTGCTGCACGTGCTGCAGACCCTGCTTTGCACCGGCAGCAAATGCACCAAAGCATGGAGGGGCTGTGTGGGTGCTTGGAGCTCTCCAGGTGTGGGGCAGAAAACTCCTGCATTAAGGAAGGCTGAGTGCTGGTGTGTTTCCAGCTCACAGGGAGATGCAGCCTTTCCCCCTGAATTACCCATTCATTTGGAACATTGCAGAATGGCTCACGTTGGGAGGGACCTGAAAGATCACGGAGTTCAATCCCCCTGCCGTGGGCAGGGACACCTCCTGCTAGACCAGGTTGCTGTAAGCCCCAGGGCAGGGCCAGCTCCCCCTGCAAAGCCGCAGTGGAGAATCCCCCTGGGGCCGGGAAACCCTCCCAGCCCAGGGAAGAGCTGTCGGCGCTGGGGGGATGCCGGCGCTCCGGGGCCCACGCACAGCCTGTGCTCTGCCAGCTCCGGGACGTCACCGGGAACCTCGAACACCGGGAAGGCTTTTCCCACCCCGCAGTGCTGCTGGAAGGGAAACGGGTCATGTGAAAGTCGGCTGGGATTTCCAATCCCCGTAGCCCAAGGACAGGGAGTGCAGCAGAAAGGCCACGGAACCGAAGGAAGAGCTCTGGAGCGTGGGAGAGGCTCCAGGCGCGACGAGGGAAAAGCCCACCCATGTGCCATGGGAGGAGAGCGCAGACAGAGCTGGCAGCAGAGGGAAGTGTGTGAACAGCTTTGACCAGCTCCCCTCAAATTCCTCATCCAATGTTTTCTCACTACGATCTGTGCAATGGTAATTGCTGAAGAGCCACGAGGAAAGCTCGGTGACAGCAAATCAAGCTTTTCTCCTGTCTGCTTATGGCTGGATGACAGAAAACACAAAGCCAATCCTCTCCACTTGCCACCTCTGTACCATGGTGTAGCTCCTAAACCTGCTGTGACTCAGAGGAATGAGTGCTGGCATCCGGCAGCTGCATGCTCCAGCCACAGGCAGAGCACAGCTCTCACTCCTCCAGGACAGATCCTTGGTTTGGGTGGCTTTGAGCAATGGGGTCCCTCGGAGGTTTCTCAAATCTTGTGGACAGAACTTCGCTGGGAAGCTCCTCACCCTCACAGCCACAGCAGCAGCCCACGGCTTCCTGCCATCTGCTGCTTCCCAGAAATCCTTCTGTGAAATTAGTGAACATTAAATATGCCACTGCCTTGCAAAGCCCCACAGCTGATGGTTACTGTGCTGCTGGCTGGGATAGTGTCTGACAAATTCAACTCATGGAAACTGAAGTGCAGTCTGCCCTTGCCTGAAACCATGATGCTCTATTTATCCGTAGATTTGGAGGGCTTCTGTGTGGGCTCCTTTGACAGCCAATGATAAAATACAACCAGATACTGGTGAAAAACATTTTTTCAACTCAATTCTGTGCTGTCTCTATTTGAAGAGTCCAGTGAAGATTTTATCAGGATGAAGAAAAAAGGTCTCTGTACAACAGGACTCTATTTTTCCACGTAAAACAGTCTCCATGTGCTGGCAGAAGGCTGATGGATGTTAGGAATAGAAACTAATGTATTTAAGCCAAGGAGGCTTACAGCATAGGCATGGAATGGTAAAGCAAAGACTCCTCAGTTTGACTTTTTTGGTGTTTGTTTTTCCCCTTTTGGGAAAAGAAGAAGATCGGTGGCCAGGTCAGCCAAAGAGTTGCTGGGAGCTCAGCTGGTTGTTTCTCCACTGCAGCCACACACAGCAGCTTCCTGCACATCTCAGGACTGCCCTGCTGGCACTAATTCCAGAGCAGGAGCAAAGAGCACAGGGTTTCAGAGCCTGTCTCTGCGACCTCACGGGGCTGAAACGTTCCTCACGTTCCAAGGACAAGCTCTGCCAGGGTAAAGCAGGAACCGGCCAACACACAGCAAAGAGAATTTTCTACGTTAACTGATTTCTTTAGAATTCTCATACAAGTTTGTCAAGTCTTAGCTGATTTTAGAGGCAATTTTAAACAGATTAAACTTGTTTCAAAACATGACCAGGTGCTCAGAACTGGGACTGTCAGACTGGATCGTGGACAGTGCTGTGACAGCCTCTGTTACCAACCCTCAACCTACATAATGCATGGAAACACATCAGCCAGGATGCAGCCTATGAAAAATAAATGCAGAAATTAGAAATAAGATTGCCCCCCACCCCTGCAGCTTGCAGGATTGCCAGGCTTTTTCACTAGAAATGCCCCTAGAAGCACAAGTCCCCAGGATCTCCTATAATCCATCTCAATCTTATCAAATACCCGTGGAAATCAACAGCAATATTTTTGCTGACTTTGAACAGCTGGCAGCAGTCTGTGATAAAACAGTACTTTGAGCACCTATTCTGCTCCATCCCATCTAATACACTAGCTCAGAACTTATTGCCTATTTATTCTGAGTCAGCTGAAGAACTCTGTGACTGCACTGTGCTGATGAACACTACTGTAAATGACAGTGTTCTGCACAAATTCGGATGTCACACAAGACACCATAGCTGAAGTTGTTTCCTGGGTCGCTTCCCCACCACTGCCTACATGGAAGGTGGTGAAGAAAAAATACTGCATGTGTCAAACACATGTCCAAAAATCAAACTCAAATCCTGTGAAAAGAAATTTGCTGCATTTGCAAAAGTTTGGGAAGTTCTTGTGCACTTTAAGAGCTGCTGTGAAGAGGTGTCACAGTTCTGGCTCTGCACTTCCACCACCGTGGCAAAAAGGCTCAGGGGAAACAAGAACCTGCTTCTCTCCTAGAAACAGTGACTGTGTGAAATCAGGCTCTGCCAGAATGACTGCCATAGTAAGTCTTGGTTGTCCATGACAGCCACTGGCTGACAGGTGAGATGATGAAATAAGAGACCCCAGAAATAGGTCTATAGGCTACGCTTTACCACTTGTCCCTCTGAGCCTGCTCCGTGCTCAGGGCATTATCCCCCACCAACACTGCTCCTCTGTCTGACCCCTCGAAGTGACAGCAGCCTGTGCACAATGAGAAAGGGACAATTGTTTCTCCATTTCTTCAGCTGGCCCTTGTGCCAGCACACAAACCAAATCCTCAGGGACCTGGCACACACTACAGCCAACACTCAACTGCAGAACAACTATTCAGCTATGTCCAAGGAAGTGAGTGCTGGGCAGTGCTCATCTCCCTGTTGCTCTGTGCACAGGAATAGGATTTCTATTGCCAAATTGGATGGATGCTGTTCCCCAAAGCCTTGGCTCTGTGCCTCCAGTGAGCCTGCCAGCAGGCTAAGGCAGGATCCAGCATAGCAGGGAGCTCTATCATCACCTGCACACCTCCAGAAAACTCAGGGAACTTGGAAAATTTTTTATGTTCGTGGCACTAATAACCAGAACTATGTGGCTGATTGACTGGAAGCTGTATTATAGAGCCTCCTGCTTCCAAAACCCCAAATCAAGCTTTGAGAAACAAGCCACAAGATAATTTCTCTCTGAATTTTTGCTAATTGGGCAGTCTGCATGCATCCTCACCAAACAGACCCAAAACAGCAGCGATTTCTGTGGCAAATATGAAATTACTTAACCATGAAATAAGCAAAGGTGTGGCTGAAAATTTTCTTTTCCACTTCCCTCCATCCCAGCATTCTGGTTTACCTCTAACACTCATTAATGTGCTTGACATATTGAAAAAAAAAAGTCCAGCTTTCAGGAGGGAGGTTTCCTATAAAAAATTCTCAAATTTTACCCTCTCAAAAGGAGGACTTAGTCCTAATAAATGACACCATGAATTGCTCTGCACTTCAGAAAATGGTAAAGAGAGAGCTATGGATTTTATGAGTCTAAGTCAGCAATACATACCATGGATATTTGTTCACATGCAAGGCATTTAGACATCTATTAACTGAAAGATAAAAGTTTTTTTTTTCATATGTATTCTTCCCCCTGCAGCTGCTGGAACAAATATTTCTATAGCCTCCCATCTGCCAGCTCATCTATCTCCAAAAATCAGCAAGGTTAACAAAGACCTGCTACTTGGCAGCTATTGAACATGACCTGACTCAGCTTAGGAACTGCTCCTGTGTGGGCTGAGCACTTGTGGAAGTCCCAAGCAGAGGTAGGCTGAAGGTGAATTGGCTCTGATCCCAGAGGGGCTGGAGCTGTGACCCCAGGGCACAGTCCATGGCTGTGCAGTCCACCCTCCAGTGAGGGTGTGGAGGGATGTGTCCTGTTCACCAGCAGGGAGCTGCTCCCCAAATACTGGTGACTTGGTGCTGCCTCAACATACACCTGTGTAACAGCACCAGTAATCCCCCCTTGTGAAGTCCAATGCGATTCTCACTCCAGCTGTGCCAGACTTTGCTATTGCCACTTGCAAACCTGCCAAAAAATTCAGCTCACAGGGGAGGGGAATTGGTCCCACTATGAAGAACATAAAAAGCCTCTAATTAAATACCACACAGCTCTGAAGGAGTGAAGGCAAAGGAAGCATTCATAATGCATGTGTGACAGCGCTGCCTTGGAGGGGATCTGCATTATTCCAAGGAGAGCTCCCTGCACAGCTGTTCTGTGTGTGGAAACCTTGGAGATGGGCTTCTCAAGCACTGGCTTTCCTCACACAAGAGACGGAGAACAACTGAGCGCTCTTCCGGCGGCACTTGTTCCACATCTCCTGGGTGTGGCAGGAGAGCCAAGTCTGGCTCTTGGGGAAGCACTGGGTGGATGTGCAGCTCCCTGGCAGGTGGTGACAGCTCCAAGCAGGAGCCCTGCGTTGGCTCAGCGGCCCCAGGACGGTACAAAGGTTGTCACACCCAGCTGGGCTTCCAGGGCCCCCCAGGGCAGTGGATGGCACAGGTTCGCCAGCCCAGCCGGCGGGCACGGGAAGGAATCAGGGATGGATTCACTGCTGGCACAGCAGAACCTTGGGGCACAGGAAGGTTTCCTCCTTCACAGACTAAGGCAAAGTTTGTTGCACGTCCTGGATGGGTTTAGGGAGGGCACTCAGCATCCTCAGCCTGCTGGAGGTGCCCACCACACCTGTTGTTTCCAAGTGCCCAGCAGAGCAGAATTCCATCGGGAAGTGTGATGTTGGGCTGAGTACCTACCTGGGGTCATGGCCTTCCAGCCCTGCCAGCTGAACAGTGGCCAGAATGACTGCTCTGGCTTTCCTCCTCCTCTCTCCAGTTACATGCACAGCTTGGAACACCAAACCCTTGCAAACAAAGCTTGCCCTACCCATAAATACTTGCCAAGGACTATCACAACTTCAAACTACACTTAGAGCACGGTACTAACTTTTCCAGAGGGACGAGAACAAATGGAAGGAGAAACCTGGAGCACATAGACAGATGGCACATGTGAAAAACCCCACTGCTCGCCCAGTCTATACTACTTTGTGATGTATGGAATAGACATCACGTCATATCCAGCAAATCCTCATGGGCTGCATGGTGAACAAAAGACGTGGAATGAGCCACCAGATGAAATGGAAAACATTTCAGGACATGGAGGCGCTGCCAGATTTACAGGCTCAAGTAGAGCTAAACTGGGCCATTGGTGGTTATAATAAGGCATAACTGAAATGATTGTCCACCTTGAAGAGGCCTTGTAGATAAAGATATGCAGCACCTCATTGTAAGTGATATTTCTGCCTTGCACTTTGTCCAAACATCTTTGAAAAAGCACTGAGATTGCTCAAACAAATTTCTAGTGTGGGGAATGCAAACAGAACACTCTACATACCTGCAGGAATTCTGGCAGAACTAGAAGGCCAGTAAGGGATCACAGAAGAGACTCCAAGGGCACAAATCAACTCAACAAAGGAACAACAGAAAAAGCAGTCACGCGCCAGGACCTGAGCAGGCTGGAAGTGCAGCAGGAAGGGCTGGCAGGCTCTGCCCTGACAGAAATGTATCACTGCAAACAGCTCCTTCTCACAGAAGCACCTCCATCTGAGCACTAATGAATCCATCCCATTCCAGACCCCATCCAAGCACAGGGAAGAACCAGTCCAGCAATGTTTTGGCAGTGGCTGCCTAGGAGCAATTCCATACAGCTGCCAGCTCTCTCCTGTGGAGGTGTTCCCTCCCTGCTGTACAGCCAGACAGCTGTGCCAGCCCCTGACTCGACGCTTTTCACAGGAAACCAGCACGGAGGGGAGGAAAAAATCAGGAAGTTTTTCTTCATCAAATTTGTATTTTAATGCCCTTTTGTCTTGATCTGTTTTAAATACAAAAAGGATCATAACAGTACATGCTGTGAGCTGTCTAAGCCTTTGAGGAGTTTCTGTGCACATCAGCTTAAGAGCAGGGAGCGCTTAAATGCAAACAGACCCTGGAGCTTCCTCCATCATCCCTGCTCTTTACTCTCATTGCTTACATGGATTTACTGGACTTAAAGAAAAAGCAACCCTGAAGGCTTGAGAGATGCAGCCATAAACCCTCTTAAAGGGGCCATATTTGCTCACTAACCATTGTAAGGGAACAGAATACCAGCACCCAACAAGGCAGTGTGCAGCAGCACACACTATGTGTGTGTTCTGGAGGAGCTCTTTCCTTTCAGTGTCTGGAGAATGTCACCCATACCACAGGTGCTACTAACCCCAGCTCCAGGCTGTGTTCCAAAAACACAGAAGCACGGGCTTGGGAAGTGTGGCACAGCCCTGGTTACCTCTGCCAGCACAGCAGCTGGGCAACACTACCCAAGCTCTGAATCCAAGCATATTCATCTTTCAACATCCCTTCCAAACCCACCCCCAAAGGCCAGAACAGCCACTTCTTACACATTCCCCTGAGAAATTTTATCCCCCAAGTTACACTAGATATTTTTAAAATTCAGTAGAGAAAACAGCAAAAAATGGCTTAGTGCTAAATATTTATTCTACAACCCCATCCCTGTGCACCATCTGCTCAAGCTTCAGCAGCCCATGGTTTCCATGCAGCCAGTCAGTGTACTGACAGGGAAACAAAGCAACATAAGCACAGCTCCATGTCAAACTACCCAGAAGACCATGGCATTGCCTGGAAATCAAAGGGCTTTGAGACACAAGATCCAGTTGTTTTCCAGGTGTGTGGTATGTGCTGCAGGGGGCACCCTGAGCCTCTGCATATGATGGAAAGCTTTCTTGGGAATTCTCAAATAAGCAGACCAGCTCACCATGTCCTTGAAGGAAAAGTCCTCTCTAAAGACCTGCACTTTGCACCCACAGGGGACAGCTGGGGCAGAAGGCTGGGATTCACAGCTTGGAATAGACACATCTCTGTGGCCACAGTGTTTTCCTGGTGGCTGACAGGAGAAACAATGGCCCATGGGACGTGCTGTACCTGTGCTGATCCCTTCCTGTGGCCAGAGCCCAGGATCTGCTGACACATCATCTGTGCAGTTGCTGTGTGGAAGCAGGAGCCTTCAGGCTGGACAACACCACGTTCTTCAGCTCAGTGCTGGGAAGAGGGTCCTTATTCCCAACACACTCTTTTAACCCAGCGCTGTTCCTGGTGCCTCATGCACATCTCCATCCACACGCCATTCAAACCAAGCTATTTCTATCACAAGCCTCTAGAGAACCCATTTCTGGGGATTTTAAAGGACTGCTCTCCCTGCTTGTGCACAAAACACACCACCACGTGGAGCTGAGGAGTGCAAATATGGGCACCAATACTCCCCTTGGAGGGGTGTGGGATCCAGCAATGCTCTGCATCAACATATAGAAGCCCAAGTACCACCACTGGCGGTGAAGCAGGTGAATATCACATTGAGCCATTGTGTCACACAGTGCCACTGCAGGCAAGTGACTTGGAGCACCTGGACAGCTCAGCTGGGAGCACAAGCAGCTCTCTGCTGTGGCAGGGTGAGCCAGTGCTGGCAGAGGTGGCATGGCCCTCGGCTTCACATCCAGAGAGGCAAGATCCCACAGGACCAGCTGAAGAATGGCTCCTGTGCCCAGCAGATCAAGGTCTGCTGGCACAGCGGGGAAAAACAAAGCAAAATATGAGTGTCTCCTTCCACCTGCCCTGCCTACACCTGGGCTAATGCTGGTGGACTGCAGGAAGGCTGCAAGAGGTGGTCAGTCCATCCTGGCACACCTGATGCTGTCCCAACCTTTCACCAGGGCCCAGGGATGTGAGTGAGTAAGCGAGCGAGTGAGTGAGGCTCAGGCTTGGGAAAGCACTGAAATCCAACCAGACAGCTGCACAGCATGGAGCAGCCAAGCACCCTGCCTGCAACAGTTATAGGTGTGCACCAGCATCATGTGTGGCAGCAAGAGGGACAGACAGAGCCTGGCACGGAGCTGGGCACAGCAGGGAGTCAGTTCAGGGCTGGGTGCAAGCACACAGCCAAACAAGCAGCTTCGAGAGCAGACGTGGGGGCTCTTGAGCTCCGCAGCCACCAGTGAGAACAGGAATACAAATGCATGCCTCTTGCTGAAATTGTTTTACAACGTAGGTTACATATAAATTCCAACTGTTACATGGCCTAAATTAAAGTATGGCTATGTTAAAAACAAGACCCAGTTGCCAAGCAATCAGTTTTCACTTTCCCAGTAGGTTTTTGACTTCCCTCTATGCGAATATACTCAACTATTGGCAAAAACATCTTCAAATGGCACGAACTGCACTTCTTGAGTTCTGTGATCAGTCATTCCATAAAAATTGATTAGTGGAAGAATCAAAGCCATTATGAAAACTTACTCTGTATCTTGTGGGCAGATAAATTCATGGAGGTGCTGGAAGAAAAACCACAACACATTAAACCAGGGTCACTTTATATGCAGAGAGAGAGATGATCTACCTGGAATCCAATCTACTGTCAACCAGCTTTTGCATTAGTGCCATCCATCAGCAGCTAAGCCCACACTGTCACAGCTCTTGGGAGTTTGGGAACATCTTACACTGTTTGTGAGTAAAGCATTTTGCTTTTTATCCTTTACAGAAACACAAATTTCTAGTAGAGCCTCACCAGTGTGCAGAAATAAGTTACCAAGGCTGGCAGTGAGTCATGACGTGTACAGCAGCACTGGTTAAATCGAGAGCCATTACATAAGAACACCCCAAGATGCCCCTGCTCTACAAGCTCAGCTCTGCTGGCTGCAGCAACACGAGCGGTGACAAAACGCGTTCTTGATGAGCACACAGGTGCTGCCAGGAAATTGGAGGTCCTGTGCCAAGCACCTGAGAGGCTTCTTCAGTGCTTCCAGCAGACCTGAGCAGTGTCAGCTCTGCAGACCTGCAGGATGGAAGTCACAGCGACGACAACCTTGCGACTCAGTCTCATGGGACAATGCAAGGCTATGACCACAGGCTGCCAGTTAAGACCCACGAAACATCCACAAGAACCACAAGGGGAAGGATGATGTGACAGCAGGCACTTTTGCATCGGACACTGGCGTTAAGCAGGCTCGCAGATCCGGGCTGGCAAACAGATTTCCTCACCTGCAGAGTCCAGGAAGGAAGCCACACGCTCGCCACAGGCACTGTGCTCCATGCAGATTTTATCTTTAGCCTGTTCCTCTGCAGTGACAAAAGTGCCAGCAGCCTCTCCCCAGCAGGAAGCCCTCTGAGCAGGAGCACAGGCCCAGCCCTCGCCGTGCAGGGTTCAGGACACCCTGCATTCACAGACAACCCCACCAGCTGACGAGACACAAGATTAATGAACTTTTTCTTCAGAAGTACTTGCTTCTGGTAGGAAACATCCCCAGCCTTGTCATTTCAGGCTTCTCAAAACCAGCACTTAACCCTTCAAGCAGCCACAGAGGAAGGGTGTCAGTTATCTACTATTCTCAGAGGCTCTTACCAGCAGATCACTGAGTTTGGGGCAAGCAGATAAAATTCTTTGTGAATTATGCCTCTCAGGCGGGCAAACAGATTACAAAACAGCCTCATAGTCATGCATGACAAAGATATTTTGGCTGGCAGGAAGTGTTTTGGTACACAGGTCCATTTTTCTTTGACTTTTGGAGAAAGAAGTACAGTGATTTTTGTTCAACCACGCATGAGCTGTACAAGAGTTAGTGCTATGAGACACACTAAGCAAGTAGCCTGAATTCAGAGATTTTCCAGTGGTCTAATTCTGTTAAATGATATCTGTACCTTTGTTAATAATAACAGAACATGCATGCCTCTAAACATTATAGTAAGGATTCAAAATGAATGCCAGCAAGTTCTTCCAGAGGTGCTGATATTCCCACAGGGTACAAGGAATCAACACATGTGAGTTCTCTTATTAATGGTACATTCATAGTGTGATTTCCAGGTTATAACTAAAACCTGAGGAACAAAATCCCATCCAGGTCTGGAATGGTGCACCCATAAAAACTGGCAGTGTTTTCCCTTAGAGAAACACTTCAGAATATATTAAGCTGACATTCTTTCCTTGGTTGTATACAGCTTAGTGAAATGAAGCTGGAATATCATAGCTCTTCAAAATACAGGTGAAGAGAAGATCTTGCACAGCCACAGGCAACAAATCCTCATTAAAAGTCTTTTCCCATTACAAGCTGCAACATCCACTTTCTGCAGCTCCTGCCTGGCACTCAGCATAATGCCTTGCTCCGTGCACAAACATTCCTGTCCGGATACATGGACTTAACAGGATGAATGTTCAAATCCTTTTCACAGCAGAAGTAAATTTAAAATGCCTATTTGTCCCAGGATTTGTGTCATTCTCCCTCTAGACCAAGCTGTGTTTTCTGGGAATTCCCAGCCCTACTGCTCCTAGCCCCACTACTCCATTCCAATTTAGACAAGAGTTTGCCATGAAGAAAAATGAATGAGCTTCACCAAATACTCAGAATCTCAGACACAAGCATGTTACAACTCCCTTTCCCTGTTTATCCAAGAAATCAGTCATCAGGATCTAGTTTTGCCCTGTGGAACAGTACTGCTGGAAATTCAAGTTGCCATCACCACTGCCAGGCTGGCTGCTTCTAGTCCATGTCACCATCTGCAGACCGGGACACACAGAGCACCGGAGCACTGCTGCCCTTCTGCTCCCTCCTGGATGTGGAAATGAGTTTTACAGCCACCAAAAACCAACATGAGGAAAATCCACTGTAATAAGAGCAAGGCTTTTGGAAATGTACACTGTATGGTGTGCTGCAGAGCACCCCAGGGCTGTGGCTGCTCCTCTAACACGCAGGGTTCGACAGACACTGGCAGCAGGCAGGCACAGATCCTCTTTAGACCCCCAAGCCCTATCAGGATGCACCTGAATTCCTCCCCATACCATCTCAGCTCACTTACCAGCTCTGTCACAGGAAAGCAGGACTCCCTCACTGATTCCCTCCTCATAATTCCCACAGGCAGACTGGGGTCTGAATAATTACATGGGCTTGGGAGATTGTCAGAGCCCCTGCTGATGGCTTCTGTCACTGGAGAGAGGCAGAGACCTTGAAAATGCTGCTGGCATGCACAGAGATACTGAAATGCTGCACACATCACTGTGTGGCAGGGGAAAATGCCTGCACCTGGGCCAGGTGTATCTGCCAGAGAGCAGGCAGGAGCTGCCATGGACACACACCACATCTTCTCCCTGGAAGACGTTTAATCGAGGATGGCCTTGACAGAGAACTTTCACCAGCTTTGTGCAACAGACAACAAATGCCTTCATTTTAAAATGTTATAAAAGAAAACCACTAGTGATTCAAGCAGAGAAGAATGTGAGGAGCAGTATCAGCTCAGAGCACACCCAGGTGCACTGACTGTGCTGATTTGCCTCATTCCCTGGCTGCAGCTGTGGGCAATGGATAAGGAATAGGCCCCTCCCCTGGCCAGCACACAGCTGGGACTGATGAGACCCCAGTCACAGGGACTGTGCCTCTGCTGAGTGTGCTCAGACACTGAGAGGAAGCAATGGAGCTCTGAGAGCCAAGAGAAACCCTGGGCTGCTTGTCCAGGTGAACAACAAATGTAAATGTACTCTAGTTCTACATTCCCAGAATATTGCTAGCACGGCCAGATTTAGAGAAGCCTTTCTCCCCAAAGCTACACAGAAAACACATGCCCTTTGTGGCATGCCACCCTTCACACAAACCCATTTTCTCCTCTTGGCTGAAAAATAACAGTTCTTTGGATCTCCTGCCAGGCTGCCTGACCTCATGCAGAACCTGCCAGGTCTGGCTGCAAACTCCAGCTGAGCAGTGCCATAATTTGTGATGCATGCCAGGGAGTGGGAAACTAATCCACGACACACCTGCAAGTGCTATCCACCACCCAGAAAACTGCAGGGGAGGGGGAGCAGGTGTATTTTTAAAAACCTTTCCTGCCACCACGATCTTGTTCCTTGCCTGAGCCTAGCAATATGTTCCCTTCCTGGCCACCCAATGGAGATCTCACACTTTCCCCATGCTTGGTTTGTTTTCTTGTAAACGTTCCAAACAGCTGAACCTGTAAAAGTGGTGGAACTGAAATTTATTTGCTACATTTACTTTTCAATATAAGATATGCAAAAGGCTTTAAGGAGCTAAAAGCTTGCTCTTTCGATGCTGAATCAGGGTGGGGGAAAAAAGCATAGAAAGGCTAATACAAGGTGGCACAATTACTGTCTATTGATGCAACTGCTGTGGAACCACGATTCATCATGTATTATTGATAATTGCAGCATAATGTACCGAGGGGTTTGCAGGGTGTTTAACAGAATGCAAGATATTCAGATTACAAATGAACCCAGTTGCAAGAGAATGCTCTTAATTGTATCAAGCATGATGCCTTTTCTCACAGTTAATTCTTAGGAAGTAAAACTAGCAAAAGTTGAAGTCCTGCTGTCAGGTCAGGACAGATGCAACCCCGAGGATCTGATCCTTTCTGCCATAAGCACGTACCACCTCAGAGCCAGCAGCCTCACAGCCAGCATCAGTGCAAATCACAGCTGCAGTGGAAATCCCAAGGTGAGGAAAGGGAGGCAGGCACCTTGCTGCAGACCTGCCTCTGGCATGTATTCTCTGGCTCTGGAGAAAGTAGATCAGAGTAATTTAAGGCTCTCAGCTTGCATCTAATAAACAAAACCTCCCAAGGCTGTCAGAGAGGAGGGGAGGAAGGTGAACAGGGGGCTGCCACCCTGGCAAAGGGAATGCATGCAGGGCACAGAGCAAGCAGGAGAAATGTGCAGTGGGACAAACACAGGGGCTGAAGTTAAAAACACCTCCTGGGCCAACACCTTCTTCCCTGCTGGGAAAAGGCCTTTGAGGCTTGAGCCCTCATCCTGCTTCCACATGGAGACTGGATTCAGCACGGCCTCCTGGCAGCACCCAGGGGAGGGCTGTTGAGGACAGCTATGGCAGCAGGGATGAGGTGTTCCTGTGCTCCCGGGCAGAGCCCGGCGGCTCCAGTGACACCTGAGGCACCCCAGCACCCTCCCATCCCAGCCCCCCCAGGCACACCCATCCTGCACGTTTTTCATGCACCTCTTATGGAGGCTGTACCTGGATTCAGAGCTCCCCACACACTGGAGCGCATTAGAGAAACAGCACACTGGGAAATCTGCTCTCCACCAAGCCCAGAACAGACTGAAAAGGGCCTAAAATGAACTCCAGGCTCAGACACACAAGTCATACAGGCACCCAGGGCAGCTGAGGATCTCGGAGCTGTTTGGATACACCAGTCAGTCTCTGATCTCCCTGCCAACTATTATTGCCATTTTACGGACAGAGAAACATCTGAGGCAAAGAGAACGCCTCCAGTACTGCTCACTTCCAAGCATGCCAACCACAATGGCTTTGGGAATTCAGGCTGGGTTCTTTCTCAGTTATTCCTTCCATAGCCAAGTGGCTCTGCAACGCTAAATTGCTCCTGTCACTGAAGTAAGCAGATGTGATCCTGAATACACATGAGGAGACAATCTACTCATCATGGCATGGTGAGTTTTTGTAATTTCTCAATGTAAGTGCACTTTAACTGAGTTGACATTCTCGAGGACCTTGGCCACTGATGGAAAATAATACTTCAATGGCCCTTTTAATTGATGTAGAGTTTCCTGTTCCCCAATATAGCTCTTAAGAGTCACAGAAAAGCACTTTCAAGAACCCTCTGAGGATTCCCAAGTCAGTATTACAGCACTGCGTTTATGCAAGGTAACTCCCAATGCTGTTTAATTACATCTCTGACCTCTATACAATTTCCCATTATAGACCTCATTCTTACCCCTTTTAAGTCCAACTCAACTCATTCCACAGGAACAGGATAGAAAGAGATCCTTAGCTCTGAAATTTGCATTAGGAAATGAGGGGCAAGAAGGGAGCGCGCTTCACCATGGCTTTCAGAAGATTAAACAAGGCAATGAAGTGTGTGACTTCCTTTAAAATCTTCCATTTAAAATCCTGGTTTCTTGAGGCAAAGGTATCTTAACTTTTCCTTAGCCATAAAGGAGGAATTGAGAAGGAAGTCTGTACTTCTTGCAAATGCTATAATTATTTAAAAATCTTATAATAGCCACACGGAAGCAAAGGGTTGGATGGGATCTCAAGTGGTCTTTCCAAGAGGGAAGCAGCTCCATGTAATGCCTAAGAGACAGCAGTCTAAGTCTTCCCTGAAGGACCATGACTCTTCACCTTCTCAAGTACTCTGCTCCCCTGCTGCATTTCTCTTCCTAGTTATGATATTTTCCCATATCCAAACCTGAACTTTCCTTGTCACAGGTAAGAGATATTTGGTTATCTGCCACGTCTGTGCAGAGGAGGACTCAAACACAGCTGTTCTGCAAGGCTGCCTTACACTTTGCAAAGCTCATCAGCCCTTCCTCCTTCCTCCCTTCCTTTCTCCCTCCCTCAATCTTTTACAGCCCAAACAACCCTTTCTTTTGCACCCCCTTATAAAGCATATTTTTCTAAGCTGATCTCTATGATCCCCTCCCCAATTCTCCTACAGCTCTGTAAAGCTCAGCCCATCAGCCTGGTTTCCTCATCACTGAGCTGAAGAAACTAATTAAATTGCACACTTGCCATGCTCCTGGTAAGACATCCCGAAGTGAAGGTTGGGGTTCTGGGTTTGGCTTTTCTGCCACACAGCACTCCCGCTGCTGACGCACAGGCAGATTGTGATCCATCCTAATCCCCAGATTCCTCTCTGCAGTCGCTTCTCCAGGTGTTCCCAGTTCCATGTTTGACTTCCCCATCCCAGGACCATTCCCAGATGATTTTGGGTAACATCTCCAGTTTATAAGCACCACTTTGAGCTCTGATCCAGAGTGCTCCTAAGCTTTTACATCTTGATGGTGGCCACAAATAACTGAGACCAGGGAAATGTTGGGAAGAATCTAGGTCATAACCTTTGTGTTACTGATGAAACTCCAGTGTCCCTGTCCCTGTGCAACAGGTGACTGTGGCACCTTCTCACACAGCCAGTTGTGCCACACAGTACTTAGGGCACAGACAGAAGAAAACCTTTTGCCCTGATCTGCTTTGAAATGAATCCCAAATCGAGGCAAAATTCCCAAAATGCATGTTTAATTGATATAGAAGCTCGCATTCAAACAAAAGCTAGCTTTTGGGGCAGCCCCCTTTCCCTGTGAAACAAAATTTGCAAAAAGTCTGTGTGAAGGGGAATCTGTGAAGGTGACTAAATTGCAAAGAGAGATGGATTTAAAACAAGAATGGGATATCAGGAGTCCAGGGACACCTTCAGCAGCATCAAGTAACCCTCACATAAGGGTCCAGTGTTAACCTTGACCATCCAAGCTTTAAGATCTCCAGAACACAACACGACCCAAGTACATTGCTCCATCACCATTTCCTGACCTCGCATCAACACGCTGCTGGGAAAGCCTGCTGTTCAAGGCTCTACGTGATTAATTATTCATCAAACTATGTTTGGACATCCACAGTTCAATCTCAGCCTCCATGATTAGATACATCAGGATCTTGAGTACTGATATTAAAGTCGTTGGGTGCCTTTTCACCGGAGTTGGCTCAGTACTGGATTTTGAAGCTATCTGCTATATATAGCCTAAAGCAGTTACCTCTCTGCTCAAAGGGGTTTAGGCTTGTAAAAAAAAAACAAAAAAAAACCATTAGCACCGAGAATGAAGTGGCTGGTGCGAAGGACAGCGGTGCCCAGCCCATGCCACAGCCCACCCTCCGGCCGGCTCACGGGGGAGAGGGGCACTGGGACTCCAGGCCCCGAGAGAACTCTCCGGACATCGCCGCTGCCGCTCCTACGGAAGCAGCATCCGAAGTCAGGGTCCCACTGGGGCCGCCTCGGCACGGACAGCTCCGGGAGCGGGCTGCTCCTGGCCGCGGGACGGGACGGGCCGGACAGAACGGGACGGGCGGTGAAGCAGTGCGCGGGGACCGACAGGACATTGGGGACGGCAGGGATAGCGCGCCCCCCGCCCGCTCCCTCGCCCCCTCACTCACAGTGGCACCATCCCAGGTGGCAGCACCAGTGCAGGCGGAAGCAGCGGCCGTGGCTGTGGGTGGCGCAGAGCGAGAGCCCGTCGCAGGGCTGGAAGTCGGGTCTGCCCGCGCAGCTGCGGGCGAGCGCCTGAGCCTCGTCCAGCTTCTCGCTCTTCGCCGCCGCCGCCCCGCTCATGGCGCCGCCGCTCCGCCCGCAGCCCCCGCGCCGCAGCGGCCAGAGGAGGAGGAGAAGGAGGAGGAGGAGGTTGAGGACGAGGAGGAGGAGAAGGAGGAGGAGAAGGCGCCGAGCCGCAGCGGGGACCGCCCGCCCGCCCAGCGCCGCGGGGGCAGCGCCGCGGGCAGGGCCCGGCCGCCCGCCTCGCCCCGCCCTGCCCCGCCCCGGTCCCGCAGCACCGCCCGCGGTACCCCGCTGGCTGCAGCACCCGGTGGCGCTGTGCCCCGATGGCCATACCTTCCGATGGCTCGGTCCCTCGATGGCCGTGCTCCACCGTGGCAGTGCCCTGCGGTGACCGTGGCCCCTCATAGCTGTGTCCACGATGTTCGTGCCCTCGATGGCGATGTGCCCTGGCGGCCGTGTCCCGCGATGGCCGTAGCCCTCGATGGCTGTGTCCCGCATGGCTGTGTCCCCCGGCTGGGTGGGAGGGTGACCCGCGGGCTGCCCTGCGCGGCGGGGTGAGCCCGGGACGGTGCCCGAAGGCGCTGCCGGCAGCTCTGGACCGCTGTGGGATTTCCCTGCTTTCCCGAGGCGCTCGCAGCGTACGGAGCGCACGGGCGGGAGCGGCCACCAGCCCCGGGAGAGTAAGCCCGGCTCCCAGCAGGGCTGTGGGCCGGCTGCCAGGCTCCCCCGAGCACTGCCCCGGCCACGTGGAGCTCCTCTCCAGACACCACCGCGTTTGATAAATGGGATCCGGGCACTCTGGCACTGGACAGCAGCCTCCAGGGAGTGTGGGCAGCAGGCAAGCAGCGCCGATTACAAGCAGCGATCTGGGGCGCTCCGAGCGTGCCGCTCTTTGCTAGTCTGTGAGACAGGTGGACACAGATCACCCCTGCAGTGCCAGAGCCAATGGAGCAGGATACTAAGTTGTTTGCACACGTGGCCTGAAGCACAGGCAGGTTTTGGTTGTTTTTTTTTTTTTCATCATGCTACTTAATCTAATTCAGAAACCCATTTCTTTCTAAGCACACAGTGATTAAAAAAAAAACTGATAAACTTTGTCTTTCATTTTGTAAAATAATCAGTAGATATCATTTTGGTTAATAAACACATGAAAGTGTATTGTTATTTTCCAACAATTATATCTTTAGGCCAAAATTCAAGTTTGGATTTATCTTGAGACCTGACTACATTATTATTTATTTCCTAAGTGTGGTGGTGGACTTGTTTCCCTGCTATGTTTGAAAGAAAATTGCAGTTTTATTGCTGCTGTGCTCAGCACTGGGAGTTGAAGTCAGCTTTCTGTTAGAACAGAAACCAAATGGTCATTTTCATAGTCCCTTATCTTTCTTTGTACAATACCCAATAGCTCTATGTCAGAAACAGTCAAAAGATATTTATTTTTCTGTGTTCTCCAGAATATTCCCAGACAGTTCATATGAGGTCTGTCCTTGGAGAAATCCCAGAGGTGTCCCCATCCTGTACACCCTCCTGAAGGTGTGCTGAGAGAACCATTTGCTTCTTGCCAATAAGAAGGGCTTAAGAACAGCCAAGTTGCTGTTGTCTGGCTGTGATCAGCTCCACACTTTATGTGTCAGACCAAGGGATATGGGTCATAACTGCAGAGCACAGAGTTGCACTGAGGCTTTGAACCAACTCTGACTGTGATCCTTGGTCTCTGCAGTGCTGTTGGCCCTTCCTGCTGATTCCCGCAGCACCTCAGCGCCACATAACTGTGTCCTAGCTGTGCCCTCACCTTCCCCCACCTGGAATGGCTACACCATTAAATTCAGCCTCTCTGGGAGGAGATGGGTGCCCAGCTGCACTGAGCAGGGGCTTTGAGCCTCCCTTGGCACTGCTCACTAGTGGGAGACCTTCACAGGCCTGTACATTTTAAATGTCTCCAGTGTTTATTACACTGGAAAGAGAGCATTCTGACACTCCTGGAGGCTTATCTGCCTTTGTTTTGCAGAAATCCCACTGAAATCTGCAAACATTTAGGACCTTGCTCAGCTGTTTGCAAGCAGAGGAGAAACTGATTGCAAATCCAGGTGTTTCTTTGACACTGTCCTGATGTCCCCCTGTTCCCTAGCAGCTCATCCCTGCTAGCAGCAAATGAGGGATGCAGCTCAGCTCCCACGAGAACCCTGGCCCAAGGAGAACTGGCACTTCTACCTGCTGGCACAAAGTCCTTCCTCTCCAGCACTGTCTCATCTCCAGAATTGCTCTCAGACCAGCCTGGGCTGTCAGATCACTTTCTGTTCAAAAGAAATAAAGAAGGAAGGTGAAGTGTGGGTTACTGAAAGAGGTAGGTGTTTCTGGCAAGACCCAAGTGCCCCATCCAATTTGGGCATGCAGGACTGCACTTCTGAGCAGCCTCAGGCAGGGAGCTCTCTGCCTCCCTTTGAAGGGCCAGTGCTGCAGGGGACTCTGATCAAAGCCAAGGCAATCCTCCCCTTTGGTGCACTCCCATTCGCTACTGTTCTGCACAATGCCTGTGGCTGAGCAGTTAATGGAGGCATCTGCTGCACTGGCAGAGTTCACTGACTTAATTAAAGATATCTAACAATCCTGCAGCTGCATGAGGGAGGCCACGGGTGCTCACAGGGCCGACACCACATCTCCTCAGACTGAAAGCAAGCATCCTGCTGTGCAGAAAGCACAGACATGCAGCTAGACACCACATGAAAGCAAAAGCAGGGCCCAAGGATTAAGGATGGATTGGAGCCAGCTCCCATTGTGTGTCACCACAGCCTCACCATACCAGAGAACCGTATAACCTCAGCTCATGGATAGCTTGGAATAGTCAGACATGCAGGAAGTGTGCAGAGCTGGGGACATTCCTCACCTATAGGGATAGTTTTACTTGGAAAACATTTCTAACAGATATTTTCCTACTGAGTGAAAATGGTTAAGTGGTTTAAAAAGACAGGTGGGAAAATTAATCCTGTACCAAGTGGTTATCAAGTTCTCCTCTGCACGGGGCTGTGTTCTCTCCTGTTAAATGAAGAAACATTTCACTCATTGGTATATTTCTGGCATCACTGCACATTTGAGCTGATGGGGACTGTGCAAGGCTGCTAAAAATTTACCGAAGAAGCTCACAGAACAGGCTGGTGGTTGCTGCTTGGGCTGCTTGTCAGCAGGCACCAAGGGCTTTGGATCAGGCTGCCCTGCAGGGCTGACGGTCAAGGAGCTGTGGTTGCCCTTGGGCGCGCTCTGCCCTGCCGGGAGCGGAGCAGGCCAGAGGCCGGGGCTCCCACGCACTGCCCCCGCCCTCCCGGAGCTGGGAATGCGACCTCCCGGCGGCAGCAGTGTCACCGCTGGCTGCTGGGACGTCAGGCAGACAGAACGATCGATGCTGGGCTGCTTTGGTCGATGCGAATTTACAAATGAACTTCTGTCAGGAGAGACATTACTGGTGTGAACAACCTCTGTTCTCAGCAATTCCTGATGAGGGAAACGGACCCATGAAAGGCACCAGCACACAGGTGCTGCAGGTGACGAGAAGCATTTCAGCTCCAGGATAGAAGCTGGTGTTATCCTGGGATAACATTGCAGTTCCAGAGGAAGGTCACATCCTCTGCTCCACAGCCTCCTGCTGCAAGGGAATTGCCCTTTCCCAACTGATCCCCAGTGCGGGTGAGCAGCACGGCACGAGGCACAGGAGAAGGGAGGTTAGCCCGGGCAGGGCATCGTGTCCAGAGCTGTCCTGGGGATGACAAACCAGCCGCCAGCACGGCCAGGGCTGTTGTGTAATGTGTCATGCAGAGCCTGCTCGTGTGGAAGTACTGCTTCACCTCTGAGCCAAGCTGGATTGCTCTCAGCTGTGGCACCTGAGTGATAAGGGGCAAACTGCCCCAGTTTGCTGGGCATAGCGTGACTCCTTCTCCAGTCCTGGAGAAAAGTCCTCCCTGGAACCAGGCACTTGGGTTGGCTTGTAACTCCTGATGGGTTTCCTGCCCTCTATTTTGCTCCTTCACTCACTGGTGGACAGAAGTAGACAAAGGACAAAATAAAATGTATTTAGACAAAAGAGGCATGCACCCTTTTCAAACACAAACTCTACCAGAAACAGGAAAATTATCTAATTCCATCATGTAAAGAAGGGATGGGGAAAAAACAAAAACCAAGCACATTTGCTTTTTTTTTTCCCCCACTATCTCATGTGACACCATATAACCTGTCATTAGATAATCAAAGCAGTTTAATTAAATAAAAATCAAAAGTTAAACATCCAGTGTGCCTGAGAAGGGAATACAGACCAACCTATTTCCCACAACAAACCAGAAGATACGTTCACTAGACATGTGACATGGGAGACTTTGTCCCAAAGCATCAAGCCTGGAGCTAGTTTGGCTCCCTCTCACTCTGCTCTGCCCTTTGCTAGAGGTCTGCCACCTCCCTGCCTGCCTGCAAGCAGTGTCCCTGCCTGCACAGCTCTTGTGCCGTGCCCTTCCAGGGCACCCTCTGATCATGGGAAAACCTGGTCAGTGCCAGGCCATGATTCAAGCTGGTCAATTAGAGCCTGTTGAGCCCCAAGACCTGGTAGCTGTAGTCAAGCAAGATGCTGGGAGTGATGGGAACACATTTCCACACTGAAGGGATGCCAGAAGATGTTTCTGCTTGGACAAAGCCAGGTGGGGATAATGGCAACAGCGGATAGAGTCTGGATGCAGAAAGCACCACGGGGCTGGTTAGTCAGGCTGATGTATTTGTGGTTTTCCTGGCATTTATTAGAGCTTCCTCTGCAGCAGGGAGAAGAGACAGTACCAGGGGACAGCAAGGGACTGCCCCTTGCTCTCTGCCCAAACCTGCTCTCTCCACTTCATTTGACTTTACCGCTGAAAGCTGCTGCACCCTTGTGCCATCTGTCCCACAGCAGATTCCAGTTGGCTGGCTGCAGAAGAGCAGGGAATTGAGGGGAGGTGGCTGCACAAGAAAGAACTGAAACAAACTGGGAAATAGGTTGAAGACAGGGTTTAGTAGATCCGGCAGGTGTTGATTGAACTGTGATCCTAATTTTCTTGGCTCCAACCATTACTTGCATTGTGAGCCGTAAATGCTGCTCCCTGCCTTCCCCAAAGACAGACTGGAAGAGGAGTACAGCTGTGATGACCTGCAGGCAGTGCAAAATGAGACAGGTCTTTACACAGCAGTGTGTGAAGACAGTGAGTGAGGCTGGGGCTGACAGAGAAGGCTGGATGAAGGCAGTGGTGACCTACAGCAGGTAGGGGACTGAGATCAATTATCAGCCAAAATGATTCCCTGCAAAGGTTTTGGAAGGCCCGTGGCTTTGTTTATAGGCCTGTAGCACTTTGGGTTTTATTGGAAGAGGCAGTGCAATTGAAGCACCAGTTTCAGGAGATCAGCCTCCGTCAGAGGAATCACAGCTTGGGGCTCTGCCGGCTGAGGTAGGACATCCACTCCTTGAGCGGGGGGTTCCCCACAGCCACCAGCTTTTTCAGAAAGGCACTGGGCTGTAGCCCGGGCACATCAGGGTGGGCCTCGGAGTATTTCTGCAGTTTAGCCAGCACGCGGGAGAGCCCCACAGTGGAGGCGTAGAACATGGGGCCGCCCCTGTGCTTTGGCCACCCATAGCCATTGATGTAGATGACATCCAGGTGCTCTGGGCCTGATGCTATTCCCTCATCCAGGATGGCAAACCCCTCGTTGATGAGGGAAAACAAACACCGCTCCAGGATTTCCTCCTGGTCTATAAAGCGGGTCTTGATGCGATGGGTGTCTCTGTACTGGGACAGGAAGTTGTGGAGCCATGGGTCTGGCGTGGCTGTCCTGCCCCCAGCCTTCTCGTACTGGTACCAGCCCTTGCCGGTTTTCTGGCCGAAGCGGCCCTGCTCACACAGGAGGTCTGGCAGGGGGCTGTAGCGCTGGCCGTGCCGCTGCCGGGCCGGCGTGCCTGCGGGGAGGGATGGCCCAGTCAGGCCCTGATCCTTCCGAGACCTCCAGCCCACATCCAGCCCAGCCAGGTCAGACATGCGGAAAGGGCCTATCTTAAACCCAAAATCTTCAAGAACCTGATCTACTGCTTCTGGTCTGCTTCCTTCCTCTAAAAGGAAAACTGCTTGTTGGACGTACGGAAACATCATGCGATTCCCAGCAAACCCAAAACAGTTCCCTACCACCACTCCCACTTTTTTCAGGGCTTTGGCCAGCTGCATAGCAGTGGCGATGGCGGTGGGGGACGTGTGGCGGCCGTAGATGATTTCCAGCAGCCTCATCACGTGGGCAGGGGAGAAGAAGTGGGTGCCAATGACCTGCTGTGGGCAGCTCGTGGCAGAAGCTATTTCGTCGATGTTCAGGGCTGATGTGTTTGTACACAGCAAGGCTCCTGGCTTGCAGATCTTTGACAGCTTGTGGAATATTTCCTTCTTCAGTGCCATGTTCTCAAACACAGCCTCGATGACTAGGTCTACATCGCGCAACAGATCAAAGTCCACAGTGAACTGGAGACGTGCAGGGTTATGGAAATCCAGGGTCTGGGCACCCCCCTCCATTTTCATAGCCTCACGTTCCAAAAGGAGCATCACAGCTTTTCTTCCCTTGTTCAGATATTCCAGATCCTGCTCCAGGGCTACCAAAGGTATGTTGGCCTTAACCAGAGAAGTCACAATGCCTCGGCCCATCGTTCCCAGCCCTAGGGATAAAAGCAAGATAGAATCAAAGACTATGAATTGAAAATTAATCTCTTGAAAGTAGCATTTCCTTTGTATCTCCAGGATAAAAGGTGGAGGCCTCTTGAAAACAAGTAGTGCACACATAGAAAACAGATACTAAAGACTGGGAAAAAGGAAGGTGAATTTGCTCTTTCAGTGAGCCTAAATGTTTGAAAAGAGGTAGCACAAAGGCGAGTTAGTACCCTCACAAGCTTACAAAATGCCAGTGGGATTCACCAAGTGTGCACAGATCGTGTGATTCATGTCTTATCTCTGCAAAGTTTTATACCTATGGAAACCAGGATCATTGAGGAGTGAGAACCTGGGGATCAAAGAGAGAAACTCTGAGTTACATCTGCAACCCTGTTATGACTTTCTGCAGGCAGGTTCAAAGCAAGATTTCACCCTGAGGATATCAGTGCCTCACTGTTCCTGTGAGATTGTCTGTTATGGGCATTGAACAGATTCAGTTCCCCAGAGATTTTGACACTGGCAAGGTTCAAAGAGTTGGTTTCTCCCTCGTCCTTCCAAGTTTCCTCTTTGTCTCCCTCCTTTTCTCCCTCTGTGCTTCATTGCGTGATTTTTGAAGCAAAAAAAATTTGGCTGCTATTTCTGTAAAGACTTGTATGCTGATCTGCTCTAAACTTTGTCTCTTAGGCCTCCTGTGTCTCTCAGTGCCTGGTCAAACGGGATGGAACTAATGCAGTGTTCTTAATCTAGATTTCAACATCTTCTCTCTCCTTTTAAATCACACAGCCACATCAGTAGCCTTTTGCCTTTGTTCACTTCCTGTCAGGTACCTCTGCCCACCAGGAACTCTTCAAGCCCTCCAACACAGGCCATTCCAAACTTCTGGAGATTCTCAAAGTCAGTTTTCCTTGTCCAACCACACAGTTAAAGCTTTTGTGCAGAATTCCTGTAACTGAGAATCCATTCACACTGTAATTTTTTTCCTCCAAGGTCTGTAAATGTGCTACCCCCAGCTCATACCCCCAGGGAATGCCAGTGTAGAGATCACTGGCTTGATCCTTTGCACCAGCTCTGTCCTCTGTGGCATTAAATGACCCTGCACTTTCCTGTGACACATGACCCACACCACTTATCCTGCTCTCCCATGGTGGAGGCTTTTCCAACTAAATTAATACAAACTAGTGAGGGAAGGTCAGCACAATTTTACCAGCTTTGAAAGTGCGGAGCCTCTGAATGGAAGGATTATTAATATCCTAAATATAGCAGCAACCAGACAAAGTATAGGTTTGTTATAATTCTGTAAAAATGATTTTTTAAATCTCAGGTTTACAAACGAAAGTCAGCTAAATGAATAAACAGAAACAAGGGGATTAAAAATTTTGTCTAAATCAGCTTTGTAAAGAAGAGCTGAAATGATGTCATCGTTTAAACAAGTTCCAGCAACCAAGGTCAGACAAGGTAGACTGTTTTTCCTGCATGCTACACACTCTTGGTTTAGTTCTGCCCACCTTCAGCTTGTGTGCACACAAGACAGTTCAAACATTCCCTGCTTAGCCACCAGAAGATAGTTTTTATTGGCATCACTAGCTGGCAGCCTGCTTACAAACCATCATTACACTCCCGAGCAAATGCTGAAGTTCCTTTCTAGGAAATTAGATTTGCTACTTCATAATCAAGTTCTGCTGAAAACTAATTTGAAAATAAATCCAGAATAACATCAACCAACTCTTAGTAATTCAGTGTCTATGGTTTGCTGGCTGAAAAAACCTGAACGTGAGTAGCTCCTCCCACCATGCTCACTCTCCAGAGCCTTTGATGCAGGAGCAGGTACAGTTAGGGACAGGTTTTCCCTGGCTCTGGCGAGCCACACAAAGTGCTTTCTTCCTGCAGTGCAGGAGGGTAACTCACCCCCCAAACCCAGCCCCATCTGTCAGGCTCTCTTCAGACATCAAGCTGAAGTGTTTGCAGTCCCACATGGCTCCCTCTTGAAGTCTCTTCCTTCCCACCATGGAGGCCTGGGGTTTCTCTCTAGAATTTCCAAGTTCTCCACACATCCTGAGTCTTATGCACTCCCAATCCTCCCAGCTTCAGTCTTGTGACTGAAATCCTAGTGATTCCCTTGCCATATGAACACACTGCCTTTTCCTAAATCAAAACCACTTTTGTGAGCAGGTGTTCCCCAAACTTCTTTCCCAGGGAAGCTCTGCAGTGGAGGCAGGTGATTCCCCTGGTTGCTTTCATCATGAGTACTCCATGTAGGTTTTAGCCATCCCATGAGAGACAGGCACACATGCTTGTAGTACTACACTTTCTAGGCCACGAGAACATATAGATAAGACATGAGCTTGCCATGCTTGTTTCTGACCTAGAAAAGCTGTCTCTCAACTTCCTCCAGAACTCTGCAATGGCCTGTATGAAATGATGTTTAATGAAGCTGGCAGAGAGAGTAATGAAAGCCCCAAGGGTTTGTTACATTAGAGCTTGCACAGCATGATTCCCCTGGAAATATTTCCTAAAATTGGGCTATAAAACTAAGGAGAGCTTTGGCTATCTAGCAGCAAAAGAGGCATTTCCGAGGACTCCTCTTCTGCAATTCAGAAAGGCAAGTGATCTTGGGGAAGAATGTGTTAGAGCAGAAAAATGGCAGGGGATCATTAGGCCTTACATGTGTAGAAGGCTGTGGAAGAAAGAGGAAGGGAGATGTCTCATGCTCAGCTCAGATCACACAGACTGAACACCGTGAAGAACAGCTCCAGAATTTCTGCTGTATGTTGCATTTTCTTACTCAATAATGTTCTCCCTTCCCCAAACCAGGAAAACCCCTGTATTTTCCTCTTCCATGCAGGGGACTAATTTCATGTCCAAGGCACAGCTTTCCAAAAAAGACTGAAATTTGCTTCAGGAGCAAGAACAGTGCCCAGCCATCCTACTCCTGGTCTTTTATTGTGAAACGAAGCTTTGACATATAATTAAAACTACACTTGTACATATGTAGTTCCAGGCCAAATATGGGTATGACAAATCCATTTGCTGGGCAAGCTGAGTGAATAATGATGGTTAATTATTGATTTGTCACGTGAGGTACTCAGAATATGAAAAATCATACAAAATTAATTGAAGGACTTTAAAATACAAATTTCAAAACAAAAGAACTTGAAATATGTACAAGGCAGATCATGTACAGTTGCGCACTACAGAAATACCTCTCTGTAGAAAACACTCTGAACTACAATGAATATTTGGACATTAAAATGCCTGGCAATTGAAATAATCCTTTATAGATTGGTAAAAATATGCAAGAACTGTTCTGGTTTTCCTGATAAAAACAACAATAAGCAATTGGCAGTAATGGGCTGCTATAGACTGAGGCTGCTGCTTTCTCTGTTTCAGGGTATCAGTTTCAAGCAGAAATAATGTGATACTCCAGGCAAGCAGGGAGCTGTGGGGAGATGCAGATGCAAGGGACAGAGAGAAAAGAACCTTCTTCCTGGGTGTTGAGGAACCAGAGAAAGTGAAAAGAGGTGGGAGCCAAGAGTTCAGAACAGCAAAAGCAAAGGAAACAAAAAGTCAACATGGAAAAGTCAACATGATCTTCTCAGTTGCTTCTCACAGTGCAGCAATAAGAGATGGAAGCAGCAGCATCATGCAACATGGTTTTAGTGTGTGAAACAGCACAGCACTGTCTGTGGGAAAGTGGGGTCTGCATGATTTCTGAGGAGCCTAAATGGAAGCAGCATCTTTCTCTAACTGCCCAACAATTCTTTTTAGTGTGGGGCTGACTGAGCACCGGCACAGGCTGCCTGGAGAAGCTGTCGAGTCTTCATCCTTGGAGATGTTCAAGAGCTGTCTGGACATGGTCCTGAGCAAGTGGCTCTAGGTGACCCCATGTTAGAAGAGATTTTGGACAAGATGACAATCAGAGGTGCCTTCTTGCCTCAAGGATTCTGTGGTTCTGCCTATGGCTTCCCATCCCTGGGGTGCAGCTGCTCCCTGCCAGTAAATAATTAACTGGATGTGTTGAATGTGGCTAATATCAAGGTTGCCTGTTACCCTAGGCGTGCTAAGCAGGAGCAAGGAAGAAACCTCTTGGTACCTGGCTATGGTGTAAATACTCCTGGAATGCTGCTCCCACTTTGGCTATGCACATTTTATGACATGTTGAAAAATTTGGGAAAGTTCAGGGTAAATCAAATGACCAGAGTGTGGCAGATCATGCTTTGCAGCAGAAGTATCAAAGCACTTAGTTTATTTTTTCTGCAGAAGGAGGAGTTAACTTGGGCATTGTCTGTAATCAGCTATGAAAACACTGAAACCTGGAGGTGAGGCCGGGGCAATTTCAGACTATAATTCAGAAATCTGTTCAGAGATAAGTGGCAAATACTTAATCCAATGAAAGAGACATGCAGCCCAACCAATTCTGCTTGGAAATAAAGTAGAGATGATGTTTCTACTAGAAACTTTTAAATAGAGGTTGCATTTGTCCTCAGAATTCCCTCTAGCTCAGTTACAGACCCAAAATAGGAAGCTCAGCCCTAACAGCCCTTCTAGCTAAACTGTCACTGTGATTAGGTCTTTGCAAGTGTGTTGTTCTGGCATGGTTTAGCAGCAGGGAGCAGAGAATGTGCCTCCTGGTCACCTGGTCATTCCCCCAAACTCCAACACGGACCCTCCTGTCAAAGCACGCACTGCAGGACTGACCTCTGTGGAACTGACAAAAGTGTGTGTCCAAACTTCTGTGCTCTTCAAGTCACAGGACAAATCTGGTAACAATTAATGCCTCTTTACCCGAATGTTTTAACAGCCACAGATCCTTCTCACAGGGTTTGTGGACTGACGTTTAAAACCCCATTTCTATTAAAAATATGGCATGGCAGCTAATGAAGAGAACTTAAAAAAAAATCTCTGTGGCCTAAAATGAGTTGTCAGACAGCTCAAGAGCCATGAGAAGTACCCAGGAAAAAAAGCAGTGTTGATCTGGTGAGATTTCCTTGAAACAGAATGGATGTTTTCCAAGTGCTCCATTACTTGTCTAACCATTTTTGAGTGCTACTATCAACAGCTAGAGCTGAAAGATATTTTTTTTTTAATCTCAGCAGTGCACTGAAGGTTTTATTTAAATTGCTCTTATAAAAAATTAATGAAGGCATTATCTTGCTGGGCTACAAAATGGCAGGAGTGGATCCCAGTGAGATGAAATCTTCTTAAAATACAGCTGTCAAAACATTTTTGTATTAATATATCCCTGAATGACTCTGTGCACATGCACTTGCAGTACAGAACTAGACCAGGAGGAGGAGAATTTCCTACAGACCTGCTTCTAGCACAAAGCAAAACTGGGTCTTGTTGTTTAAAAGGGAGCAGGCTGCTTATGGTCCCCACACGAAGCTGTCTCTGAAGCGAGAGAAAGCTATTTTTCCAAAGGAAGAGGACACATCAGGCGCTAATCTAGTGGCATGTGAGCTGCCATCTGAATTTGGAGCCTCCCAGTGCAGTGACAACTTCACCAATGGGTGTGGAGCATCTGTGGGTGTGAAGGGTGCGAGCTGGGGACTCCCGGCGGAGCTGCTGGCTGTGCTCAGTGCCCATCCCGGCCGTTCGCTGTCCTTACCTATGACGGCGGCCTTGCGCACGGGCTGCGGGGCAGCGCTGCTCCAGGAGGCTCCGCCGGGAGTTGCCCACCTGCGCACGGCTCTCTCGGCGAAGAAGGCGTGCTGCAGCGCCCGGGCCTGCCCCGAGGTCAGCAGCACCTGGAACAGCTCCCGCTCCCGCCGCACCCCCTCGGCAAAGGGCCTCTCGGCGGCGGCTCGCACGGCCTGGAAGCACAGCTCCGGAGCCAGGCACCCCCGCGCCTCTTTCTTCACCTTCACAAGAGCTTCACGCAGAAACGCTTCCATGTCGGGCACTTTGGGAATTGGCTTAAGGCTGAGCCTGCGGGGTCCCAGGGGCTGACCTGGGGAGAGAGAGATGGAGTTACGGAACAAAGCATCCACATCTTTTCAGATGTAGCCTTCCCAGACTTCCAGACCCTTTTCCACAGGCTGGGACGGCAGTCTGCCTCTTCTTCTCCAACTCCCACTGCATGAGGGCTTGCATGGCAGAGTGAGCTGGGTCTAGAACTAAAGCTTCTGACATTTCTCCTTATTTCTGCTTGCTCTGACAATTACGATTTTTCAAGTCCCTTCTCAGACTTCAAAAAAAGTAAGACTTTATTTTCAAATAAGTAATTCTCTCCTTCCTTTGCTCAGCTTCAGAGTGCCCTGACTTTCCAGTTCTCTACAGTCCTAGCTGCCATTTTCATATGGATCCTTCTATAGGCTCAGTAACGAAGTTTTCCTCCAGTATTGTTTAGTATTCAGGATCCAGTTGACACTATCCAGAGGCATTCCAGCCAGAGGCCCAACCCAGACATTGACAAGAGACTGGAAAACACCCTGACTTCTTCCCTGACTGAAGGAGCCCCTCAAGTCACTTTGGGACCAACCAAAAGGAGATCTCACTCAGCATGAGTTGGGCAGCAAATGGGAGAGTTCATGTTTGTGTCAGCAAGGGATGAATCAAGCAGCCACACAAATATGTGAAGTTTATTACAGAGAGAGGTTGCTATGGTGATACCTAGAAAGGGTTTTAATTGAGAGAACATAGTTATGGTTCAGATGCCAAAATTCTCTATCTTCTTTGTAAGTACAGACCTGGCCATACTCAGGTGTTCCTCTGCTCTAAAGGCAGCTTGCTCAGTAAAGACCACGGAGGAACAAGATCAGCAATTCAGGAGGTATCCCCTTGATACTGCAGCATTCTCACAAAGACCCTGCTGTCATCACAGCCATATCCAGATCATTAACTGCAGCATGGCACTGCATGGATTGCTAGTGCTGTTCCCTGAAGCAGCCAGGACTGCCACCAAAGTCAGGTTGTGGGCTGAGAACCTTATGCTGAAGCTCTCTGGGGACAGTGTCTCATTGCTCTGGCCTCTTAGATGAGCTCTGCCATGGGGGCACACTTCCTTACAAGGCAGCATATTGCATCTGGCTCCCCTTTCTCTTCCTGTTGTCTGAGCTAGGGAAGTGCCAGTGCACCAGCAGAATACTCAGGAAATCCTACAGGGGATACTGAAGAGCAGGAATAATGGCAGCACTGCAGGCATGGCTGCCTGAGATACATGTCCTCACTCTAGCTCTTCCTCCAAGACTGAGCAGTGCTTAGGAGAAACTGAAATACAAGTTTCCAGGATGAGTTAATACACTGATTTCTTGTAACAAAGGTCTTCAGAGCTCAGGTTTTTAATTAAGCCTCTTAGTGAGCACAAAAAGATGAACACTCACTGTGTAAGTAGCTTCCCTTGTAATCACAGTTCATAAAAATGTTTTCACATTGACAGTGGATATAATTTGTATCAGCCAGTATTGCAGGATTTAGTCAGGATAATGTTCCTTTATTTTGGAATAATTTTTTCCCCTAAGTTTTTAACCCAGAAATGCTCTTTATCTGCAGTTCTTTATTTAGGACTTAAATAGTGGGTTATATTCCATCACAAGAGGAAAGCTCAGGCTTGTCCCAGAAAGCTGATCTGATGGCTGGAAGATTGGGCAGATCAAGGGACTTCATATGACATCCAGTGGAAAGGGCTGGAAAAAAGGAATACCACTGGAAGCCTTTAAGCTTTGTCTTCAGACAGCAAACAGTACTGTAAGCACAAATAATGATGGGGGACAGCAGACAGTTCCTCAGACTAAAAAAAAAAAAAAAAAAACTCAGGGTCCTGTAATAAAACTCTTATTTTAGCTGCAAACTAAATAGGTTTTCTACAGCACCTCTGTGCAGTATCTTAGCTTCTGCAATGCTGATAAGAATAAAGGACATATTTATGATCAGGAAAGAATTATCAGAATCCAAATCTGGGAAGAGGAGATCAGTGTGGGACAACACCCGCAGCTTGATTTCTGAAAGCAAAGCAGCTGGAAGATGATGAACAGTGCCAGACATGAGTGCTGCAGGAAAAGCATCATCCACACACAGGAGCTCACACAGTCTCCTGCTTTGTTTACCAGGTTTGTAGTCCAGGGGGCACAAAGGGCAGATCAAGTCTATAAAATTTCTATCAGCAAATGCACCACGTATGCAGGCAGTATCAAATATTATGTTATTTAAAGAAAGAAATATCATCCCAGAGTTGTAAACCCTTGGGACACTGTGAGATGGCACATCCAGGAGACAGGGCCAGCCTAATGTTGTTCCTCATGCAGGGAACTGCTTGTGAATTTATGAGGAATAAAGCTGAGGCCTGCCCCTCAGGCTGCCAGAGACAATTCCAGGCCATGTCAGACCTTTCACAAACTCTGTTTTGTGTCCAAGGGACACTTGGCCAGGTCTCTGTCTAAGGAAGGTGTCAGCCAGAACCTTGAGCCCTGGGGAGAGATTAAAATGTCTTGATATTGTGCATCTTGGCAGAGATGGCTCATGGAAAGGTCTTGCAGCTCTAAAGGAGCCTCCCTTTCAAGGATGCAATTACCCACCAGCAGCATCTGTTCCACCCCTAGCTTTGATGAGCCTCAGAAGGAACAACTGCTTCCTCTGCAGCAACTCCCAGTAGCTTACAGGCAGAAACTCATCATTTTTCCCCACAGATTAATACCTGGGGGACTTCAGCTACTCAAATTGCTCTGGTTTTCCTTGCCTGTTTGGTGCAAGGAGTTGGTACTGCTCTGCTCTGAGGTCAATCAGCAGATGGGGTCAGAAAAACAAGGGGTGTATATGGAGAGTTTCAAAGTCTGCTGTGTGGTGGCCAGGAGCCAATTTCTCCTCCAGCTGAGGAAGACCAGAGCAGGCCAACAAGAAGTGGGCAGGATGAGATGCAAGCTGCTGCATGTCACCAGCAGTTCCAGCCATTTGTCAATTTTGTGATGCCATCAGCTGGGAAAAGCCTGAAATGCAACCTTGGATTACTGCAGTGATTGTCAAGCAAATGTAATGAAAGGACGTTCTCCTTGACCCCGCGGATTTAGCTCCTGTCTATTCCTTTTTAAAAATGCCTTCAGAAGTGAAGCTATTTCCTTTAACCTGGAGAAGCCAGTTTGCCTGAGAGGTCAGGGAATTATTCTTGCTTCCTATCTGCAATATATAAATACTGGTTTTCAATTAAAAATCTAACTCAGAATCAGTAATTGCCTCTGTGTATTCCTACACCCACTTACTGTTTCAGAGCATCTTTTGAAGGTGTTCATTAGGAACAATCCATAAAAATGTATGGATGAGAATGCTCTCCCAACGTGCCATAAAAGTAGCTCTGTGAGCTGTGTATCACAACAGTAGTCAAGTAACCCCTGACACAGTAAGGCAGTCATTTGAGACTGATCTCTTGCCATGAGATACTGCAGCTCTGGCGATGAAAAAGCTTTAGAAGAAAATTATTTCCGAATTGATTCTTTGAGAGTTATCTTGCAGTACAGCCTTCCCAGGAATAGAAATTCCAGTGGTGACAAAACCAGTTATTTAGCCAGACTGCGCTGTAAGAAGTCAGCAGTTGTAGCTTCATGTTTAAAAAAAATCTCATCAGAAACAAAATACTTCATTCCACACATGCCAGTGGAATTTTGTGATGGCATTTTTTGGGTACATTCTCTTTGGTTTTATTAAGATTATCTGAAAATCATTCAGTGAAGGGAGAACTCCATGTGAACAAACTCCAGACGAGCCATACAAGACTGTCATCTCTTCTGCAGCCCTGTTAGTGCTTGATGGAGAAAAATGAAAGTGCTGCCTTGTCTTTGTAGGACAGGAAATTCATTAACTTTAGGCAAAGGCCAAAGCAAGGAATGACTCAAAAGAAACATACAGGCCCTGGGTGCACCAATCTCTCAAATTGTTAGATAACCTGAGGGTAAATGGTGCATCAAAACTTGTCATGGTCTTCTGCGGGGTCTAATGAGAAATTTTTCAAGCAGGAAAGAAATAGATGAGCTGGCTCACCAGTGTTTTCACTGTTAAAATGTACTTTAAATGCCAGTAAAGCTGTTGGAAAGAGTCTGAAAGCATTTTTAAAGTTCTGTGGGAGTTGATATATAGTGTGATGTGAAACACCGTCAATGACATTACTCATTTTTGCTGGGATAACTCAAAGCAGAAATAAACAGTGAAATTCTAATAATGAGTAAGACTGGGACAGCTACCTGCTGGACCTTCAGCCAGGATCCTCGTATGCTTATACAACTCAAAAAAACCCCAAAAAAACAAACCCACATTGGTAGCTACAATTTCCAATGAAGATGAAACTAAAGAACAGGATTTTGCCAGTATTGGTAGTGGACATAAACTCCAGAAAGCAAGTTATCCTAAGAAATGGTGTGGTCAATGCTTCCTTCCTGAGGGTCTCCTGTAAGGCCAAGCTGGCTTTCACAACTGTCAGCCACTGCACAATGTCTGTCATGGAAGAAACAAGCATGCAAATATCTAAATTTCACCTGATTGCACATAGCATTTGTTGAAATCCAGAATGTCTTCTGGTTTGCCAGTTCCAGCAATGTATCTATTACTCATTTCATGACACACTGCTGCTGCTGTCATCAGTACTGGCATAGATTTCGTGCAAAGCATCATTCAGAGCCCAGAGGGTACATCACAGGGAGCACTGTTTGTTGGGTTAATTTGCCTAGAAGAGTGGTAATATTTCACTGCTCTCCCAACAGATGGAGCAACAGAATTCTCATTCAAAACAGACAAACCCAGCGAACCAAAGTACCTTTGTTTTTCTTAGAAGCAGCAGTAAGTACATCACCCATCTCTTGCTAAAGAATTATATTTAGTCTGATGACATAAAGGAAAGAGGACTGCTTATGTCATGGATTCTGTACTAGAAAATGAAGCCCTAACATACTGTAGGATGAATACAGTGAGAAGGATGGGCATCTGCTTTAGGAAACCCAGCCAAAGAATACCTTGGTGCCTATCTGGTATATCTCAAGGTGTGGGGAAGTGTACAAGACATTGATATTTAAGAACAGTCCATTCTTTGATTTACCTTAAAATATGGTTCACTCTTATCTAGGACAAAGGTTAGGCTGCCTCAGCTTCTAGCACACAGAAGGGGCCTTGTCTGTAGTGAAGAGAACTGGAGGAGCAAAACCAATATCCCAGCTTGGACAGCATTGCCTGTAAAGGCCATGTGATCAAAGCAGGAAGGTTTTTTTTCGGTTTCCTGCATTCATCTCACTGTGACTGAGCCCCAGATGAAATCCAGTGGTCAGGTTCCAAAGGTACAAGGAGGTCAGCAGTGGGAAAATGCCCTGTTTTCTCTAATGGCAATGCTCCTCATGCTGCACAAGGACTGTTCCTCTTCTTAAGTTAACTCCAGCAAATTTGATTCTGTTATTTCTAAGATGGGGGGAAAAAAATCTCTTCCCATCCCTCCCATATGCACAGGCCATTTTTTTTACATGGCACACAAAGGATTAGGGACAGTGTCACTTAAAAACCATGGATCATTAAATTGAGCACAGGATATGCCAGCCCCTCCACTACAGGGAGAAAGTTATTTTTGCTCAGCCATTATGGATGGTGCACCCAGAATGCGTGCAATGGCAGCTGAGATCCAGAGCTATATATGGATAGAGCACTTAGTCCCCAAAACCTGCAGAGTGCAACATCCCAGAGGAGCATGTGAGTTTGGATATACAATTAAAAAGCAGGAGGACTTGATATATATCTGTTCTCTCAATCTCACTTGAATTTCTGCTGCTTTCCAGCATCTGATTTTTTTCAATTCAGACAACAGGAAACAAATTCTGCAATTAATTCTATATTATATGGATGCCAAAACTCAAGAATGGAGCATATAAATTAGAACAAATTGGTGGGCTTTTTTTCTGACTCTTTTCAGCCCTGAAACATCACCAATTATTTCCTGGTACTGCTACAATTTGTTCCTCACCAATCACTTTGTTTGCCAAACGGATTGCTGCCTCAATGGTGTTTTCTTCCACGATTTCATCAACCAAGCCCAGCTTCAGTGCTTCAGTTGCTGGAATGTGTTTTCCTGCCATAAAAAGAGAAATAAGGTGACTACAGTGGAGCCTGATGGGCAATTTTGTTCTTTTCCATCTGATCAAATGACTTGTGCAGCTGGTAATTAGCCCTCATGGGTGGAAGCAAGTAGAATTACAACCCAAGCAGCCACACAGGTAAAAGATTCCTGGTTTCTGGACCAAGCTGGTATGACTCAATGCCATATTCTTCTATACAGACACAGCACTTACCTGTAGTGATCATATCCAGAGCAGCTGGTACTCCAATCAGTCTGGGGAGTCGCTGAGTGCCTTCAGCACCTGGAAGTAACCCTATAGTGACCTCTGGCAAACCCATCCAAGCCTAAAATGCAGTAAAATTAAACAAAAAATCTGATCAGAAAGAGTGGTAATTGCAAACTGAGCAAAATAGAGGAAAGACAAACAGATGTGAGTCACATTGCTCCTCTAGGAAGCCTCAGAATTTCTACATAGAAACCTCACCCTTGCTTTTTGCTACATAAAATATTTAAGGAAAAAACCCACTTGACCATTTGAAGGATTCCTGTACAAATGCACAAGGAAAACATGACCTTTCAGAGGATTTGTGTGCTAGTACAGCACTGGGGGATAGCTGTAGGGCCAACAGCATTCCCTAGCTTGACACATGTGTCAGTTATGCTTTCAAGTAGTTGTTGTCAACTGTTGGAGGGCACACTGGCTTAATTTCATCTCCCTACTCTAATTCTTGCAAGTTTAGTAAAGAGTTGGAAGGAACCTTGAAACCATCTTGTTTCTCTACCTGCCATGGGCAGGGACACCTTCCACTACTCCAAATTGCTCAGAACCCCATTTAACCTGGCTTTGAAAACCACTGAACTCTTCCCTAATCTTTCTTCACGTGTCTCTTGGTGCATTTGATATCTGGTAGAGTCACGGCAGATAAGCCAGATGCAGCTGGAAGTGTATGGAGGTCTTCTCGTAAAAAAATTTGTCTAGATTTTGTTGCCTTTAAAAAATACTTTGCACATTTTCTATTCAGCTTTTAAGAGATTTTGAGTTACTTTAAGGCCACTACTTATAGTTCCAGCAGTCATGGTACTTCATGATGCGGTTTAGTGGGCATGGTGGTAATTGGTCAAAGGATGGACTGAGTGATCTTGGAGATCTTTTCCAACCTTAATGATTCTATGATTTCATGGCCCTCACCTTAGGTGGCACAGAGGATGATGTGGAGTATCTCTTTATGCTGTTACAGCAACCCACACTGCCACAGAGAAAGTGACTCACAGCAGAAGTGAGGGGATGGCCCTGTCAGTGAGGAGTCTGTACAAGGAGACAGGTACTGCTCAAGGTGGTTCAGTATTCCTGAGCCTTGAAGGAGGGGATTGAAGAAAAAAGGCCCAGATCGTTCCTGAAGGCTCTTCAAGCTGTCTTTTGGTTGAAGTGCTCCCTGGGGATCCAGAGCTCATGAGGAATCTAACCATAAATGCTCCATGCTAGCTGAGTTTCAACTCCCTATAGAAACTAGGCCATGAGCAGAAAGAAGTGCAAAATTCACAGGGCTGGGGAAAAAAATAAATAAGAGAAAGTCACGCTGCATGAGTCAGTAAGATACAGCTGTCTGCATCAGAATACAGATAATGAGACCTAGGGCAAATTAACATTTGGTTTCTGAAGTTTCTACGCAGCCATCTTATCCTACTAGTTACTTTATATTTAGAAATGACTTGAAATTAGTTAGTTAGTAAGACTTAGGAAAGACGTCAAGGGTGCTGGTGTAGGTGAAGAATGTCTGAGCACACAGACCTGTGTCCTATAGCTATAAAGCCACTCTCCTCTGGGCAGAGGGTCCCGGGAAAGGCACCCTGTCCCTCTGCTCGTGCCATCTCTGCCTGGCTTCAGCAGCGCCTCTGGCCCGCAGGGTGTGTTACCTTCACGTGTGCAATGCGGTAGTGACAGCCCAGCGCCACCTCCAGGCCTCCTCCCAAAGCGACGCCTTCGATGGCCGCCACCACCGGCTTCTCGCTGCTTTCGATGAGAGACACGATGGGGCCCAGGGCACCTCCGTGTCTCTTCGGAGAGGAAAATCCTCGGATGTCAGCTCCTGAGGGAGTACCAAAAGATTAGGAGGAATTAGTAGGCGAGGAGGTGACTGGAGCAATCTTTCCCTCTGTGCCACTGGACTCGGCTGCTCACAGATGCCCAAGCCCTTGCAGAGAGTGCTGCTGGCAGGAGAGTGGTTAACAGGAATCAACCCCTTTTGGGACAACCTTCAAGGAACCCTGGATCTTTGATCCTTTTCACAGAGCTCCGAGGAAGGCTGAGTACAAAAATACGGAGTAACTGTAAGGGCCATGCAGTCACTGCAGAAATTTGCAAACATTCTTGGTGTGATATTGAGCCTGGAATAGTTTAGTGCAAGTTACTACAAACAAGCAATGTAGAACTCCACAGAAATTCCCTCGCTTTTCAGGCTTCTTGATCTGGAGGTCTGTTATTCACCACTGCCCCACCCCAGGTACATTCCATACACTAGACCAGTAAATGGTCCAGAGATTTTACATAAACCAAGCTACAGAGACTGAGGAAACACCAGGATGTTAGGGAGTTGAGCAGCTGTCCCTCATTTCAGAATGAACAGACCAGCTTACTTCTGACCTATTTCAAGGTCCAGCTTGTCATGTGCCCCATGTCAATTGTGGCACAGCAAAATAGACAAAGCACACTCTCTTGTGGCCATTTCCAGCCAAATCAGGACTTTTGCCAGCAGTGTTATGAAGTAGAGAATCTTCAGATATGATGTGTGGAGAGTGTTTCATCTTTTGTTCAGCCTGTGTTTGATGTCTTACCTGCACTGAATTTCCCATTTTCACCACAAATCATAACAGCTTTCACTGAGGGATCTGCCTCTGCCTTCTTCAGCCCATCCTCTAAAGCCTGGAGAACTGCCAGACTGAAATAAAATAGAGATTCAGTGAGTAGACATCCAAAACATCCCCCTTCCAAGAGGTCTGTGTTCTGAACACTGAGCAGCCCAGTGAAAATGAGCACCATGTCCAACAGGCAGTCTCCATGCCTGGCTGTTGCCACAGCCTCTCCAGGTGAATCCTGTCCTTAGCCTCCCTCTTACTCCAAGGACAAGCACCCAAACCCAACAGGCTGAGTGCTGACCTGTCAGTCACTGCCTGGAGAACTCATCTTCAGGCTATGACACTGCTGTTTCCACAACAAGCAGCACAGGGAAATGTTCTTTTGAAGATGTCTTTATGAATTAAACATTCAGATTTTCAGGAAAACAGTTTAGCATAATTTAGAAATAATTAATGCTAAACCACTGAAAATCTAAGAACTTTTTGAAAGGAGCTCTAGGGATAAAAAAGTTATCTTTCAAACACCTGACACAGGCTCTGCTGATGTTAATAATGTTTTCATCTCGTGAAGATCTGCACATAGGTCCAGACTTAAACTGGTGTGGGATCCTGTCAAGGGGCATTTGGGCATGAAACACTACACAGAACATGTCTTGACTCATCTGAACAGGTAACTCTGCAGACACCAGCAGTAAACATGGCCAACAAAGAATTAATGAAGAATTTCAAAATGGATCTGTAGAAGCATAAATAGTGTTTTTTCAAATCAGATATTTAAAAAGTCTGATCCAACTGAATGTCCACTTTGCATTTGCTTCTTTAAAGCTAATTCATGTGTTTGTATGGATGGACTTGGAGAACTTGGAGAAGGTGGTAACCATAGCAATAGTAGGTAAAAATAGAAGCATTAGCACTTTAGTAATAGAAATATTAATACAAAATTTATGTATATATAATTAGATACTAAAATGTACTGATATATGCACATACTGATATTGTTTGCGAGAGACTATTCTGTGTAGAGATGCCTCTGAAACAGAAAATCTGAGCCACAAGCAGTTGAAGGCTGGAGCAATATCCAAGAAGTATCATCCACACTTGCCCAGTCCTTTATAAAAACAGCTTTCCTTTCTAGACCTTCTCCAAACCATGGGCCCAGCTCCACATGTGAGCTTGGTGCTGAGGAAAAGGGATCAGAGCTCTGCTGATGCCCAGTGGAGAGGAGCAGTGTTAATTACACAGAGTATAAAAAGGCCTGAGGCACAGTCAGCTCGTGCATGTTGCTCTATGGTTAGAGGGCATTTCGTCTAAAAAGGAAGATTGTCATGAAGTAGATGAAAAACACATCATCGTACTCTCGTGTGCAGACATTTTTACAGAGCAATGCTTGCAGAATTCATGTGAGAATCCATAGTCTGCAAAGGGAAACCAGAGAGCCCAAGGAGCTCCCTGTAAGCCAGCTGTGGGAAGGAATCCCAGCCAAGCTCTGCATATTCCTCCTTCAAAATCAAAAACTAAAGACAAACCATTGACAAAGTCTAACAATCAGCGCTCTTGGCTGAGGAGGACTGTCTAAGAGGATCTCCAGGACCATCTGCTGCCTGTATAAGGCTGTGCTACACAGGAGGGTCAGAGAGAGCCCTGAGAACTGACAGCCAGAGACTGGGAGAAGTGTTATTTTTGGAGAGAGAACAGCCAGTTATGTACCGATTGCCCAATCCAGGCATCAAAGACAACTCTGAAGCATGATGTTAGTAGTGGTTCTTGAAGGCTAAAACTTAAAATGAGAATAATTTGGCCATGCCAAAGTAAAACTGTGAGGTGAGTCAGTAAAGGTCCCTCCACTGCATGTAGGTCCACATAGCAGAATATGAAAACCTTTTAAATTTCATACACGAAATGTGTTTTAATATATTAAAAAATTGTGTTTTATCATCTCCCTCCCCACTGGCATATCTGTGGTTGCTGCTATTTGAGGAGCACCCACAGGCTACACCCAATGCTTGCTGCTCTTTGAGTTCTGTTTGTGCATCAGTGAAGAGCCAGGCCACAGCAATACCAAAATCACCAGGGGCTGGGAGACTACAGGGAAAGCCATTAGGAAATGTCATTACACTCTACTAACCATGGGGCAAAGAGGGAGAAAAAGTATGTTCCATGATCCAAACAAAGGTGAAGTTACTAATTTGCAACTATTATATAGACAAATGGCACAATTCCATCAGGAACAGACAAGAAGCAATCAGTATTTCTGTGTCTGTTCCGGGCAGATGCAAAATGTCCAGCTAGAAGGGCTGTCTGCAGTAAATGGGAAGGTTCAGGGTTCTATGGAGGAAATCAGTTACAAGCCCTCAGCACTTATAAAAATATACTACTACCAAAATAAAAACTAGTCATCAAAGCTGCCACAAAATCACAGTTTGATCCCTGCTTTGCCTTTATTAACCCAACAGGATTGTTCATGGCAGTGAATAATTTAACTTGGTACTTGCGTAAATATCTCTTCCATTTCCATATAACTTCTTCCCAATTGGATCTTTTGTGGGATAAAAAGGAAGAAAAATCAGACTTTTTGCAGTTTCTTGTTTTCCTAAGATGGAGTGATAAGTTTGCCTTGGATATGTCACAGTCCAACACATAGACTGCACTGCTTTGTCACTCACATGCTATAACTGGCAGTAAAAGATGTAATTTTCAATTAAAGCATCATAGTAAAATATATGACAGTAGAATTATAAAAGTACTCAGGAGAATGCCAGCTTCAAACTGCTAGAGCATTAAAGAAACAAAAAGTCACTGTAATTTTCATAAGTATTTCATTACTGTGACACTGTCATTCATTTAACAGTAACAATGTGAAAATTCTCTCCATGCTTTCCAAGGCTGCATCCCATGCCATGCAGTCAGTTGCACCATGGGTACTATTTTGACTGCAGGAAAAGTGATTCTCCCCAGGTGATTCAGTGTTCCAGGTTTCAGGAACTCAAAACAGATGCTATTAAGGAGTAGGTCCACACCAGAGTAAGAGAATATTCTTGGAGATTACCATACCAGGTTGTTTTTATTTTATGGTACTCATTGCAGTGACTAATGTGCTGGATTTGTAACAGGGTTTTACTATTTACCTTAATTATTTCACATTTTAGCTAGAGTTTGTGAATGTGAATTTCTTTCATTAAAAAAAAAAGAAAAAAGAAAAAAAAAAGTAATATAAGGGAATCCTGAAAATTTCATTTAAAGAAGTGAGACACAAATCCAACAGTGGAAAATGCTGTTTATGGAAAACATGCAGGTCTGGTACTTTTCCTTTGTATTTTTCTCAGCTTCTAATATACTTTAAAAACCTGCAAATCCCAACCTGAACAATAACAATTCAGGCTCTCCCATTGTCACAAGCTCCTTTCCCTTTGGATAGCTTCCTGCAGTGTTTTTCTTTGAACTAGCTGCTGGGTGTTACATAATCCCCTATTTGAAATTGAGGACTTGTGTGCTGGAGTTACCTGCTCTGCTCTCCCTTGCTTCAGTGTCAGATCCAGCTGTGTAGTAGCTCCTGTCACACATTGTTGTGTGACAAGTTGCTAATACAGCTTTAACAGTCCTGCACATAAATTAAGGCCAGAGCCAGAATGGCATCTTTTGGGTGGAATTTTAGAATAGTTGTTTTAGGGAGCAAATGCTTATTCATCCCAGAATTTTCTCTCTGAATCTCATCCTGGTGAGGTGCTGATCTGTGGGTAATCACATTCTCCCCTCATTGCTACCTGTCTGAAACTGCAGCTTCTTCCATCTCCTTTACATTTTCTGATTTTTAAGGTGATCAGGGTCAGAAGGACAATCCTGGCAGCCAGGGAGAGCCTTTCCCAATCAAACCTATTATGCTGTCACACTTCATAGAATCCCACACATAAGCTGCCCTACTGCATGGCCTCCCCTATCCTCCCTGGAGCTTTTCTGCCCTTGTCAGCTCAAATGTTGAAATACTCCTTGAAGTCCTTCTAATTCGCAGTGCCAGCAGGCTGCCTCTGCTGAGAAGGGGTAGTCAGCCCTTCCTTTTGCAAGTCTTGTCTTTCTGCTCCCCCAAACTCCCAGTTCTTTGCATATCTAAATCCCTTCTCTCAATGCCATGGTCTCGTAAATGCAGACCTCTGAATACTAAACTTCTGCAAACCATGAAAAAACCCTCCAAACAAATCAAATTTGGCACATGCCACCTCTGCTGGTGGAGAGAGCGATTAGCTTAAAGGGGAGTCTGTGTGGGAAGCGAATTTGCTGCCAGACTCTCAAGTCAGCACACATTTCTCAGGAAAGCACTGCCCTGCAGGTACCAGCAGAGGATGATGTCAGACAGGAGAAAGCAAATTCCTGCCCACGAGTGGCTTCTAAAGTGCTAATGGCCAATGTGATGGCCCAAGAGGGGGAAATGGATAATGGGAAGAGGTAGGGGAAGCTGGAACAGGGCAGCAAAACTTCATCAGTCTTAAAAAGCATTTGTGCCTGCTGTGAAACAAAATTTTCAGGACTGCAGATCATGGCTCCTGTGTGTAACTTTCACTGCCGACTATCACCTGTGCAATCTAACATTTCCAACAGCACTAACAAACCTGCTCCCTGTGGTCCAGTACAGAAATGTGCAGGAGCAGGAGGAGCACCCAGGGATCAGAGTGTGCTCTACCTTTCCTAGCTGCAGTCACATCTCAGCTAACACCTATCTGATGGCAAGGGTGTGAGAATTACGGATCTCTTTTAAAACAGGTCACTCGAAGTTTCTCATGGTAATTACCTGAGTACGTGAAAATGTTCTTATTCCACTTCTAAACAAGTTGCAACAGAAGAGTGAGCAGTGCCAGCTACAATGTAGCTTTTCTACAGAAAAACTTCAGGTTTCATCTCCTTTTTCATGCTCCTCCTTGTCACTGTGAGCTTCTTTTTAACAAACTTTCTCTTTTGTAAATCAAGCAGAACTGCAGTGAGGTTATTTTTGGCTTGTGAATACAGACTGAATAGACACTGTGGTCACTATTACTGAACAACTACAGCTGCTTAGAAAGGGTTTATGTGCTACTCAGAATAAAGGAACTAAACCCCACAACTAATGTAAAGTCAAAAGCATGTAAGTCCTTTTCAAGACACGTGAAAAACTAAAATTTCAGTGACTCCTACAGACTGGTGTTTGACTTTGTTTTTCACTGGCTCGTATTTGAGATTGCACGGGGCCCTTCTTTACTAAGATCAGTATTTCGAGGTCGATTCCTTAATCGTTTTTAAAGGCCAAATGAACTGTTTTCTGATAGCCCTGGCTGAGTTTAATCCTGGTGCCAGCTCTGCTTGCTGAACTATGCCTGATATCCACAGAGCCCTTTGCCCTCTCCCCTGTGCACACTTGGATAGCACAGGGATTTGCCAGGCAAGCACTGAGCAGTGCTGGGCAGGCAATCAGACCAGGAAATCTGAGGACTGACTTGTACCAAACAGTGCTGAAGGCACTCCAGGCTGAGCTAGCACTGCTGTGCTATGTCTTGTTGAAGCAGTGTCTTCATGTTCAAAGACTGGAAAGTGATGAGAAATAAGCAAAGTTTTTAAATACCCTCCAGGGGAGATGGCAGAAAGTACGGTTTGCTGAATCTGGCACGTCTCCTGTGAAACTCCCCAACTAGAAATTATAAGAAAGAGCAGAAATTATGGCAAAGTTCAGCATGTTATTTGCAAAGCGAGATCCAAGCTACCTCTGAAGGAGGCGCCGGGGCCTCTGCGAGTACTGAGCGGTGTAGAAGTCCCTGCTGAGGCTCTCTGGGGCCGCCCTCCCTCCAGGACTGGAGGGAGCCTCACTTGGGCTCGGAGAGAGGGAACGCGGTGAAAAGGAAGGAAATCGGAGAATCCCCCGCCCGCTCACAAGGGGCCCCCAGGCCCGCGCTCCCCGCGGGCTGCCGGCGGTACCTGAGCGCGTTGACCGGCGGGTTGCAGAGCCGGATGACGGCCACGGCCGAGCCCCTCGCGTACTGCGCCATGCCGAGCGCTCCCGCTGTGTCCCCGTGTCCCCGCCGTCCCCGGGCCAGCCCCCGCCGCGCCCCGCCCGCAGCCCGCCCTCACCGCGGGGTCACCGCGGGGCTGGCCCCGGCACCGGCCTGCAGAGCTGCCTCTGCTGGGGTGGCAAAATGCGCAATATGGAAATTTTTCTTCAGAAATGTTGTTTATTAATGTTTGATCTTTATAACTTTCAAGCCTAATGAACAAGAAAGGTGATTCAATCTGTGAAACAGCGGCTCACAAGCTCTAAGTGATGCCCAGGTGTTGGGAAGAGAAATCCTTTTCAGTAGAATTGCCTTGTTAAGGTCTGCGGCTCCACATGTTTCAGTGATCTCAGTCCTAGGGGAGGTTACAATGCTTGGGAAGAAGGATGTGTGTGATGTGCCACTGAGAGTGGGCACACCCAATGCAGAACTTGGAGGCCACAAGGACATTTGGCAGAACCCCCAAAATCAGGAAGAAACTGATGAAGCCACCCCAGCGACTGTGCTGAAATCAGCCCCAGCTGGGTAAAAGGTAATTCTGGCAGGGGCAGGTCATGACCAACGACTCACAGACCACTGACCCAAGAAACCACTGACCCAAAAGAAGAGAAAGACTGGGCTAGTTAGCATGAGAAATGAGAGAATCATTAATCAGTAGAAGACAGACCACTAAATAAGAGAATGATGTAACTTACAGCCAATGAACATCAACATCTTCATTTGCTAAAATGTATAAACAGTGAAAAGTTTTGATAGTTGTGCTGGCTTTGTGGATTTGCCACCCAGCCTCCTTTCTGTGCAGAAATGTAAATAAATCAAATACCTTGACTCAGTGTTGGACTGGCATCTTGTACACTGGGTGAAAGAACCTATTCTGGGACAACACTGGGATTTAATGTATGCCCCCAGTCAAGCTCTGTCCCCTTGGTCCCCTTGGGCACCACTTGACACCAGCCCCTCAGCTCAGTACAGTAATGCCACTGTAAAAAGAGCTGAGAGGTAGGGGGGGAAACATAATTTCTAATGTTACAACATGTATTTGTTGGCCTAAAATCTTATTTAAGGGACAGAGAAGATTCTTATCTATACATTGTTATATTCTTATTTATATCTCTATAATCTTTCCTTTATGTCTCTTGGCCTTTAAAAGTCAGTCCCTGGGCAGAATGGCTACAGCTCTTTCCCTGGTCTGGAACAGGTGTACACAATTTTAGAAATTGATTTACATGTACAGAAAGGTCCTTCACTAAAAGCAAGCTTTATTGCTGCTTTTATATAACCTTTATTGTTACAGCTGTTGTGGTGGGTCACTACAGCTCTTCTGGCATTTATTATATAATGTTACAAAGCCCCCTAAACTAGTGATAATACTCTGCCATTTGCTTGTAAACAGCATGTTCTGGGAGTTTATAAAAATGGTGTAAATGATGCCTTGGAGGGCTATCTGAATTGAATTTTGAATTTTTGGGTCTGTTGTATTTTTATTAACCAGAATGAAATAAAAAATCACTCTAAGTTATACATTGTGATTATAATTTACAGGTCTGATCTACTCGTTCTTTAATAATACAACTGCTGTGATAAAACAGCCCTATTTCAAGCCCAAATAAAGACAGAAGAAAGCAGTGCTTGGGAAAAGAGAACTCATAGGAAAAGAAAGGAAGAAATTCTACATTGTTATGGGAAAGTTCAGGTAATATTTAAGGTTGTAGGCCTTATGCTTGTCTTTTTTTTCCTTTTCCCTTCAAGATGAATGGAGTTTGATAGTAAGAAGAAGAAGAAATGCATTTCAGTGCATACAGCAGAGAAATTTTAAGTCTTGGAAGTTGTGCAATGACCAAGTGCAAAGCCTGAGCTTAAATCCAGCTCCCAAACCAATGGGGAAAGAGAAGTGCGTGGTACAGGCCCCAGTTATGCTTCTGGCTGTGTTTTCCTCTTCCAGCATTGCTGTTTTCACTGCAATCACACCCAAGGCTGTGCAGCATTGCTACATCTGAGCTGATCTTGCACATGGGAGAGGTGCAGGTTGAAGAGCCTGTCAGTGCACTTCACCTTGGCAAAATGTTATCAGGGTGGTCCAGTTTGTTCCTGCAGCTTTTGTGTGGTTCCCCAAGAGCTTGTGCAGGTCTCTGTCAGGCCTGCTGTTCTAAAGCTGTGCAGGGGCTGCCAGGCAGTTTGTGCTTCCCTGGAAAGCAGCTGTGGGCTATGGAGCCACAGGACAAGGTGGCAGCTTTCTCTAGCTCTAGGCCTGCCAAAAGAAAAGACATCTCACTATTCCAGTCCCTCTGACTACTGGTCTTTTGACCACACACTAGAGGATAATGCTCAGAAAATACACCTAGCATCCAGCTCTGGAAAAAAGCTTCTAAGACAGGAATAGCAAATCCTTAGAAACTCCAGTACTAGAAGTGGGAATGAGGGTATTTTTTACCAAAGAACAGATTTCAAGGGATGGAAATGTTGTGCTTTGTCTTCTGAAATTGCCATAGTAAAAAAAAAAAAAAATATTCCTGCTTCTTTCTGAGCTGGAGCAACACAAATGTGTCAAGTCTCCTATAGCCCCCTGGGATCATCAGCCTGTTCAGGAAGTGCTGAATGACAAAAACAAGTGCTTTATTTATAGGAGCCTCAGCTTAATTTTTATTCCAGTATATCAGTGCTGCAAGGTACTCCAGAAGAAGCACCTTGATTTGCTCTAACCTTATGCACACAAAACAGAAATTCCTGGAAAATGCTTTTTTGACAGCTGCACCCAGAGAGACTGGAAAAGGTGGGTGCAGTAATGTCCCAGCTGGAGGAGTAGAGTATTTCTGTGGGAACAACCTCTGGGGAGCATGGAAGGTCTTATCAGCTGTATTGTGCAGTCTGAGTGGAGATTTGTGGTAAAGCCCATGGCCACAGTGCTGAGAGGGGCAGGAACTCTGAAAACTTACCGGTTCTTATCATCAGCTGGTCTAAACTTCAGGGCTGAATTACACCTTGCTGTCGAAATGACAGCCTGGAGGGCCAGCTAAATCCAACAACAAGAACTGTCTTCTGCTTTCCCTTTTACAGCTATGACTTTTTTTTTTTTTTTTAAATCCCCCTTAAAAATTATCTGTTGTAAAAAGAGTTGTTGAACCTTTGTAATCTTTGGCTGATCCCTTCATGTGCGGTAAAAGCCAATACTGGTAAACATTTGATCACAAAATGATTTTCAGAATCAGAAAATTATTTTGTTATCACACCCTTAGGAGGTGTCCTCTGATAACTTTAGGTTTCTTTTCCAAACTGTCTTTTCCAAACACCCAGCCTCCCAGAGCCTCAGTGCCTCAGGGCTGGCACAGAGAGCTCTCACAAAGGCACAGCTGGAGCAAGTGTGATAACTACAACAACACAGCAAGGTACACTGTGGGCCATGGAATAACATCCTATTGCACAGTTAAAATTTCTGCTGAAGAGCCACAGCTTCTGTCAGCCATGAAGGTTATTTTAGTTTGATGTGATAAAGACATATTTAAAAACCTTTTTGTCCTATCCTACCCTATTTTGGGTATCCTTTGAGGATTTTTTTTTTTCTGTAGTAAAAAAGGTTTTCAAATATCTTGGAATCTTTGATTCCTGTTTTGTCTTTTAAAGTAAGGCAGGGCATAATTAAATGCATAGTTAACTTTGTCCCTGTTACTACATTTAACAACTTAAAACCTAGTATGCAGGTGGAGAACAGTTGTATACCCAACTCTGCATTCCCCCTTAGAAACAAACAGCTCATTTTTGTTTAAAATGTGTGTGTGCAGGTGTGGAGAGCAGCAACACAGCCCTGTGAGCACGACAGCTGTTAGCATGGAATCATGGACTGGTTTGGGTTGAAAGGGACCTTAGAGCTCATCTCATTCCATGCCCTGCCATGCCAGGGACACCTTCCACTAGACCAGGTTGCTCCAAGCCCTGTCCAACCTGGCCTTGAAGGACTTTTGTTTTATTGAGGCTTTACTCTGCTCCTTGGCTTCTTGAAACCCAGGATTACGCCTCTGAAACTCCCCACTGCATCAAGCCTGGTCTGCATTTCTGTATATTTTAGCATCCAGCCCTGCAAACACAAAGCCATGGACAACTTTGCACACATAAAGCTGGTCTGATAGATAAGTTAGCAATGTTCAAACTCACAGCATTTCCCACTGAGTGGGTTGTCTGTTCAGTATTTATCTCACTCTGTGCCACGCTGGGCATTTTAGATCTAAATTGTCTTAAACAAAAATTGCCATTTCAAAGGTAGAACCACGATTTTTGCCTTCCAGAACAAAGTATGTTGGTTATTTTTAATATTACAAGCCTATCTCATGAATTTTGAGCTCTGATAATTGCGTGGTTTCAAAGCAACACCTCCTGGCAAGCCGTGGTATTGCTTGTGCAGGGAGAAACCTTCCTTGTGGGATGATAGAATCCCAGGATGGTTTGAGCTGGAAGGGACCTCAAAGCCCATCTCATTCCCACCTCCTGCCATGGGCAGGGACAACTTCCACTATCCCAGGTTGCTCCACGCCCCATCCAACCTAACCTTGGACATTTGCAGGGCGACCACAGTTTCTCTGAGAAACTGTTCCCAGACTATCAGTGGCCTGCAGCAAAAACCTTTCCTTGCTTGGTGTGAAAATCAGGGTGTGATGGATGTGGCTGTTACAACTTCCACTGGGGAAGTTGGGAGCATGATTCAGAATTCTTTAACATGAGAGCACACAAACACTTAATGCTATCTGACAGGCATTGCTGTGGTTTTCCTTTGTGTGTGTGTGTGTGTGTTTATATCACAGGTGCTGTTCACAATGGACAATATCACCACAAACTGTGCAGGACTTTATCCATAAAAGAGCAAAGCCAGCAAAGGATGCTTGCTGTCATGCCTATAAATGGTGGATGGATGTTAGTGCTCATCTTTGCCCTATTAATTTGCTCTCTTTTCCCTATTTCACCATAAAACTGTCTATTTAAGCAGAAAATACAAGCATGAAGGGAAATTCGGAGCAGTTTCAGAAAACTTTAGTGCTCCAAGGATCCCATTCCCTGAGCACTAAATCAACATGGATTTTCTTAGGAGCAACCAAGAATACTACAGAAGACTTGGGAACGCCACAGGACAAAGAACAAAGTGACAGTGCCCTCACTCACAGCATTACACGTGGTTCAAGGTGCTGTTGTGCTGCACTGGCATCCTGTGGAACAATCCAACACCCGGGAACAATGCGAAGAGTTGGATTGAAAGACAATAGGTGATGGCTGTGGAAGGCTGAGATGTGACATAAATGTTCATGTGCTCGTAATAAAACCGACACAAGTGGCTGTGGAGGGATATTTCTGGAAGGAGACAGTAACATTGTCAATTAAGGGGTCAAAAAGTTACATGTAATCGATACGTTTTTCTATTCTCCATTCCAGATTCGTTGATGTAGCACTAAAGAAACTGTTTTGTGTCCAGCAGTGAACTACAGTGTTAAGTGTTGGTCAAAGCCTGGCATATTAGTATCTAGTTTGGCCACATAAGACTGTAACCCGGTGTTGAGGGAATTAGCAGGTAATATTAGAATACTGGGGCTGCTGTCACCAAGTACTCGAAAACAGGGTAAACCTCAGATACCGAGTCGTGGTTTGGCCGCCCTTATCGCACTCAGCCACGAGTCCGGTGCTCGTCTGTCTGTGCCGGCCCACGCAGGTGATGCTGCCCCAATTCTCGGCAGCCCTGCCCGGGCCAGCTGGGATTCCTACACACATCCCGCCTGGCCCAGGGCTCGTCGGGAGCACCTAAGGACGGCCCGAGGTGGCCTCCTCGACCAGCCAGCCCCTCACGGGCACGGCCCGAGGGGCTGCGGGTCCGGCCGTACGCGCTGTGCCCGGCCCCTCACGGGCACGGCCCGAGGGGCTGCGGGTCCGGCCGTCCGCGCTGTGCCCGGCCCCTCACGGGCACGGCCCGAGGGGCTGCGGGTCCGGCCGTCCGCGCTGCGCCCGGCCCCTCACGGGCACGGCCCGAGGGGCTGCGGGTCCCGCCGTACGCGCTGTGCCCGGCCCCTCACGGGCACGGCCCGAGGCCGCCTCACGCGTTCCCGCCCAAAACCCGCCCGCGCGCCGCCGCAGGCCACACCCACGCCGCATTAGACCACGCCCACGTGCGCAACACCCCAGCCCTCAGACCCCGCCCACTCCCTTCAGACCCCCGCCCGTGTCCCAAGACCCCGCCCACGCCCCGACCCTCTCGCCCACCATCAGACCCCGCCCACACGCCTTAAGTCCCGCCCACGCCCCTCAGACCCCTCCCGTGCTCCTGCGGCTCTCGGCCACGCCCCGTCACCCCACCCACACCGCTCAGGCCCCGCCCCCGCCTTAAAGCCCACCCGCAGCCGGCGCGCTGCCGGAGGTGACGTTACGGGTCCGGTGCGGGGCGGAGCCGGCCGGGGACGCGGAGCTGCGGGAGCGGGCTGCGCAGGTAACGGGCAGCTCGGGGTACAGGCTGCGCGGGGAACGGGGAGCTCGGGATACGGGCTGCAGAGGGAACGGGCAGCTCGGGGTACAGGCTGCAGAGGGAACGGGCAGCTCGGGGTACGGCTGCGCGGGGAACGGGGAGCTCGGGATACGGGCTGCAGAGGGAACGGGCAGCTCGGGGTACGAGCTGCGCGGGGAACGGGGAGCTCGGGATACGGGAGGCGCCGGGAACGGAGGGCGCAGAGAGCGCGGTGCTCAGGGAACGCCGTGTGTGAGTGACGGAGTGCTGAGGGAATGATGTGCCCCAGGAACGCGGTGCTCGGGGGTGCGGGGTGCTCGGGGAACGCGGTATGCAGGTAACCGGAGTGCTCGGGGGTGCGGGGTGCTCGGGGAATGGGGGTGCTGAGGGGCACGGGACACTCGGGGAAGGGGGTGCCCGGCTTTCGGGGTGCTCAGGAAACTGCGCTCCTGAGGAGCAGTTTGCAGGCGCGGAGCTCTCACGCTTGTATGTTTGATATAAAAAAAGGACTTTTTCCAATTTGAGAGAGCGGTCAGAGCCGCCGCCGAGGTGCTGGCGGTGTTGAGGCAGGTGAGCAGTCCCGGGGTGTTATCGCTGCTCTCCGGGCAGCAGGAAGCGTTTCAGTCGGTCGCCAGACAACCTGGAGCGAATCCCGCCGGAGCTAAGCCTGTGGTGTCTGTCCTAATCTTGTCTGGGGGCTGTTGACAGCAACAAAAACCAGCACAAGCTGCAGTGTTTTTGTGCCCTCTCCATTAAAAAAAAAAAAAAAAAAAAAAAAAAAAAAATGTAGGAGTTTTGATGCTTCTCTCACCTGGCAGAAGTTTGGGAGAGTGGATGGGATGAGATTAGTGGATGCTTCACTTGGGCTATGTGGCTTAGCCCAGAGAAGTGCAGCTCTTAAGTTAACGAGGAAAGGCAGGAGCTGCAGTGCCAGGACAAGGGGAATGGCTTCCCACTGCCAAAGGGCAGGGATGGACGGGGTATTGGGAAGGAATTCCTCGCCGTGAGGGTGCTGAGGCCCTGGCACAGGCTGCCCAGAGAAGCTGTGGCTACTCCAGCCCTGGAAGTGTCAAAGGCCAGGTTGAACAGGGCTTGGAACAACCTGGGATAGTGGAAGGTCTCCCTGCCATGGCAGGGGCTAGAATGAGGTGAGCTTTAAAATCCCTTCCAATCCAAACCATTCCTCTTTTCTCCTTGTAGGGAAGGGCGCTGCCCCGGGCACAGTCTCATGCTGTGCCTCATTTTTGCTAAATGGATGGCAATTGGGTGTAAGTAACACCTGCAGGTGTAATGCAATGTAAATAAAACCTCTAGATAAAACAGACAGGAACCTGCCTCCTCATTTGAGCTCTGTGGGAATTTTGCTGCTGGAAAATGCTGAGACCTTGCTGTGACTTCACTTGCAGTTATTCTTTTAACCTGTAGTTTTACCTGCTTCAGAGGTAGGTTGCTCTTAATATACTGATCTCATTCTTGAAGCAGAACAGAAAAATAAAGGTAAATACTTTCTGCATTCACTTCAAGATAGAGTGAAGTTGTGATGTGATTGCTCCAAGGAGGCATTTGAGCTGTGAAAGCTTGCATTTTTTGGTAACTGTATGGGTCTGGAAGCATGGAATTTCAGGAACTGGTTTGATATTATATTACTGCTGGAAAGGGGAGCCCTGTGCCCCTTTTTTCCATCCCTTTGCTTGTCTGTTTTCCTTGCTCCTCGAGTGCAGGTGTAAGTGGTGGTGTGGTGGGCTGGATTCACGTGCCAAACCCACTGGCAATTAGCACCATATGGAAATTGAATCCATGGAGTTGTGTGTCTGTGCCTGTGCATCCAACGGGGAGAGGCAGGCCCACCCATTAGGCAGTGACAGGGATCAAAACCAGTTAAGCTGCTCTTGAAAGTATTCCCTTAGGCTACACTTTGCTGGACGGTCCTGGTGTTTGTGGTTTGGCTTTTTGGTGGTGTTTGTTGTTTTTTTTCTGGGATGAAAACTGTGCACTACTCCTTATTTCAAGATGTTCCTAATACCGCCTAATACAGCCTCTTCCTTTCACTTTTTCCCAGCAGAAGTATTTTTGTTTCCTGACAAAGTTTCCTTTTGGATTCTGACCAAACTGGTACCTGTGAAGGGTTAGAAATACAGAACTGGGGCATTTTTAGAATGCTGTCTGTGGTGATTTTCACCCAAAACTCCACAGGAATCATTGCTACAACAGATGTTCTTGTTTAGAGAACAAAAACAGTTTTTGCTAAATGTGAAGGTGGGAGTGCTAACAGCAAATAAAGAAATCACAGAGAACAGGTGGATAAAGAATTGAAACAGATGTAGGAAAGGAGGAATTACTCTGTTGCTCACTTTTGGCCTGAATTATATGTTAACAGCTGTTTCTCACAGCAGAAAGCTCTCCAAAAATATAGAAGGTGAGACTATTGGCAAAAATTTATATCAGGTGCATGCAGAGAATTTTTTTTAATATAAGCACTTTCTTACCCTCACTAAGACTAGGAGCAATTAACCTGGAAAAAATCACTTTTGTTTATTGTGTTAGTTTAAAGTCTGTGTTAGTACAGCAGGTCATACTTAGTGGTAATTAGTGGAGAATAAATGCTTCTCCTTGTAATGTGCAAGACAGATATAAGCCTTTGTGAAATACATTAATGGCTTGATTGCAATGTTAAAATACTACTTCTGGAACAAATGCTGAATTTCCAGACCTTGGTGTGGTTTAGTTTTAAATGCTTTTTGCAGGGTGGCTCTTGCCCCTGCCTTGAACCTGCCCTGCAGTGTACACCTCCCATTGTTTTTAGATCTCCTTTCCTGGAAGCATTTTCCTTTAGTTCCCTTATTAAAATTACTTATGCTGGATCTAACTACTGTCCCTGTAGAATTTTTCTTACAAGTTCTCATGAAGAAGATAACTTGCCTGTTATTTTTTTTTGTTAGAAATGGCAGCTTTAATAAGCTTTAATAAATTACTATATCAAATATTTCAGGTGGGTCTCAGCAGTGCAGAGCTCAAGTTAAATATTGACTTGTGTAGAACTTTGGTCTTGAGTAATCCCTGCTGAAGCTGCAGCCAGGAGAAGGGTGTTGTGGCAAAGATAATCACTTTAAACCACCTCCTGCCAAACTGAAGCCACTCTGGCTTTGGGGAGTGGTCCCAGAGGAGGCTCAGAAAACCCCCCCAGTGTCCCCATGTCCAGTGCTGGGAGTCTGCATGATGTGAGGAGACAACCATGTCTGTACCTGGCGGTGGTGACAGCCCCAGTGTGTCTCTCTGTAGTGAAATGATGGAATTTGGGGTCTCCCTGGTGGTGCCACGTCTGGTGGTCTGTTCTAATCTTGCTCTTATTTGTATTTCACCATCCCTCGAGCTGGAGGGAATTGTGTGTGCCAGGAGCCCAGCTGGTAGGAGGTCTCTGCTCTGGGACCATGGCTCCTACTACAGAAGGCTCTTTGTGCTTTATAGACACGTGATCCCTAGAAAAAATAAACATTTCTCATTCTTGCAGAGATTTGCTCTCAGATATGAACTAAGCAATAACTGTTTCAGCACTTTCAGCCTGCTCCATCTGTCTTTCCTTGTTTTGTGAACTTTTTACAAAAGTCTAAAATCTGCTTGTTAAACTTCATTGGAAATAGAGTTCCTCTGGGACTGACAAGATAAATTTTGTTCTTGTTGATGTGGCATGTATCATTCTTGACTGCTTTGCTGTGGGGAGCTCAGCAAGCAACATAGAGCTGTATATTAAAGAAAACTAATTTTTCTCTAGCTAAGAGGCTTTACAATAGGTGGTAGGCATCTTAGATTTTATTTGCTCGTGGGGAACAGGAATTTCAAACTAATCAGAAGGTTTTAGCAAAAAAAAAAAGAACATCCAGTCATCTATGGTGCTTTAGGTAAAAGAATTTTGCCATGCTTTAATAGTAAAATATTTTGAGCTGTTTATACCTGGGGGAATAAGTTATTTTATATCTGTGGTAAGTCTGTTTTCTGTCAGAATCTGGTTCTAGGAAGATTTTTCTCCTGTGTTATTGGAAGAAGGTTGGGTATGTCATGTGTCAACTTTGTTTACTATAAACTGAGGTTTTGATGGAAGAAACATTTTGTTTTAGATGCAGGATTGGGTTGATGACTCCTGCTTTTTAATGTTTTATTTTTGAAACCATTTCCTTAAGTGTGATGGGTGTGAACTGAAGACCCTGTAGAGTAAAAAGTGGCTCGAGTTTTTAGCGTTCCTGTCAACTTTCTCCACTTTGTGAATGCAGTGTAGCAGTGTGACTCACTGTCAGGTGTGTGTCACGGATGTGTGGCTGTCTGGTGTGACTGAGGTCAAGGTTTAGGCTGAGCTCCAGATGGTGGCCAGAGGATTACTTTGAGAGCTAATTACAAGGCTTCTTTGTGTAAGTCTGAATAGTTACATCACAAAGATATTCTTTAATGATTCATCAGGCAGTTTAGTGGGGGAAATAGCCCACAAGTTTTTACCTTTCTGATGAGGTGTGTTTTGCCCTTAGCCTGCCTGGCTCATGTTGAGCTGTACCCCAGCACTTGCAGGCTGCTTTAATGGGCATTCACTTCCTGACTCTGCCCATGGGATCTCTGGCATCTCTGAACTCGGGATGTCTCTTTCTCTGCATGTGTGGCCTACATTTCTCCTCGCATCCACCTCCAGAGCAGGCAAGCTGCTGTGGTGTGGGCTGTGAACAAAGGCCTCTGCCTGTGGTTTATTCAGGCGTGGACTCCCTTGAGTGAGGAGAGGCTATTTCTGGAGTTCCCTTGGGGAGAAGGTGGTCAGGAATCCAACCTTGGAGCCAAGCAGAGGGGAGTGCAGCAGTGTCAGCTTTGGTCACTGTGCTGGGTCAGCTGCTGGTGGTGGTTCTGTCAGAGAGGATCCTGTCTCCGGCAGAAGGGTGGTAGCGAGGTCACCCGACAGCAAAGTGCTGAGAAAACATTCATTTTACTCCATTGGTTTGTTACTGTTGCCAGGAAACACCTTGTCCACATTTCAGAGACTTGTGTGTTTTGGTTGCTTCTATCTTAGCTCAACAGATTTGCCCTACAACTCATGGATAAAGGGCATTGTCCCCAGCACCCGTATCTCCGGATCAGTGTGCCAGCCTGTCTTGTGAGGTCGCATTGTCACTCTCTTAGCTGGTGCCACTACAGTTGTGACCTTTGGCCTGTGGCAGGATGGCTCCGTGCTAAGGGGGATGACATTTCCTTGCAATGTTATCCTTCCCTGTGTCTGGGCTACTCAGGTATCCCTCAAAGAGGAGTATCCCACTGATGCTGTGTACCCAGTGCTGCTGCTGCCTTAAGGTCAGCCTGACACCTCCATGTTGGTGGAGGAAAGAGAGTGCTGGGCTCTCATGCTGGTGGTGCCATGGACCTCAGCAGGTGGCAGATGGATAGCTGAGTTTTCACAGAATCATTTGTTTTCTATCTCTTTTCCTTACAACCTGGACACTAAAGTTCGCCGTGTTGCTTGGTGGCACTGGGACACCACTTTGGGAATAAGATTGTTTAGCAGTTGCTGTAGCTGTAGGGCTGCTGGAAGGACTCCTGTGTCCCTGAGCACAGGTCAGTGTGTCATATACCTGACACAGAGCACTGTGACCTCCCTGCTTCCCTTACAAACAGAGCTCTTCTTTAATGGGTTATTTACATTCCCCAAGGCACAGTGTCCTGTAGTTTCAATGTGCTTGTCTGTCTGTACTGGGAGGAAATACTGGTGCTGGTTAACTGATTTAGTGTGTTCTCATGGATAGAGTTTCCTCCTCCAGCCTGGTGGGCAGAACAAGGGTGCTGACTGTAACCTACAAGTATTATTTTTGTGTTCAGTCATCCACTGCATGTTCCTGCAGGCAGGAGCTCTCTGGGCAGAGATAATCCAAACTATTGATGTGCTCTGTGTAGTGCAGTCAAGTTGAGCTCAGTGGACTGACCAAATGGGCAGTTGATAGAGCACATACCTGTGTAGAAGCCTCCTAGTGCTCAGAGCCTTAGGGAATGTTTGCACAGTCATTTTTTACCGTGTCTAGGGCCATGATGTACTGTCTGCAACAGAAAGTCATCATGATGTGTCTTGAGAGGTAAAAGGATTTGTATGGGTTTTCCTTTCCTTTGTCAGAGAATAGCTGACCTTGGGGCCAGCCATGAGCTGGCTGCTTTTCTGTGTTTCTGAACACACTGAAGTAGCAAAGATCAGACACCCGGAATCCATGTGAGCAGGTCCCTTTTCAGTACCCAGATTACCTTCAAGTCTCTCTTTGCCTTAATTTCCAAAATAATTCAGTTCTCCTTTAAAAAATCTAAACCTAAGCCCTGGCTTCCTGTTTCATGGAGTGGGAGGCTATTGTGTGCCTGACCTCAGACTGGCTGCTGCTCAAGGTTCTGCAACATGTGATGCCTGGTGTTGCATCAGGTGGTGGATGGGGGATTTTGTTGATCCCTCTTGGCCAAGGCATCCTTGAACCTTCTATTCTGAGAAGCCCATATGGTTGCAGGACTGCAAGAAACACAAACTTCAGTGTTGCATCCCATGTGCTGGTTCTGGGAAGCTGTTGACAATTACAACAGCCCTCACTTCTCCAGACTGTCACTGGAACCAGGAAAGGTGGTGGTAAAGAACCTGCTCAGCCTCTTTGAGCTCAATAAGCTCAGTGTTTTCTTTAGAGGTCATTTCATACTCCTTCATTTCCCTTCTTCCCCTGTAAGTCATGCTTTTTCCAAGGTTATTCCCTACGATTTCATTTCCTTCTTTTTGCTGAAACCTCACATCTCCAAGAAGGTGGTGCTAGGTAGGCCACACTTATTTTTCCATAATTAGAGGATTAAATCTTCCAGACATTCTTTGAAGCCACTGAGAGGGCAAGGCAATTGGCAGTCACCTGGAGGTCCATTAGGGACTCTTAGGGGCTTGCTTATTCTCTGTGTGCTGAGTGATATTTCTTGTCCTCCTTTTTCTCAGGCTAACTCAGATTATGCTGATAGCATTAGTGAAGAACGATTCCAAGTCTGATGTCACTCTACAGCAAAACCTTGGAGGTTTGTTGAGACACTCCCCAGGCACTGGGACTTTGCAGAGTAACCCAGGAATGAAACTGCATTTTGTGGAGCAAAATGTACTGAGAGTGGTGTTTGCAGGAGGGACTGATGCTTGTGTTTTGAGAGAGCTGAAAGAAGGAGCTCCAAGCAGAGCTCTACACACACTGCATGTGTGGAGTCACCTAAAGTTCAGGAGAGCTGCTTTTAAAGCACTTTTCTTTAATCCTTGTTGTCTGTGTGACACTCTGCTCTTCCCTTTGTAGTTCTTCCAGCAGCAAGTTGACAAGGACTGTGAGTTTGGGATATGTGTAAAACCTCTATACCTGTGAGCTTGCAAAGAGGTGTGGGACTTGTCCTGCAGATATTCCCAAAAGGAGAAAAACTCTTGGGGATACTTTGCATCTCCAGCAGCGAAGTGTGAAAGTGCAAATGGACAGTAGATACTGAGCTGTAATTATTGGGAAGCAGGAGTCTTTTCTAGGCTAGTGGGAATGTTCAGAGTGTGACCTGAGTAATCTGAAAGAGTTGAAGGGTTTCGCTGCCTTGAGCAACTTTGTGACTCTTTCACAGACGCTTCCAAAAGGACACAACATCGATAACGGGAACTGCGGGATGCGCCACGCTGAAATTTTATCTGCCTAAGTAGCTGCTAGTCCAATTCCATTAATGTTTGCATATTTAATAAACTTCTAATGTGGGTTTTTAATGAGTTGGCAGTTATCTCTGAACACCCAGCAGCAGCAGTCTCAGAGTTTAGGTGGCTCTCAATTGGAGATTTCTCTCACTTAGAAGGCATGTGGCCTTTCCTTGGGCAGTCAGCACTTGGCAGGCTCTGGAATACTTTGATTTGGTTTGTATTGATGTACATCAACAGTGAATTTTTAATTTGAATGGAGCCCTAGGGTTAAGTTTTTGGGGGAGGCATCTTTTTAGAAAGCCGGATGTAAGAGAAGTGACCTTGGTTATTCTCGTAACACACCATTTAGCTACTTGGGATGTTTCTTGCTAGTGATCTAATTATTTTGGCTGCAAAATGGGACTGCCAGGGAAATTGCTTCTAACGTGGCATTTGCTCATTTACACTCCCAGTGTTTTTGCTTTGCCTTTTCAGCCTAATTTTGCAAACATATGTCCAACTCCTCCTAGTCCCAAACAGGGTGAGAAGTGCCCTGGTTGTGCTGCACAGTTGGACCCAAGTGTCTGTGGTGAGGAGAAGGAAGGTAATCTGTCATCAAGGGAATTGTACCAAAATTCAGTGGAACAGTTCAGTATTTATGTTTTTGAGATAAATCTGAGTGTAGTAAATATATGTCAGTATGTCAGATGTAGCAGGCAAGGTGAAAAGGGACTTTTGATAACACGGTGTAATTCTCAGTTCTGGCACCAGTATGACTTTAAATAAGTCCCTTGCCCATTCCCAATCAGGATGAATTCAGTCAGGATGAATTCTCAGTATGCTACTGTGGATGGTAGATGTGTAAGCTGTGAGGGTGGCAAGGGTGAGGAAATAATTCCTTACAGCCTTCTTTGAGATAACAGAGCAGTAATTCAGCGACTGGATCATCAGATGGGTTTCAGGTGACCTTTCAGTGGGCTTGGTAAAAAGCAGGACAAATTTAGTGTTTATCTGAGCTGTGTTTTAAGTTGAAGTTCTTTTTATATCTCTAGAACACCAAATTGGGAGGAACAGCAAAGAGAATAAGGGACAAAAACCGATGGACCATTACATCTTCCGAAATGAGCCTTTTCACACTTTCCTACTGGAAAATAACATGTCCTGAAGGTGAGTAGGTTTTGTATGTGACAGATGAGCTGCCTGATGTCTTGGGCCTTAATCAAAGGTGGATCCACCCTCATTCCAGCTTGGCCTGACACTGCCTCTCTGGGCTGGCACAACCCATGGAAACTTGCTTGTGAAAATGTGTATTTTATCACCAGGAGAAACAGGGAGGAAGCAGGGAATATTTTCCACTAATGAATTATCATTGATTTAGAAGCCTTTGAAAAAGCTGGAGTGCTTAGTGAAAGAGATGAGCCATTGGGAACACGGATATTTTCTGGTGAGTGGAGAAAATGTAGGTGTTTTATTTGCTGCATTAGAAAGTTAAGCTTGTAAGACAAACTTTGGTTTAGTTTGACAAGGGTATTAAATTACATAAAGCATTTTCAAGTTTTGTTCCAGTTGTACCTCAAATGATATTTTCAGTGCTCAGAAGAGCTGAAGAGTGCTTGCTATCAAAGATGATAAAGTAATTTCCCCAAAGTAAAGAACATAATGCTTGAATGAAATTAAATCAGAATTGTATTTTGTAGAGTTTGTGATATCTTTTATGTTATTTTTGTACTCAGCCCCTTAGGGCTGTAGGCAGTGACCGTACAGTTTTGTTTTAAAATCCTTTAGTAACAGAAATCAAAATGGGAAATGTTACATAAGTCCTGCACTCAACATTGAAATAAAACCAGAATTTCCGAGACAGTTAAGGTTTAAAATATCTTGGTTTAGACTTTACTCTCACTTTAATAAATAACATATAAAAAGAAGCCATGAGCTATGTAGGCCTAAGCTTGCCCACTTAGCAGCATTAATTCTTATTTTTTAATTAAATTTGCCTTTCTGATGGCTACTTTGTTAATATTTTTTTTTCTGGTTTTTTTTTGGCATGAGCCAACTAAGAGCTCTGAACTCAAAGTCAATAGTGGAGTGTAAAGGGTGAAAAATAGGTGGTTGTCAGTTGTCATTCTGCCTGCACAGAAATTGCTTGAAAATGTTCAGCACTGGTGTCACAGGCCTTTTGTACATAATTGCTTTTCCATGTGAGGAAAAAATCCCAATAGAAGTTCAGCCTAGAGTGAACTCTTCATATGCTTTTATAGATTTGAAGCTTATTAGCCATGTGAGTTCCTTGAACATTCGTATATTTGGTAGCAGCAGAGCCTCTCAGGAATGTAGGACTTGTCAGGTACAAGAGGATGTAGTGTCAGGGATTTTACTTGTTGAGGAAGAAAAGTCTTGTAGCTGGAGAGAAAAATACTGTTCACATTCATTGGTGCTCTTTGGTATCTGGTATGATCTGCACAGTTCTGCACAAAAGGATGGAAGCCTGAAAGCCCCAAAGCAAAAGGTGTGACTGAGTTCTAAAAGCTCTCCTGTTGTTCCTAAGTGCTTGTGTTTTCCAAGTGTCCTCTTCAGATGTTATCTGTGAACCTTTTGCCAAAAACCCTGTAAAGCTAGGGAATATCACTGGGAAATACCTTTTCTGGTGTAGTCTGTGTTTTGCTGTTGTGTGGATGGGCAGAAATACTTTCTCTGTCTTTTGCTTTCTCCTTTCCCAGTCTGTAAAAAGTGTGACTTCACTCTGTGGAGAAAGATTGTGCAACAGAGTGAAGAGTGAAAAGAGGATATCTTTTGCTGTTCTAAGGCTTCTTTGTTCTCAGAGGTCAGGAGGAGCTGAGCTCCAGTGATTTCATACACTCTCCTATTACCTGTTCTCATGCTGGCCATAAGCCTAAAGGGACAGATCCTCCTCTGGATGAGTCATTAAGTAAATATCAGGCTGTGCTGGTATTCCTGCTCTGAGTACTTGTTCTTATTTATTGTGTGTTGTTTACTCACTGTTTTCTTAGCTGCTATCACAACCCCAGCAGATTTTGTCAGCACAGGGACTTCTCACGGTGTGCAGCTGGGGAGAGGCACCTGCACTGGAGCCAGGAGCTGTTCCAGCCTTGTTCGAGGAGGGATTTTCAACAGTAGCTGGGAAATACTTGGAGATATTTCCAGTAAAACAGTTCTGGTTCTTGGCTCTTGATCAGAGGCACCTTGCCAGGTGGCCTGTGGGCTGGATGTGGTGCCTGCTCCGGCTGCATCCCTCCTGCAGGACAGGGCATGGGAAGGAAGTGCATCCCACAGGGGCACTGGAGCACACAGTGTTCAGAGCTGTCACTGGAGCCTTCAGCAGTTTGTCCCTGCTGGGCTGCTGCAGGGAGGGCTGGAGCTCTGTGAGCTGTGCTTCTCCAGCAGCTGCTGCAGCAAGAAGGTGGCTCAGGAAGGACTGTAGAATCCTAGAACCATGAAATGGTTTGTGTTGGAAGGGACCTTAAAGCTCATCCAGTTCCACCCCCTTGCCAGTCACTAGATCAGGTTGCTCAGGGCCCCATCCAGCCTGGCCTTGAACAATTCCAGGGTTGTGGAAGGCACAACCTCTCTGGGTAATGTATGATGACATGGTGCATCTCCTGGAGGAGATTTGCAGGTTCCATGGGGACAGGGACAGAGTGCTTCAAGTGTTTGTGCTCACTGGGAAGCTCTACCAGCAAGGGACAAGGGCATGTTATCCACTGGCCCACCCATGCACCCTAAGAGTGACTTGCAGTGTGCACATGTTCTGATATTGGATAACCACTGGGTTTTGTCTGGAGTCTGGATTTGTGTCTTTTTTTCATGTGGAGATTTGACTGTATCAGGCTTCTGTACTAACTATAAACCTTGAATAGGGGTAGAGGTCCCTGGGAGGATCTCTCCTTGCCTGTCTGCCCCAGTATGTCATCACTAATGGCCTTCTGGGATTTGAAAATGCCTTGGTGTTTCTGGATGAAATTCTTGTCTCATTAGGACAAAAATATGCCATCAATTTAACCTGCATCTTGACAAAATATGGACAGTTTGAACCTTGGGCAAAAACTGGATGATGCTGCCCAGCCAGAATCAGTTACCATCCTTATTTTCTCTGAGAGAGAGAATGATTCCAGTGCTGCATGGCTGAGACTGTTCTGGGGGAGCTGACCAGGCCACTGGAGGTCAGAGCTGTGAGGCAGAGCTGCATCAACTTCTATTTACATCTTTATTTTACTGATACTTCCTTCAGGGCTTTGCTTATTCCCTTCTGCCAAGGGAAGCCCTTCCAGCCACCTCCAAAGACACTTAAATTCCAGCTCATTGTGTGCTTCTCTCTCTTTCCTGGGGATCCCGAGGGTTCCACGTCATAAACTGCAAGCCCAGTAGGTGCTGCTGAGCTGTGGCACAAAAGCAGTGTGAGCAGCCTGAGACACACCAAGTTTCCTCTAGAAGATCCATAAGATTCATCCCCACATTCAATTTACAGCCAGTGTTACAGCAGTGGATTTGACTTGGCTGCTGGACGAACGTGGCCTTTCTGGGATGTTTCAGCAGCTGTGTTAGGAACCATTTGTTTTGCTTTAACTGGACATGAAATATCACCAGGGTGGCCTGATGGGTCCCCTTAATGGCACAGTGTACAATCAGCCTCAGCCTGGGGTGAGCTGTTTGCCCACTGCACTGTAATTAACTTGCCATGAGCAAAACTTCAGGAACTCCTGGTCTGGGACCTTTCTGTGCCAGGAGTTGTCTGCAGCCCAGTTTAGTTAGAAAGCATCAAGACTAAAACCACTGCACATCCTTTTTTTATTAAGATCTGCTGTTAAGAAAATAATTTTTGCTAAGCAGAGAATTTTAGGCTGACATTTAATGAAGAGAATAAACTGTAAAAACCTGTAATCACATTGGAGGGAAAAGGAGACATTGTTTCAGATTCCCACGGTGGTTTTTCCAGCTGTGTGAGTAAAACAATTCTCTTTTCAAGATATACTTTTCCTACATTTAAATGTTGTGTGGATGCATTTAAAAACGGTTTGATTATGTTCTGGCCATGTGTAACTTTTGGATACTGATTAATAGATACAGGTGCAGCAATAAAGAAACTGTAAATTTGCCAGGTAGCATTGCTTGTCTGCAGGTCCCCTTATCAAATAAGATTATATTGTTTCTCAAACACATTGCACTTGCCATCTTGAAGCAGAATTACATTTCTGTTAAAATAATGTTTGCTCAGTGCTTCCAGGTAAAGGAGAATTCAGCATTACTGATAAGGACCACAATGCACTTTTATTTAATTCATTAACCACTTGACTTGGTCTCCATTCTCTGGTGCCTGAGCATTGCATATCCTGCTATTTTGGAGTAGCTGTGTTTAGAAAGCTGCTCAGGTTTTTGTATTCTGATATCTGTTACCACAATTTTTTTTTGCACTGAAATCTAACCACTGTGTTTGAGGTGATACATCATTTTAATCTCTACTTTAATCTCTGGTTTTCTCTTATTTCTCTTATTTGGTTTACACAACCATGATAAAAGCAACCAGTTTGTGCTGGGGTCGATTTGATTATAAATTCCTTCTCTCCTTCCTTAAGCCCCAGTGCAAATGAAGAAAGCTAAATTTACTGTCTGTTCTTCATGCCTTTTTGTCCAGTGCAGAAGAGAATTAAGCTATTTTGACCTTTCTTTGACACTTCTAGTCAGTGAAGATGAGGGCAAAGGTTTTGTGAAAGTAAATGAAGTCGGTATTGTTTTCTTCTAAAATTGTTATTAATGCACTCTAGTGTGCTCCAGTTAAAGTCCCAGCCTATGAAGGCAAGTGCAGGCAATGTCAGCTGGTATTTCATCCACCTTCAAGGGTTTGTCCATCTTTGAAGTGCCCTGTGGCAGAGGTTTGAGGTGGTGGCTCCAAGTGGGTACCACACACCTTTGGTGAGCTCTGTCCTCTCTTTCTCCTGGTGTTGCTCGTACTGCCAGAGCATCACCTGGGTGGAGTCTGAGCAAGGCTGGCTGAAATCAGGGACCCTGCCATTGGTACATGACATGGAGCAGAAAACAGACTCACAGTAAACTGGATGGTTTCATAGAATCCCAGAATGGTTTGGGTTGGAAGGGACTTTAAAAATTATCTCATTCCACCCCCTGCCATGGACAGGGATGCCTTCCACTATCCCAGGTTGCTCCAAGCCTTGTCCATCCTGGCCTTGGACAATTTCAGGGGTGGGACAACCTGTGCCAGGGCCTCTTCACCCTCACAGGGAAGGATTTCTTCCTAACATCTGATCTAAATCTCTCATCTTTTGATTTAAAACCATTCCCCCTTGTCCTGGCATTCTCCATTACAGCTGTAACTTAGGAGGGAAAAGAGCCTGCATAGTTTACCATCCAAAACCTGATTGTGTGCTGCTACTTTGTATTTTTCTGTTGTACTTGAAAAATGGAACTGTGTTCCCTTAAATGGTTGTGCTCTGTCCTGACAGGGAAGGTAAGAAGGGGAAAACTTAATGTTTGCTTGACAGAACGTTGCAGTAGTAGCAGAGGTTGTTGTATCTCAGTCCAGGTAATTGCAGGTCTAACAGAACTCCTGCTTACACTTTGCATTCCTGCTTCTCTGCTGTGTATTTTGTAGACAGCTGTGCTTGCACTGGCTGCCTTATCTCAAAGGTGATTACACTGGTATCTTTATTTGCTCTGCCCTGTGCTGATACCAGCCCTCAGCCAGCCCTCTCTGTTTCCAGCCCCAGGATGGACAGAGTGGAGGCTGCAAAATGAGCTGGTGCTTAATGCCTTGCTTGTGGATGAGTGAGTGTTCACTGAGCAACTGGACAGTGTAACTTGGTGGTGAACTCAAGCTGTGGTTGCTTCTCTCAGGCACAGACTCCAGGAAGTGGAAACCAGCCCTGATTTTTTTTCCTGATAGAAGAGTTTCCAGACAGGTTATGTGTCTCCAAGTAAAGGCTTTTCTGGATGCACTTCTCTAGAAAGTCATAATACATTTATATAGTGTGCTGCCTCCTGCAGTTAAAATGATTGGCAGTTTTTGGGCAGTGCCATCTGAAAAATGCAAGGGATTTGCTTTCTTACAGTACAGAAAATTTCCCTTTGCTGTTTCACCACCAGAAATGGCACAGCTCTGTAATGGAGTAAGGTGTAGGTCACTGCAGTCTGCATTTTGCTTTACTCTGAAAGGAGCTCCTCCCTTCAGAAGTGCACTTGGTGTTGTTCAAAAACTGCTGCTGCCATCAGCCAAACCAAGTTTGTCATTACATTGCTGTGAAAAATGGGGTTGTGCAGAAATGAGTTTGCAGTCCTTAAAGAAATTAATGGTGCCATGGTGTGGATGTTGGACATCAGGTGATACAAAGTAAAGGTCAGAGTTTGAGATGAGTGCACCTAAAAATTCCTCTCCTTTGGCTTGGGTGGCTGAATGTGATAATTTAGATTAAAACAATGGCCAAGGGAGCCATTGTTCCAGCTTTTGGAAGCCAGCTTTTGAAAGCCAGGCCTTTCAGCTCCATGCCTAAACTAGTGGATGCAATTATACATTTCATTCATGTGTAATATTTACTGAAGTTTCTGTTCTTAAGTGTGATAAATGCTTTTGCATCTTGCTTAAAAGGATGGGCAAAAATCCATCTTGCATAAGGAATAGCTCTATTCTAAGGTTGGGTAGAAATTGAGCTTATTGTGAGCTCTTAGAATGAATGCTGTTAAATGGGCTTTTCTGAATTTTCTTAACACTGAAAGATTTTTATACAAAAAGTTAACACACATATATATATATATATATATATATTTAGAGAGAGATGTCCAGTAAAAATGGGCAATTTGATTAAAGCAGGAATTAAGGAAGCGTTAGAATGGTTGCCTGGGGCTTCAGTATGATTTTGCAGTGCTCTGGATGGTTAATACAGAATAGACTAACTGCTAGGACAGAGAAGCCCAGAATAATTTTCCTTGTCCCAGTTAAGTCAAGAACTATTAGAGCAGTGGAAATAAGGTTTCAACAAGAGGGGAAGAAAGGGTGAGGGATGTGTCAGCTCTCAGTCTTGGTGGTGAGAGGGGAGAGTATCAGAATTTAGAATGGAAGAAGGGTGAGTAGCAGTTACCAGTGAAAATAGAGTAATGTTGCATGTAAGTGCATTAGGAATGATTTTCATTCTTTCTGGTGCTTTGTTTTTAAAAACCAAAACAAACCCAAACTAGATGAATATTTGCAGTAACACATGGAGGTCAAAAGAATATGGGATTTTCTTTGACCTGCATGTTTGTCAGGAAAGGCTTTTTCTCTGCTTTCAAACCTGATGTTTGAGCCATTTTGAGTCATTTCTCTTCAACCAAATCACACCAAACTGTGCTACGCTGGCCATGCAGGAGTTTGACCCTCATCCCATGGCTCTGCTTCCCTGGTGCTGGAAGCAGGGAGGGCACAGCAGCACAGAAGCTCCAGTAAACCCCTTTCACTGTCTAGATCATACTGAAATGTTTGGAGGAGTGGCATAAATTACTTTCTAAATGTACCTTTCCCACCTTTTCCTAAGATATGTTTCTCTCCTGTCATGTCTTGAGGTGTTGGACTGTGACACTGCAGTAGAAGTAACATTTCTGAGTAGCACATTAAAGGACCAGGACCTTGACAGGGATTGTGTAAGAGGAATCTTTACCCTTCTCTCTGCAGCATCCCGTGGTGGTTCACTGGGAAGTACTCAGGAAGCAGAATTTCTATTCTCTTTTGGAAGTGCAAGGGTAACAAGACAACTGTGAGGAATGAGAAGGTGTTGTGGTGTTAGCCAACAGCCCCGTATGCAGCTGTGCAGGCTGTATGCCCAGTAGCCACAAGCAGGATCCTTTCTATTTTTCTGGCTGATAGCCTTCTAGTCCAAGGGGAGCATCAATAAGGGACCTGTAAGAAGAAATGGGGTCCTAGCTAAAGGAGATGTTCTGCTCTGCTCTTCTTTGCAAGGAGCTAACTCAGCATTGTGCTTGAGGATTGATCTTCAGGACTAATTTCTGATAGTGCTTTATCTTTATTCTCCTCTCAGCAGTCTGGCTTCAGAACCCTCCATACCTCATTCCATTATTCCCTTGGCCAACTACTCCTGAGCAGTTCATTTGTTTGTTCTGTCCTGCTCTTTGCCTGTCTTTGGGGTGACCTCAAGAAGAAGGACCAGTGTGTTCAGGCTTCCAGAAGATAGTGCAGGGCCTAGAGAACAGACTTCTACCCATTCTGAACTCATGATGTGTCTGGAGCAAGAGAAACTATTCGCACACTTGGGTAAAAATACAGTCCCTACTGTCACTGTCCCTGGTTGATATTTTGCACCATCAGGGTTAGTTTCTATGATTTTCAGGTTGAAATACATATCTTCCTGAGTAGCTGAGACTCATTATCTGTACAACACATTTGCTTTTAAACTACTGAGAGCAACGAGCCTGTGTCTGCAGTACCTCCCTCCCCAGGGAGCACGTGGGAAGGAAAAAGTTTGATCAACCTGTTTGTTACAGAGGAGAGTAAAGGCAAACCCAGAGGGGAGGCAGAAGGGACCATTAAGTGTTCTTTTCTTCTCTGCAAGCTCCTGTCATGTGCTAAAGGAAATTATTCTTCTTGTCATCTCAGATGATTATATTCACAAAATCTGACCCTGAAATATCATCCCTGTATTAGACACTGACATCTACAGTCAGAATCTTATTTTGTGCCTTTATTTTGATTACCTTTGTTACCTTGGGCACTTGGTAGGAGCAAAAAGCCTCATCATTCTGATTGCTTCAGTTTCCCAAGATGTCTTTTGAGAGAAAATGTTTCCTGAGCTTTGTTGCAACCTCTTAAGTAGAATTTGGTCTTTCTGGAAATCATGTGAGATCAAGTGATTGCCTGGAGCAAGAGAAGGTACTGAAGCTGCAATAGCAAAGACCTTGATATCAAAGGCCACCTGCTACTGCTCTCCATGTCTTCAGCCTTAAGTTGCCAGGTTATAAATTCATCCTATCTTCCTACAGAATGGCTGGCAGGTACTCAGCAGGTGAACTGGGCTATTGCTCAGGGAATAGTTCACATTTGTATCGCAGCCAGAAATTTCCTCCTGCATAAACTTTTGTCTAGTCTTCACAAGACATACTGAGTTGTATTTTGGCCTTCTTCCTGTGTGCTCCTTTTACTAGTTTCTTAGTTTTCCTGGTGTCAGTCAACAAATCCATGTCAGCATGTAGCTTTGACCTTCAGGTTTGCAACCCAGCTTACACAGCCAGTGCTGTGCTCAGTCAGAAAAGCATTTCTAGCAAGCTGAGGTTGTATTTATGGAATGAACTGTGTTAGTGTTATAATACTCATGGAAAAAATCTCTGCTAGGACCACGGTTCACGTCCAGGCCTGCAGGCCTGTGATCCATCTCTGATACCCTTGTGGCCTTTCCTCACCTTGGATCTACTGCATAAAGGACACAGCATCTTTTCAGTCATTTTGCTTATAAGCAGCTTTTGTAGTTTAGTTTAGTATAGCTGTTCTAAAATGTTTTCATTTCAGCCTAAACACAGATGTAGTGGCCCCATCAATGCCATGTAGGTTCATGTACTGCAGTATATGCACGTGGCATTATTTTTTTCTTTGGTTTGTTTTGTCTGCTATTTGGCACAAGAGAGGCTCCCCTGCCCCCCCTGCTGCCAGCAATTACAGACAGGTGCCAGTCCCCAGTGGGAACACATATTTCCAGCCAATATTTACAGTTGGTTCTGTCCTGGGGGGATGGAGCTGCTGCTGTAGTGGAGGTGAGGAAAGTTTCCTTTTGGCTCTCCAGTGAGAAGCAAGATGTAAAATGCAGCTCTGGTGATGGCTGGAAGAAGGTTTTGATGGTTTTTTTATGGCTTAAGTTATTTAATGTGTCTGTGCTTTCCTCTAAGGCAGAGGGTCCTGGCTGGGGAGTATCTGTGTCACCCTGGTCCTGGTAAGGAGGGAGCCTCCCTGGCACAAAGCATGACTGGCTGAGTCTCCTGAGCTGTTCTGTGAGTCTGTCCTAGAGCTGCTTCCTTGGAGTGTTGTCCCTTCTGCAGCCTTGGTACCGTACCAGGGTGAGGTCACCAGTGTTTGGTAAGAGATGGAGCTGCTTCCTTTTCTCAGTGCCATCTACCTTGTATATTCAGAGTGAGTTTCTCAGAAGAAAAAATGGCATGGTTGTGTCACAGGAGATTTCAGTTACAGTAGAATCATCTCATAATGTGTCAGTGTAAGTGTTTAATGCTTTCTGTCATTTGAGTAGCAGCACACACCAGCATGTACCTTGTCATCTGTATCTTTTTAGTGTTGGACTTGGCTTCTTTCTCCAGAGACCTGCAAAGGTCATTGTTTTGCAAAGAGAAATGCCATGACATCAGCTTTTGGGAAGGTGAAAATCCAGAGCAGCCAGCAGTGACAGTTGAGGTCCTGCTTTGTCAGAGATGATACCTTCCTGTGTCAGGTGTGTGTGGAAGAGTCCAGGGTGCTGTCCTGGCATTGCAAGGTTTTCCCCAGCAGCTAAATGCAGTGAAAAAGAGACTTCTGATGTGTCTGTACCTGCAATGAGTAGTTGTGTCCTTGGAGGTTAATCAGGGCTGTGCTGTGGGTTTCTGTTTCTTCCTAATTTTTTTCACAAGCGGAAAACTACTTGTTGGAGTTGCATTTCATGGTCACTTCCTCAAATACACTCTCAACCTTGAGGAGAGGGCAAAATATATGAATACTAGTGTATATAGTGTATGTGTTTTTAAATCTGTTTGTGCTTTTGAAAGAGAAAGTCTGTACTCCTGGATGACCTTCACCTGTTGTGTGGAGGTTTTCCAGAGGCTGGACAGATTTCAGTAGCATTTGTTGTGCACTATTCCCTACCTTACCAGTGTGTGCAGCTGGATGAGGCTCTCCTACTGGCAGTGAAGAAGACTAAGCCAAAGGGTTTCCTGCTCTCATTCTGAGCAGTTCTCAGGCATAGCTGGCTGTGGGATAAGTGACATAATTCCAATAAAACAGTTATGCTGCTGGGGTAAAATCTTTGTCTAATGGAACCTTCATGCTTGGTTTTAGTGAAGCTACATTTCTCTTTAGGATTGCAGACTAGGAGGAAGACTAGATATGCTGGTGGAGGCAGCAGAGGAGGTGTCTGAATTTCAACAAGTGGATATAAACACAGGAAAAAGAGTGAAGTTTGAGATGAGAAAGATTTAAGTAGGGAAAGGAAATAGGCTTCTCTCTGATGGAAAAAGAAGGGGAAAGAAGCAGATAATGGTGACCAGGTGGCAATCTAAGGGAAGTAAAGAGCAGGAAAGGGAAGAAGAATGGAGCTGGAGATCTCACAGGGGTCATGGAATGCATTCATTTATTTTTCAGACTCTTCTTGCATTTTAGGCAGGAAGAAACACTAATTAGCAACTCTTCTTCAGGATTTATCTAACCAATTTGAACTTACTGTTTTGAGTGGGATGGGAATAACTCAAGGAAGTGATGGGGAAAGAATGATCCTTACTGATAAATTTAATTTGTTAGGAAAGAAGCACAGGGAGGAAGTCCTTGTAGGGATAGTTTTGCAAGAGGAACAGCTCCAGGTGGGTCCTTTTTCTGCTCCTAGGGCTCTGGGGATCCATTTTCTTCTGTGTTTCCATGTGCATCTTCCTTCTGTAGTTCTCCAGTTTCACAGTGTTCTTAGCAGGCAGCATGGTGCCTTTTATCAGTGATCTGCAGCCCTGGCTGCTTCCTCAGGTGTGGTGCAGTAGTTCTTGTTATCCCCTGCACTGTGTTGGGCTGGCAGAGCTGTGAAATTGAGAGTTGGGAACACTCCAGAGCCCCCTGTGTGCTGCTCACCCTGGTGCTGCTGCCCTGAGCAGAGAGAAGGAAGGAAGCTGAGTGTGGGGCTGGTTTGTGCAGCTCTGTCTGTAGTGTCAGGTATGAAAAACTCCCTGGTACTTTTCTCCTATTTTATACTTACGTTCTCACTGTGTGTCATCTAAAAATCAAAGCAGGAGTGTGCAGTTCAGCAACAGCAGCAAAACTGTGCTTACTACTTATCTGCTGCTTTGCTCAAATTAAACATTTATGGGGCCAGAGACTCCTCACTGCTCCATCTCAAATCTTTCAGCCTCCTACACTCTGATGATTTTTCTCTTTGCATTTTGACACAGCTCCTCTAAGAAATACAGTGAAATCAAATTATTCTCCACTGGCCTCTCTGTATATTTCCTTTGTGTCCTCAGTTTGCTTTTTCCCCTTGACCATGACATATGGGGAGCAGCTGTTGGTCAACTCAATGCTTTTATTGAGGTTGAGGTTTCCCTCCAGTCTGATGGGCAGAGATGTGCCCTCAGTTACTGGTTCCTGTTTCTGTTCCCTGGTCTGTTCCAGGGTGGTGTGATTGTGTAGGAGCTCCTCATGGCTGGAAGGAGGGAATAACCCAATGCTGCAGCACACTGCCTGTTGATGCTCCAAGCTGTGTTGGCTGACTTGGTCTCCATGGAGAGCAGTGGGATGCTTCCCAAGGCCTGCATCTCATCTGCCCCTGCTCTGTGGCCTGGAGTGAAACCTGGGCAATAGCTCTGTTCCTTGGGCACGCTGGAGTGCAGATAACTTTTGCAAAAAAAGTGTTGTTCCTGAGCCTTGCCAGAGACTTTTACAGGACCAGTGCTCAATTTTGCCTTCCAGAGCATGGTCTACTTCTTTAAGTTTGCTAGCTTAAAGCAGTGCTGCATGGATGCTGAAAGCCCACGCTCCTAAAATAGATCGAGTAGAACGAGCACTTTAGTGCTGACTCCTCTTCAGGAAAGGAGAGGGAAGGTAACAATGAGCAGATGGCAGGTATTAGTCATATCACCTGATATATCTGAGACTTCAGACCCCATGGGCACAAAGGTGCTGGGGGAACCCAGAGGGAAGGAATCCTCCCAGCAAACCAGGCTGGCTGTAGGAGTTGCACAGGATACAGGCAGAGGGACCTGAGAATATGAGGGGACTTGCAGCCAGATGCTGACCTGAGGAAAGTATGTTCACAGAGAGTACCCTGGCCAGAGCCTGGGCCTACATTTATCTGCCCAGTTTTCCAAGCCATTCCCTCATGTATTTGATAAGCCCTCAGAGCATCACTCTTTGGGGCTCCCATGCTGTGTTCCCTCTGCAGTAGGGGTAGAACAAATGTCCAGGCACCTCAGAAATAACTGAATTCTCCCAGTTTCAGGATCAGCTGGAATGACTTTATCCTAGCTTCTACTCTAATAAATGCAGTACAGAAGCTGCTTGATCTTTTCCTGTAGTATCTAAATTGCCAGTGTGCACCTTGCAGTCGAGCTGGGCTCGCCCAGCATCCCCTCCCTTCACCAGGCCCTTGGTATCCACCTGTTGGCCCTGGCCCAGGTGGCAGTGGGCTCCTAGGAGAGCCTGGAGATGCTCCCTCCTGCTGATGTGCTGGGAACACAGCATGGAAATGAAATGTAGAATCTGTGCAGTCCCTTATACAGCAGTGGCTTCTAGCAAACTTGACACCATGGAGCAAGTAGGGCCCGGAGGTGCCTGTGGAGGCAGCGTGGAAGTGCTGCTCTTCCAGTTGCTTGCTCTGGCTGCACTGTTTGTATAATCATTTACTTCCAACCCAGCTGTGGGCACAGTAGAGGGAAGGGAGGTCCAAATTTGGGCTCTTTTTACTCCCCTGTGCAGGGATGGGGTTGTCAGTAATCACAGCATTGATATGCTCTCCCTGAAGAATGGCTTTGTTTTTAGTTTTTTACCCTATTTGTTTTGGGTTTTTATTGTTCTAAATTTTTTCAACAGAGGATGCTGAATGTGTGGTCTCCTTTTTTTGTCTTTTGTTTCAACTTTTTGGCAATAATTCCTAAAGAGCTGCTCTGCTGGCACTACTCCCATCATTTTTCACACTTGTGCTCAGCCCTCTGCAGAAGCCAAGCACCTTGTGGGCCTCTGAATTACAGATCCCATTTTGGTGGCACCTTGCATCCTTGGGCTTCAGCTTCTGCCAAGCACCTAATGAATGCAGGAAGCAAGTAAAACACTTCTGCTGTGATACATAAGGGGTTAAACTAAGCTCTGTTTATTAGTGTTGATGCTTTAAATTGTGCCAGAGCATTTGAAAATACGGCAGTGGACAGGGCAGCAGGCAGTAAACACCGTTAAATGACAATACTGTTCAATATTTGCTGTTAATTGAGAGAGGCAGCAGCTGCTGGTATGCAGCTTCAGCCAGGATGAATTAGTAATGAGTCTGTAACTGGGTGCTTTTTTTTTCTGGTTTAAGGTTGCATCAGCCCTTTATAGTTCAGTAACATGATTGGGATAGGAATAAAAAATCATAGCATGCCCTAAATTGAAGATTTCATTTTGTTTTTGTTTTCCAGTGAGTTGTCATGGAGCTTGGTGTCAGTGATAAATTTGGCAGCAGTAATAAAACTGCCTTGTATTTAAGGACCAAACTTAAAGAGTTTGGTTTGCTTTTCCATCCCGTGTGGCAGCCAGTGGGAATGCAGCAGGCAAGGCAAGCTCCTCCTTTGAAAGAAGGCACTTTTGTTGGGTCCTCAGACGTTTTCAGTTCAAACAGGAGTTTTGGTTCAAGTTTCTTTGCTGGCACTGCTGCAGGACATGGGGTATGAGAGAGTTCTGTCTCTTGTAGCAGGAGAGGGAGCACTAATTCAATATTTCCCTTGTCCTTTCCTTGCACTTTTGCCATGCATGTGTGTTGAGCTTAACCTTTGAAAACTTGCTGATAAGCTGTTATCAACCAACAGTTAAAATAACAAACCTTTCCACCTTGCTGGGTTGGGATAGGGACTTCCCAAGGCTTCAGAGCCATGGTATGGAACAGGAACATCATTAATCCAGAGCAGCCAGGCTGGGGGCAAAGTTTTCCCTCTGAAGAAACCAGCCACAGCTGCTGCTTTCATGCTGTTTTCATAACCTACCCTGTAAGTATTTATTTTGCACAAAACGCTTTATTTTCAGCTGTAGATGTTGTTGTGAAAGGTCAAAACTCTGTTCTAGTGGTTTTTAGCACATCTGAAGTGGGGTACAGGAAATGAAATTCCAGCTCAGTGGAAAACAATGCCAACAGTCCTATTGATTTCAGCACAGCTCGGCTTTCACCACAAGTAGAAGAATTTTGAAACAAATAATGTTGTGTTTGTTCAGTTTGTTTAGCAAAAATCCATCTGCAGGGGTTTGCACTTGAATCCAAATACTTGGAATTCTGCTGGTATTTTGGTAGGATGAGAAATACTAGATTGAAAGAATTCTTTGGGTCATTATGTTAAAGAAGAAAAAGAAAATTCAATCAGCAGGTGTGTTTGTACCCCTGTTCCCAGCAGGGGTGACTTCTGTATTTATTTGGCTTTTGGGTTTGTCCTGTTCACATTGGCAGTTTTTACCCAGTGAGTAAGTGCTTTTATGCATCCTTAAGAGCTTGAAGCTGCCACACACCATGCTGGCTTCTGGACTTGATTATAGAGGCATGAAATCTTTCAGGTTGGATGTGGGAAGCAAGTGCTAAAAGCCAATTGAAGGCTAAAAAAGGTGGTGGTAAATGGAACTGCAGGAAGAACTGAACTTGTCTGGTGCTGAAAGTCCTCCAGCCCCACAAGTCCCTTCCCATTTAGGCTCTGACCATTCCCACCTTGGCTGCCAGTTATAAATGGTGGTTCCAAACCTGTCCTTAAAACCTGTGGGTTTTTTTTCGTGTGAAACGCAGTAATTTATTCCAGTGGCATTTGGCCAACTTTGGGCATCTGGTGTCTCATGTTTTTTATGAACATCTCTCCAATTTTCTCTGCTGTCTCCTATACATGTATATGATTTTTGTTTACAAGGATAAGGTATTCCAATGCATTTTTTCCTATTTTGTGTGGTTTTGATTCTTTCAGTCTTACTATTGTTTCATCTGTAGTATTGCCTACAGTATATGTTTTCTTAAGCAAGAAAATAAACCTTGTGTTTACATGTACAATTTCCTGTCTTAAAATAGTGGGTAAAATTATAATTACTGGCTTTTGAGGCTTTTTTCATTGATTTAGTAGAACCATGTAATTTTCTTGTGAACAAAGGCAAATATTTACATTTTTAATATATAAATTATAAACTCTAAAGTTTGTCTAATTAAACTGTTGAGATACATGTATGTTTACTCTAGATTTTTTTTTTTTTTGTTTTGTAATTAAAATAGTTAATGCAGGCCTGGTATGGGGCCACAGAGGCTGCAAACTGGTACTTTCCTGTGCAAGAATATTGTTATATCATCATCCTCCTTTGCCCAAATAGAGCCTCTGAATGTAGCCTGACCCAGACCTCGCAAGCTTTTCCTTACTGGGAGTGTGGAATTACCTGTCCTGTTTTTGTGGCAAACCAGCAAAGATAAGGAGAGATAGAAAATGAAATGACAGTCATGACAAAACTTAGTATTTTTCTCAAATACAATTAGCCTTTGCTCTTACTTTAGCAAAAAAATGAGGAATGTGCTGAACTTCCCAAACATTGGGAGTGGCCTTGAGAGCAGCTGAACTGTGGTGCAGAACATGAGGCAGGTGATGCCACGTGGAATTTTTTTTGTGTAAAGTCTCTTAATTCTGGCAGGAGACTGTGTTGGTATTTCTAACCCTATTCCTCAGTGTTGCAGTGGTTGAATTGTGTCTGAAGGATGCTGAAGGATGTGAGGAAAACCATATGTGTGGGTAGAGAGAAACTCTTTTAAGACCAGGTAGTTTAGTGTTTGCATTAAAGTTCTCTAATTTCAAGGTGTTGATTTATCTTTAATTTTATGTAGAGCTGGGCTAAGTCTTGTAGCCTGTTAAATTTGGTGGGGGTGGGGGAGTGGAAAAAGTGCTGTGGGCTCAGGACTGGGAGTCTCAGTAGTTGTCTCTCTCCTTGCATGGTTCTGTAGTAACAGGAATAATAATATTTTGAGTTGTATGTATGTAGGAGGACTGAAGTAAGTTATGCTTTTCCTAAAATTTGTTAAAAATTAGGAAAACAAATAGCTTGGAGTTTGAGTATAAACTGAAGTGTAAAATATCATTAATAGATTACCTTGAAGTATGTTATTTTACAAGCTAATCCAATCCTGATGTAATTTTCTAATGTGGAAAGCTCTGAGCTCTTTTACTGGAGCTGCTTGCTTGATTTAGATTAAAATTGTACCATAAAAGGATTATAGAGTGTGTGCCTGTGCTAAGAAAGGATGTACTAAATATGTTGAGGTATTTTTCTACTCCCAGCTCCTTTTTGAAAGTGCATACTTAATTTTGGATGTTCTCTGCTGCCTTCGAATGTGCCACGTAACATCACGATGTGCTGAGGGGATGTGTTGGGTTGATCTTGGGAGCATTTTTTCAATACACTTCAGCAGGATTCTGAGCTTCCTTGTTCTTTCTAGAGAGAAGAATTCAGTGCTGGACTGTGCTAAACACTACCCATGGTGCAGCTTCCGAGGACAGCTTGATTTCTGTGACCTGAAGAGGAGGCACATGTGCAGTGAGCCAAGAGGACATGGGCTTCCAGTGCATCTGGAACAATGATCAGGTACCAGCAGTTGTTGATATTCAAAGTGTAGTAACTAGCTCAAAAAGATACAAATGATAACGTGCTCACTCCTGCAGTGGTCCTTAAATTCTAAATCCACGTGCCTTTCTAAGGTAGGGATGAGCTGAGTTCACCTTGTTTTATGTTGTATCCAAAGCCATTTCCCTGCTGAACCTGCAGAGACCTGATAGGATCCAGCTCCCATGGGAGTAACAGGAAGGGATAAGTGCCCAAGGGGTGGGTGCATAGATGGAGGTGAAGTTAGTGTTTACATTTTTCCAGTATAACTTGGAGTCTGAAAGCATTTGAACCTATTAATTCAGGTGTATTGATTTTGTGAGGGGATAGCTTTAGCATATTATTTCCATTGTTATCAGTACTTTTGCATGGTATTTCCCTGGTGATTGGCTGGAGAATGCAGATTCTCAAAGGAATTCAGGCTGTTGTAGCTGGAGTAGAGACACCAGCAAATTTCCAGAAATGCAGAAATTGATGGTTTGTTTTGGATATTGCCGTTCCTATGAATATATAGTCTCTTGATGTATAATATATATATATAATATATATATATATATATATATAAAATATATATATAATCTCTGTGTCATAGATGCAATTTTTTAGTTTAACTACATCTATTTTATGTATTAAAAATTAAGTGGTAAAACTTGTATGTTAACAAACCACATATATCTGTCTGTATGAACAACTGAAAAGGAGCTAATTCTGTAAAAACTCCGTAAGCTTTGGGGAATTAAGTTTAGAAGAATATGTAAAAAATAGTTGCTTGTTTCTTTGTAGATGCTGCTTGAAAAATCATTTTTCTTGTCTATAAAATTATCTAGAGTTTTCTTCAGTTAGTGGCTGGGTATCTGTATAATGCAAGAAAAAGTAGATATTTCACTCGAGGAGGCTGAAAATGGGTTTGTTCTACACATCTTCTCTACGTTTGTGTGATCTTTATTGTACAGAGATGCTTCATGCAGAGAAAGCTACAGATACATAATTTTAGGATGTGCCTGAGCCACCTCTGAGTGGGATTGCAGGAAGATGTGAGATGGAGCTACATTTTGGGATTTGTTTCTTAATATAAAAGCTGTCAATTTTTACCCATTCTGTGAGGAGTGGTGGGTGATGTAGAGGCAGAGCATCCATATATTTAGATTCTGGCTGTCTCTTGTTACGGGCTATAATTAAGGTGAAGTATTTTGCTGAAGAATTGAATTCTCCCTTGATTTGAACCTGGTTCCATCTCTGTGAAAGCAATTAGTTGCTTGAACCACCCTGTCCTTGCTTCATCAGTGACAATTCATCAGTTGCTTCATTGACATTGTTGCTTCTAATTTATCTGATTCTTTGTGGTTGATAGGCAAGGCACTTGATATGGGAGTGCTCTGTGTGATAGTGGTGAGTAGAGGAGGCTTGAGGATGTAAGGTCTGGCCCTAAGGGAGACTGTGACATTTATAGAGGACTGGAGGTTATAAAACACTCTGCAAAGCTCTGGAAGGTCCCAGGGTTAATGCTTCAGCTGATGTGCTTTTGAACATGGCTCTCAGTCAGCCTCTTTTAGCCATGACTTGAATTTACTGATGTGTTGCTGTTTTTTCCTGGGATGGGCAAATCCTGTGCAATACAAAGCTGGTGGTTTGAGCTGGAGTAGTATGATGGAGTATGATGTGCCCCTTGGGTGAAGTCTATTTAACTTTTGGTTGTCCCTTAAGATCAGTTCTGTGATTTAATTCAGAAAATATTTGGGGTGCTGTGCAGTCACCCCTTTGGGATGCTTTCCCCATCATACTACAGTGTCCAACATTGTGCTTGAAAACAAGGACCAAACCCCATTGCTGACAAATTCAGTGTTCTAAACTCCAATATTCTGCTATTTAAAGTGCTGTCACAACTCATGAACTGAGTAATTCTGCGTCGTGAAACCTCACATAGATCAAGAGGACTCTTCTGGGTCTGCAGTGAGCACTGGGGAGCAGAAGTCTCTTGGGAGGAAGGAAAAAAAAACAGTGAGCTCTGAATCAAAACCTACTGAAAGCTTCATGAGTGACATGGGTCTGGGAGGAAGATGCTGAGCAAGTTTTGTTTGCCTTGGGAATATTTACATAGAGCTGATCCACTCTTCTTGAAGGAACTTTATCACAGAACTACAGAGAAAACTGTTGGTACTAAATATAGAGCCTTACTCTGGCAGTCTCATGACTTGAGTTCTGCTATCTTAATGGGCTTTCAGGAGTTTTTATAGGTTTTTTTGGTAGAAAATCTGAGTATTACTCCTCAAAGGGGTTGTGTAACATTAGCAAGGACAGAAAGATTTAATTTGATGAGACCTTGCACTGCAAAAGATCAGAGGAATTTTTCAGCTTCTGCTGTTGCTGCAAAGCTTTCAGTGCCTCGATATCTTCACAGAAGATCCCTCAAAGGTTCCAGTAGTTCATCTTCATCTTTTGCATCAAAGCAATATCACTATTCCTGGACAGCTTTGGTCAAATGATTTTTGACCAAACAAAAATTTTGAAACAACAAAGATTTTTGAAACAACTTAAGTTCCTTAGGCTGGTGCTTCACTGTTTACCATTTAGAAAAGTTCTTCTCACAGCCTAAGCATTTTTTTCTTCTTGCACTTTGAGTCCATTGCTTTTCCTGGTCACTGTAGATGTGGAGCAGGACTTCCCTCTTTCTTTGAAGAAACCATTTGTGTATGTAGTAGAAACATATCATATATCATTCTTAGCTTCTCATTTCACTCTGTCCAGACCGAGCTACCTCCCTGAGTTACCTCCCCCACCCCTCAGAGCTGACCTGTGGCCTATCTGACTTTTCTTGTTGTTCTGGGGTGGTTTCTCACATTCCCAGCAAACCTTTCCCAAACGTGGACTTTCCCAAAGGCTTCATCAAAACTGAGAGGATCAGGAATTTGTATTCCTGTCAATGGATAGAAGTTGCCTTGTTTGTGACAACTGGATATTTATAATTCGTGCTCAGTCTCTGATCCTCTCCATCCCCAATCTTTATCTACAGTGCAGCTGCTCAGCAGTTGTTTCTATATTTATGCAGGTGATTTTTTTTCTCTGAACAACACTTGACCTTGGGGAATTGGACTGCATTTTTTAATCACTTCTTCAGTTTCATTAATTCCTCCTTGCAATAGCTTCCCATTTATGCATGTCTTTTTGTGGCAATAACATAAATTATGAGACTTTTCTTTCCACATGGCACTAATACTGAGGCTTCATTGTCAGCTCTCATTGCTTTTTGCAGGTTCCTCACCTGGCAGAGGAAAAGTGACAGTGGCTCAGCTGGCTTTACAAGTGTCCCATATAACTGCTATTGATGAATACTTATTTTTAGAATTATTTTCTTCAGTATTTCTCACTGCTGGGAACCCTGTTAGAATTAATTATTGTTATGGAAGACTTGATTTCAGCCTGTTCTCTGGGAGGAATATTTTGTGCCCGTTTCCCTGAACAAATAGATCTGGTTTTCTCTCGTGGCCTGTGCTCAGCTGGCCACCACCACTGTCAATCTGGGGAGGCTGTTGTTCACTTGCTGCATTAGCTGCCCTTTCAGCAGCTATAATGTTTCTCATGTAGCACCATTTTCCTTCCTGATGGAATTCCAGAGGTTCTCTTTATGTCCTAGGAGCTGGGCTGCCATCCTTCAGACGAAGGTAGTCTGCAAATGTAGTTTTTTGAGCTTTCCCAGCCCCATCAGTGCATGTTCTTAACATTACAGTGTTATGTCTCCTCCTAAAACTACACAGGCTGGAACTGCAAAGGCATGGCTCACCTGGAAAGAGGAGGGGAAGCCACTCAGAAACTCCTTAAAAAAGGAATCCTTACTAACCCCATGCCTAAACACATAGTGCTTTTTGCCTTGTCATTGTCTTTTAGTGCCTTTAGTGTCTTTATTTTACTTTACTCTTAGTTTCTGGAGTGTTGCTGAAGGCAATACAAGGTTAAAAGAAGTCCTTTTAATTGTTATGTGCTCCTACCCATCATGAGCACGCTCAAAAACACACCAGGCAACAGCGTGGAAGGTGGCTTTGTGTGAATAACCTCACTCTTGGGTAACAGCAGTTGTAGTACTTGGATTTGGAGACTGTGCAGACTGTACAAGTGTCTGAGTTTTCTTGAGTAACTTGTAGGCATACACTTATGAGGAGGGGAGCTTTCCCTTGGGATACTGCAGATCTGTGAGTCTGTGTCTGTTTCCAGCTCCCTGCTTTCGTGTTTAAGCAGACCCAGAGATCTCTTGGTGGCTCACTGAAGCTGCTGTTCAAGAGCAGAGGCAGATCTCAAGTTTGTGATCTGAAAGGCTCTGAGCCATGTTCTGGGCACAGCTCTTTTGCCTGTGGAGGAGCAATTGGGCACCAAAACATATTCCCAGCTTTGTTTTACCCCTTAATTTGTGTGGGACTCTTCTCTCAGGTACGGGCTCTGGGCTGTGGTGACTCAGGAATGGGGTCCGAAATCACCAGGGCTGCTGTCCTGTTGTAAACAGACTCCCTTTCCAAAAAGGGCTCCTGACTGGAATTGCTGCTCACCTTTCTCTGGACATTACACATGTCCCATTTTGGAGCTTTTTCTCTTTTCCTCTGGTCATGCTTCTCAGGTCTCAATGCTGGTCTTGTCAAATTACAGTTTTGTTCACCTGCCTCTGCAGGGAGGACTTCTCAAAGTCCCAGGTTTGGGCACGTTCTGGATAAAATCCTATGTGATAAATACAAAAATTTCATTTATGGTCTTAGTAAAATGCCATTGAGACAATTGATTTTAAATTGTGTTGTATTTTCCCTATTCAGTGTGTAAGATAGATACAAAACCACATAAAAAGGAAAAATAATAAATTGGCCTATACTACTGTGTTACATGTTCAATTTTTTCACAATATTCCAGTCTCCTGTAACTGACATTTCTGGGATGTGTGGGGCATCAGATAGGGTCTAGTCATAAATTTCTGTAAATAGCAAGTTTGGACAGATGTGAAATTGAAGCTTTGCTCCTTACAAAAGAGAAAGGTGGATTGCGCTAGGTCAGGTCTGGACTTAATAACAGCACGAAGAAGAATCTGATTCAGTGATTCTGATTCCTTCCTTCCTGGACACTCACAGGAGGGATGTGTGTCTAGGACTGGGAAGAGTGGATTCAAGGTTTCACAGGTGTTTAGAACTGGACAATGAAATGCCACCTTACCTATGCAAATATTTATCCAAACGTTTGCATGGTAGAGAATCATTTGCTGTGTGAATCTTGCTTCACTTATTTATTCATCCACGTAGGAAGTTTTCACAGAGCAGTCCCTCTTGTACCTCCAAGTGTGTGCTGAGTAGGTTTATTAACAGCCTTAGTGCTGCATAATTATGAAATTAACCTTTGAGTCACTCCTATCTCTTTTCTAATTTTCTGCTGTTGTCAGTGGAATATGCCACGGGAAGCATTAAAGGGTTTGCTTTGGGTTTGTGCTTCCCTGTGTGGCTGTTATGGGCCACTGGCAGAGGCAGGATCCTGGGATAACTCAGCCTTTGGTCCAGGGGAGCAGAACCATCCTTCCTTGTCAAAGGCTGGCTTAGGATTTCTTCCCAAGTTGCCAGGATTTCTTCCCAAGTTGCCAAGGCCTACAAATAACAACGTATGCTATTTTTGAATATTGGCATAATATTGGTATTATTCTCAGTCTTCTGCAATTTTAGATGTTCACCAGTTTATTAAAATAGAAGGTCACAGGATTGGAGAACTTGTTAAATCATTATTTTAGGACTGGGCTCAAATCAATAGGATGTGCCAGCTAGAAATGTTATGCCTAGCAGATGCTGTATAACATTCCTATTAGTTATTAATTAGCTTGGAAATACTTAATTATCTTGTATTTTCCAAATATGGTGAACTAGTTGGTTTTAAAAAATACTTTTAGCTTTCTTTTTGCACCCATTGCCATCAGTTAGGCCAGTTATTTCTCCTACTGGTCTAGTTACTTGGTTGTCCATAATTTCTTTCAGAAATCCTGCTGCCTTTCAACTTTTCACTAGCACTCTTGTGGTCCCTTAAGAACTTTGGATTTTTAGTATCTTATACCCTTGTTTTATGTAGTACATTTTTTCCTCTGTTTTCACATTAATTATATTCACAAATTATATTTGGCATCTGATACTTCAGTTCCCTGCTTTTACCAGTGGTTTTGTCTGAGCGAGAGGGAGGAGAATAATTTCTCTTTCTTAATATTGATCAACTTAGTTACTGATCAAAGGAGCTGTGTGATGTGTACTACAAAAATACTTATCTGGTTGTAACACAACAGTCGTGTAGCAGCTGTCAATTTTGGGACAATGTGGGTTAGTTTTTTGTTTCACAATGATTTAAGATGTTACTTTGTATTAAATTCAGGACCTTTGTGTTTAAAAATTTTAACCTGAGCCATTGAGGCATAGATTAATTCAAGTGTTGGGATACTGAACCAAGCTACCATGGACAAAAAAATCTGAAATTCTATGCACAAGCTCTTTTCTTCTCCTGGAGTCCTCCTGGGGTTTTGTTCCCACTTATTTTCTTTGCTGGGTATTTTTTTTATATAAATGTCACTGCAATTAACCCTTGGAAACCTCTGAAAATTATTTTCCTCTTATTTTTATTCTGACTTTTCTTATTCTATAGCAATATTTCTCCTTTTCTTCTGTTTCTTGCAAGTGCTACTGTATTCCCCCTTCTAGTTCCTGAATTGATCCCTTTAGGGTAAGACAGTAAATTAACATTTTTGTCTGTTTTGAAAATGCCAGGGAAATCTGGAAGCTGTCTCCAGCTCTTGGTGGTGTAAAGCCGAGTGCTCTGGAGGGCAAGGCCGGAGTCAAAGCAGGTGCAGCTGGGATTTGAAATGGGGGCACAAAGCGATCTCTTTGGAGAAGAGGTATCTCTCTCTGTCCCTCCACTCCTGCATCCCCTTGGGTACAGGAGTGCTTAGGCTGCAGCAGTGGTGTTGTCTGGGCAGAAATCTTGTGCTTTGGTGACTTTTACCTCTTAAAGAATAGATATTTCTAAAGCAAAATTAAATTTGTGGTTTCTTTGATCTTGAAAGTAGGCAATAAGAAATGTGCATTCCTTTTTATTTTCCCTAACCAGATTTATAAGTGTCAATTCAGAAATCCAAAATCCAAGCCTTCCTCCTCCCTCTGCAGAAGCTGGTATCAGTGGTGCTGCTCACATGAGATCAAGTGGGCACAAAATCCTTGTTTTTTCAGCCCTGATCTGTGGTGTTGTTACATCCAGTCCTGGTTTATTTTGGGATGTTACCCACTTTCCATAAGGAAAGGTAGGATTGTCTCAGACATTCTTTTCAGATGTGCCCCACCAGAGTAAGTTCTGGGACATCCTGTTTTGACATAATTGCTTCATACTGGCTAGGAAAAGGTGTGGTGAAAATATGGAAATTCTGTCTCAATAATTTTCAGGCTGCAAATTGTTCAGAAGGAGTTTGAGGCCAAATTGATGAATTCTGGTCAAGCCTGAGATGGTGTAATTGCAGAGCTTGCAGCCCAGGTTATCCTTCAAACTTTGACCTTCATTCCTTGTCATGCTCATCCCTCCATGTTTCAAAGATACAAAAAGAAGGCAGAACTTGTGCTCCTTCCCTGTCCATATCCAGGTGAAGCACAGCTGCTCTGGCAGGTGGCCACCAGGACTGTGGCAAAGATTTGGGTGTGCTCTGCGCAGTGAAGTGTATTCCATTGGTTTGGGATTGGCACTGGGGTGGAAATGGGAATGGGTGATGTGCCCACCGTGCCTTACGCAGCCCCGAGTGTGAAACTCTGCCTGCTCTGATCTTTGTTCCCGGACCTTACTGAGGCTGTGAGCTTGTCCGCCCGCTGCCGGGAATGTTTGTCTGGAGCCGAATGTGGGATTTTGTTAATGCTCCTATTTTTATTTTACTGCTGCTTTTGCATCGCTAATCAAACACAAGCCTCCTATTGTTCTCCCCGCTTCTTCCTCCCGCTACATGTTTATATTTAGTTATTTTAATACTAATACGCAGCGTTTGTAATCCCGCAAGAAGCCGGGGCGGCGATGAGCTCCTTTTCTGCTTGCCGAACGCAGTCGGTTCCCGTGGCAGATGGCTGTTATTTGATCCGCCGCCGTTCCCGGGAGCGGCGGGGAGCGCGCTGCGGAGATGCCCCGGCGCGGCGCCGTCGCTCGGGGGGCTCGGCTGCCGGTGCCCGGAGCGGGCGGGGACTGGCGGCCGCGCTGCCGGTGCGCAGCCCCCGCCGGCTCCATCCATCCAGCCCGATTTCCATCCATTCATGAATCCGTGACGTCAGCACGCTCGGTGCTTCTTTGCAGCAGGCTGCAGGATTGTGTGGGTGGAATTTCCTTTTATTTTGCAACACTTCCTTTTTTTTTTTTTTCTTTTTTTTTTTTTCTTTTTTTTTTTTTCTTTTTTTTTTTTTTTTTTTTGCCTTCCATCTTTTTAAAACAAGAAAATGGAGCATCACATAGGAAATCTTCATCCTTGTGAGTATTTGGGAGGAAGTGTGTTTCTGTGAGGGGTGTGTGTTTGTGTGTGGTGTTTCATGGTCAGCATTCCCCTCTCGCCATTTATTTCGGAAGGACAGATGGATGTTGCATTTGTGATGGGAAAGGGCTGAAAAAATGATGCTGAGAAAGGGAAGAGGAGACATGAGACCTTAATTTATCCATCACTGCATATGAATCCGAGAGCTGGCCTGGCCTTTGCCTGTCGGTGTGCTGGACATTTTTCACTTGCAATTTTGCACGTTATCTTCTTGTGCCCCCCTTTTAAAGGGGAAGGGAATGGCAATGGAGAATGGATATAAATGGAATATACAGGCAATGACTTAAGGATTACTAGATAGTGTAAAGAGGCAGAATTATAATTTTTGCTTTTTGGGGAATTGTAATTTTTTTTTTCCTTGTGGGCTAATCAAACAATTCCTCTTGTGTGTTACAGTGTTAAATAATTTAATTTTATTTCTGAGATGAAGGACGTGTATTTCTTTCAATCAGCTGGGTAGGAATTTGCTCCTGTATTATTGAAAATAGCAGTTTGAGCCGTCTCTGATGTGCTGAGCACAATTTTCACCCCTCATTTTCCTAATAAACGAGGGAGCTGGGAGTACCTTTGCAGTTAATGATACTGTTCACTGGGGCAAGATTTGTCATATTCCTGCTCACCTGAATGGGCATGATGTCATGTTTTCTCCCAATGAAAAGAAGAGCTCCTCTTTATTTTTGTTTTGGGGGGTGGTTGAGGTGCTGCAGTAGCTTAATCATATCAAACCACATGTCTCCCTTAAGTAAATGAAAAATGGGATATTTTAAGTAGATCTGGAGAAAGATGACATCAGGCCCATGTGTTTGGATATACTGATTTTAGCAGTAGGCAGTCTGTTCAGTAGAAGAAGATGAAGGAATATATTTGGATCAATAATTTTGAGGGAGAAAATATGAAAATGTTTGAAAAGAGAGAGATGCAGTCAGTCTGGCTGGAAAATGTGGGCACTTTCCACAGTACCTGCTGTGTGGGTAGCCACAGACATCTTGGGATACCCTAGAATGAGGAGGGTAGAGTTGTCATGGGTTTAAAAGTTTTTGTCACTATCCTTTTTGTTGTGCTCCTGAATGAATGTATACAGGTTTTGTTTCTAGAGAGAGGCAGCCCTTTGAACATTCTGTCTGTGACAGTTTCCACTGAGAAACACAAATAAATCCAGATTTTGATGTAGTGGGGGTTTTGTTTGTTTGTTTGTTTTGCTGTAACACCAGTTCTGTTTTCTGTCTTTGGAGCCTCCAGTATGAGTCTTTGATCTGGAACGGTCCTGTCATTCAGATTTGTCTTTGTCCCCTGCTGCCCGATAGTTAAATTTATAGCTGGCATTCATTTTGACCCTTGTGCCTGGAATTAGCAAGTAACTTCTAGCACAGAATAAATGGTAGGGACTCCCACTGTTCCCCAGCTATAGGTGAACTTGGGTTTAATCATGTTTGGGGGTTTTTTTTGGTTGCATTTTTAACCTCCCTTTTTCATCTCCTATTGTAAAGACTAGGTAAGTTGCTTATCTCCAGTGGATCAGAAAATTGAGTAATGGTTTATTTGCAAATCTCTCCCTAGGTAAGGCCTTTCACAATTAGGAGTTATTTAAACATGGGTCTGCTCTAAGCAGTGGCAGGATAAGAAAAGTTTTAAGTATTTCTTGTTGTCTCAGGACTTCTTTTATAGCAAATGTGAGATGGTGGCTGATTAGGCTTGAGATGTTCCTGCCTAGTACCTGTTCCAGGCTTTCTGTAGTTGAGATGTGGGGAGTGGATTTTCAAGACTAGGGCTTCTTAAAATGGCAGAGTTATAAAATAGAACTGTTTTTAAAATATAAAAATAAAAGAAATCTGGCATGGCTTGTGTGAACATGCTTTAAATCATTGCTGGTTGCCCTTCAGCTCTGGTCCTTGGGGCGAGAGCAGGCAGGGGAAAGTGCATTGAGCCTTTTAGCCAAGCTCTGACCTGAGATCTCAGTGGAAGAAGGCAGCAGCAGGTTCACTGCTTGTACAAGTTCCAGTGAGTTCTCAGCCATAACTGAATCCAAATGAGTCAACTGAGGCAGATGTTACCTCCAAAGCTCTCAGGAGTTTGGCACTTCACCAAGCTCTGTCCAGCTTATGGGACTTTGCTTTTTATCCCTCCTTGGCAAAAATACATCCCGTGCAGAGGCTTTTGTAGGCTCCTATTTTGTGTCATTGCAGCAAATCAGTCTCATCTCCTGGGTAGTGGGGGTTAAATTTTTCACCCAAAACACAGACTACTTAGGGCTGAATACCAAGTTGGCAGCTGTGGCTGGGCCAGGAGCAGCAGCTCTGTGTGTAGTTACTCCCACCCCTATAAATACTCAATGTGTGCTTTGACCTTTGTGCTCTCTCCCTGCTACAACTTCAACTGAGAATTTGGTGGTTGGAGGGTGTTCAAAGGCTTTGGCAACAGTTGGGTGTAGGCCAGGAGGAAGAGCAGATTTGTCTGTGTAAAGTCTGTGATTTATAACCCTCTGATGAAGTTGTGATTGTTGGTGCAGTTCCCTCTGAAGCTGTTGGTCACATAGCACCGAGGTGCTGTGAGGGAAGGAAGGAGAAAGTCCTGGCAGGGGTGAGAGGCTGCATCTTCCCAGCATGGTGGACTGGAGGAATGGAGGTCTCTCTGCAGACATTCTATTAAATCCAGGGATGCTTGTCCTGTCCCCCATCTCTGTTACCTTCTGGAAGACACAAAAATCAGTAATGTGGCTGTACAGGTGTGACTCTCCTGCTGAAACATGGGAAGTCCAGCCTCACCATCCTTCTGGGCTTGAGGAGATCCTCAGGTGTTGAGCCATCAGCTGCAGCCCAAGAGTGGTCCAGTTGGGGTGTGCTGAGTGCTGGTCTCTGCAGGGCTGGGTGGCACGAGCTGTGCCAAGCTGTGGAGACCCTGGGGGGCATCCCCTAGGCTGGGGAAACACAAGAAGCTTCCCTCAAAAAGCTGTTGAGACCCCATGGGCTCCTTCCCCTGTTCCTATGTCTGTTCAGAGTCCCTGGGCACACACACATGGAGGGTCCAGGTTTGTCTCTCCCGAGGGGCCGGGAGTGACCCTGGTCTTGGGGCAGTACAAAGATAAGGGCCAATCAGGGGAATAGGGTCAGGCTGCACCCCCAGGCCTCAGGAGGTCCCCTGGGCTGCACCCCCAGGTCTGTGTTGTCTGTGTGTTACCAGCACGTAAAGCTGTAGTGGAGCAGCTCACACCTCTAACCCTGCGCTGTCACTAATACAGGCTTACGAGAGGCTCCTGAGCGGGCATTGTGCTGCCTCTGTTGAGGAGTAATCCTCTTTGCTCGTGTATGGTGCTTGCTAAATACAACTTAGTATTGCTGTCATTTCCCATCCCAGACCTGCCAGCTGGATTTTGAGTGTCCTTCCCCTTCCCAGCAGGTACACCCAGGCATGGACCTGGTGTGAGGTGATGGGGGCCAGAGCACTGCACCGACCCCAGGAATTGTTGCAGTTTCATGGAGAGCTGTTGAGTTACTTAATACTGGGTGTGAAGCACATAAGCTCTTAGTGCTGTGAAGTTTGTGTGAGTAGCATTTACATGTTGAATGTGCTTTGCAAATGTTGAATAATTCATATCTACTATAAAAATAAAAACAAGCGTGGGAGTGAGCGAGTTTACCTGAGACCAGTCTGACACCTCACGTGAATTAAAGTGAGACTTTGATTCATTCACTGGATTCCTGAAAGCAGCACTGTGATATTGATCTTCATCCTCAAAGATCTTTCAGACATTAATTAATTTTAATGCTACTCTTTGGAGGAAAATAGGGTGTTTCAGTTCTGTAAGGGGGGGGGGGGGAAATTCCAAGATATTGTTTTTTGGTAGGACTGGAACATTTAGTGCCTTTATATGGAGATGTGGGGCTGTAAGGCTTCTGTGAACTAAACTGCAAATTTTACTGGTGTTTGTTGTTGTAAAATATTTCAGTTTGAATCCTTAAATCTGTTGTTGTTGTATAGTAATAGTAATATAATAACATATAGTAATTATATAGTAATATAATAACATATGGATCAATAATAACATGGGGATTGTCAATGAGGTAAAAATACAGAACTGGGAAGGATGAAGAGAAAAGAACAGAGCCTGAAGCCTGTGACTGGGTTTGGAAGTTGTTTCCTGCTATGGAAACAGCTAGAAAGGTGAAAGAGAAGAGTGTAACTTAAGGTCATTTCTACATTTTAGTCTGAGACAGATTTCAGTAGTAATTCTGTAGTATAAAAGGCTGATCAGCATTTAGTCTGTCTTTATCCCAGCTGAATGCTTTCCAGTGTATTGATGGGCCTGTGGTGGAGGGTGTCATTGGTGAGATGGTGTGTGGAGCTGCTGGTGTTCCCTGTGTGCACATAGCTCACGACATGCAGCAGCCACGGGGAGGAACAGAGAGCAAATGGGTGACTTAGTTACACTGATTTTTGTGAGGTAACTGCGTGCTTGGTTTGTTCCCCTGCTCCCCAGAGGCACGTGGCTGTGGCTTCCCCTTTCTCCCCAAGCACCTGGGCTCGGAGCAGGGCTGCTCTCCAGCAGGAACGTGCAGTCCCTGGGCCCTGCAGCCAATACGAGAGTCATTATGCAACACCACTTATTTCCTATGGCATCAGATTATGCAATTTCTGAGCAGAAGAATGCAAAGCCCTGGAAGAACACAGTAGCATTTTAGCAGATCCAAAAATACCTTCTGCAGGGTAGAGGCAGCATTTCTGTGTGTAGTGCTGAAAATACGCCGTTACGTAAGGTGCTTATTTCCCAGCCGACGCTTGGCAGGGCTGCCAGGTGGAGCAGGACATGCTCGCCCTGCCACTGGAGAGGTCTTCCTGCACTGGATGGGCTCTTTGTGTCTCTTCCTCACTAAGATGAATTTTTACTGTTTTTTTTTAAATTCCTTTTGAAAAAAATAAAAGAAGTGGATGCTTGATTTCTCTTTCCAAATCAAGCACTGCTTCACCACCCCCCACAAATTTGTGACCTTATGCTGAAGGAGGTTCTAATGAAACATTTGTCGCATGGTGCTGGAGGTAGAAATTCATTCCTATGCTGAGAGCCAGGGCAGATGCACACATTGCATGTGGGGATAAAGAGTCACCAGTTCTTTTAAGGTGAAGTCTGCCTTGGAAATCTATTAAAAATCTTTGTAGGAGACAGGAGCATGGTAGGAAGGGAGATCTGGTTGATACAATCTGTTGGGATTTTGGCAGGAACACTTACCAGAGGCTCTTAAAGAGGCTAAACAGTTATTAAATAACTGAGACACCAGGCTGGCAGACAGATTACTGGTTAAATGATATGGAATGAGAGTAGGGATAAAAGCATGGTAATGTTGAAACATTTTTCTCTGCTTTGGAGATGGCACTACTCATAGTCTTGCCACCTTTTCTTCCCTTATCCAGATATTTTAGGAGTATTCTGTTTAGACTGTGAGACTTCACAAGGAAGGTGTTGAGGGTAATGACTATGGAGGCCACCTGCAGGGAGTTCTGGAAGGCTCCACTGAACTTGGGTGATAAAATACCTTTTCAATTTAATGTTGATTAAACACAATTCAGTCTTAACATCCAGTCAGAATTAGGCTCTGACATAGCTTTTTCTGCACAATAATGAGATCTTAGGTTGTAAGAGACCCATGGAAGTTAGCTCAGCATCCTGAAGAGCCAAAATGATCATTGTGCCTTTGTGCACAATGTGGCATTCTGTCCTTTTTGGGAATACTGGCTGTGGTCTGACTTCCTCAACTACCCAGAGAAGCTACTCCATCCCTGGAAATGTTCAGGGTCAGGCTGGGTGGGTCTTGGAACAACCTAGGTTAGTGGAAGGTGTCCTTGCCCATGAATTTTAAGGTTTTAATAGCTTTTTCCAACCCAAACTGTTCTGTGATTCTGCGTTCCAGGAGGGATGGAAAAGAGGTGATCAAAGACTCAGAGCAAGTTTCATATGGAGAGTGAGAAGGTCAAGTGAGAATTGTGAGACTTGAGAAAAAATGTTGGAGTGAAGGATGGGACAATTTTTAAAATCACAGCTGGAATTAACGAGGTAATATGTTCAGGTGCCACTGAAGCAGTGAACAACTGCCTGTTCCAAGAAAAAAGGAATTAAAGGCATGCAAAGTGAAGAGCAACTGGTTTTACCTTCTGCAACACAGAGTTAAGCTACAATACTCCCTGCCACAGCCCAGTGTTGGCTGAAGCGTTGTGGTTAAAAAATTCCCTGACCCATTTGCACAGGCCCAGTATTTTGTGTGCTGAGGCACAGACACAGCACAGTGAGCTGTGAGCAGGGCAGCTGGTGGCACTGCTGGGGGGAGCTCTGCCTGCCTGCACACCCTTCCCTTAGCTTTGCAGCAGGAAAGGGGATGGATGAACCTCCTGAGCTTCTGTGGCTTCATCCCATTGCTGCAGCCTAGGTGCCACTTCTTTCTCCTCAGCCAGGCTTGCTTGGGATGCAAGGTGCCAAGCAAACCTGCAGCTGGCTCTGCACAGCGCCACAATTCAGCCATTATGGGTGTTTCTTGGCTGGTACATGGTGCTATTTTTGTCATTGTCAAAAAGGGTTCAGGCCACTGAGCTAGACAGGGTTCTCTTTCTCACTGGTACAGCCACAGACAAAAGGATATCACAACTAAAATCACTTTTTTCAAAAATGATGTGTCCCTGCTTTCGGATAGATGGAATATATTGAATAAAAGATAAATTAAATCATCATGAAGTCAGGCCTTTGTTGTGATAACACAGACTACACACAACATAGTTACATGTCCGTGGTCTCATGTGCTTAATGTCCATGGCTATGTTAATATTCTATTAATGTTTTTAAATGTTTTATGATGATTATGGTAGTTGTGAGCCCTAAGCAGTTGCTACCACATCACTCAGGTGAGGATTATGGTAGCTGCAGAAGAAAGTCATCTTTTGTTGAGTTGGCATCCAAATATTTATTGGAGAGAGGAAGTAAAAGTATGTGTTCAAGTCAGGATTCTGCAGGAGGTACAGAAGTACTGTAGTGTTTATCTGACAATCTGAAAGGAGCAGTGTAAAGCACAATGAAGCCAGTGTGACAAGACTTCGCTTTCCCAGGTAAATGTGCTGTTTGTTGTAGAGAAGTGTTTATATGTAGAAATATAAACAGAGCTAATGCAGTGACAGAAAATCTCAGCTGGGTCAGATGAAGAATTTTCACTTGTTTTATCAGCAATTGATGATGTTTTGGCTATGTAATTGCATTATTTAAAGATAAAGCTGAGTTGTGGCTGGGCATTCATGTGGGTGTGAGATGGGAAGAAATGTTCTTCCTGGAAGGAGCAGTGTGTCTTGAGAAGGAGATTGATAGCTTAAAAACACTCAAGCTTTTGCCTTGGGCTACTCCATAGTTGGCTTAAAGGTTTGCCTATAGCCTGGGCTGCGTTATACCAAATTAATATGGGCAAGCTTCATAGTGTAATTTCTTTTTTTACAACCTAACAAAACAGATAATGTAATTTATGAAAATGTAATAACGTAACTTAAAAAAAAAAATCAACCCTCCTGAAAACAGAATTTGCCTTTTGGTGATGTATAACTCATTCTCTATTAATAAATCTGCTTTTACTTTTTGTTTTCAAAGCAACCATGCAAAACACAAGCCTATATTCTGAGTAATGTAAAAAGTGTGGCAGAAGAGGAGTATCTCATCCACTCATGTAACATTTTCTTCATCAGGAGACCAGGAAAAGAAAGTCTGTGAAATCCTGTGTAGTAAAACCACACGGTTCAAACCCAAAGGTCAGAAGTGACAACAAGAGCTCTGGGACTTGCCAATTCAGCAGCTCTCAGTCGTTCCCATGCTGGAGCTGTACGGCCATGGGAGAGGACTGTGCATCAATCTGTTGTAAAAATTCCCTGTAGAATCTGAGAGAGAGTCACAAGGGGCAGGAGAGCATGATGTCTGTGCTTTATAGACACACTTTTTGTGGTTTTGTTAGATTTTGAACATTTTTAAGGCTTTGTCACAAGCCACTAGTTGAGATGATACACCCATAAATTCCAGTCGTGTTATCAGTGAGAAAATGTGTAGTTACCTTGTTGTACCCACTGCAGCCAGGAGGAAATCACACTGAGTACCAGGAAAAAGCAAGGAGACTACAGGGCTTGGCTGTAAGTAGTGTTCTGGGCAGGAATCTCCTCTGTCCGTGGTAGTTCCATGTACCAGCTGGATAATTTCTGCCAGCAGCTCTGTTTCAGCCCCTAAACATGGATCAGACAATTGCTTTTATTCCTGTGGCATGTTGGAAGTGCAAGCAGAGATTATGCTTCACTGGCTAGGATAGAAATAGCATTCAAGGAAGCAAACTTAGTGTTCCTGGAGACCTGGGCTGTCACAAGACTGAGTGGTGGCCTCTGTGCTTACACCACCTTTCCAGCACACTGACTTTTTGTTTGGTTTGGTTTGTGTGCTGTGTCTGGAATGCTGTGTCTGATTTGCCACTCAATTTTTAGATAGGTCTTTAAAGTAGAAACTTTAAAGGAGAAACTTCAGTAATGGTTTACTGAAGGCATTGGCTTAAGTCAGCTGCAAACCTGACCATTGTATTAACACTCTTATGAATATTGAACTTGTGTAGGCAGCCATGTGCTTTGGTGCCTCTGGGGAGTGTGAGGACACTTCCTGGATGGCTGTTTTCAGGGACAGGCACAATATCAGGCAAGGTGAGAATGTGCCTTGGTAGCTGATTCACCCACTTGGTGATTCAGATAAACTCTCACTTTTCTCTAGTTTCAAACTGAATTTTGGGCTGTCTGACATGTTGAGGTGCAGCCTCACTCTTCCAAGAAGAGGAACATTTCATGCTCTTCTTGTCTGAGGGTGGTGGGATTTTGCCTGGAAAAAATACTTTGCATGGAAACTGAGTCATTTATGAGAAGTTGTGATCATACAAAATTACACCGAGCCTTGACTCTCCTTCCAGACAGAAGAGAAATTTGTTAGTGCAGAGTGCATGAACTCATCAAAACAGTTCAAATCCAAGGGTCTGCCTTCAAGTCTGTGTGTGCAGCAGCACTTTGTGAAATCTCAATCTCTTAAATATGCACAGTCCTCCCACACATGGAGCATCCAGCTTTTGACTGGGAGGCTGCTGCAGCAGGAGCATGGCCCGGATAGAAATAGCGCAGCCTCGGCCGTGCCTTTCCCTGGAAAAGCCAATGCACATGCAGATCACAGACATGGGATCCCAGGCTGGTTTGAGTTGGAAGGGACTTGAAAAATCATCCAGTTCCACTCCCTGCCATGGGCAGGAACACTTTCCACAATCCCAGGTTGCTCCAAGCCTTGTCCAGCCTGGCCTTGGACACTGCCTGTGCCACGGCCTCCCCACCCTCACAGGGAACAACTTCTTCCTAATATCTAAACTAAACCTGCTCTCCTTCAGCTGAAGGCCATTCCACCTTATTCTGTCACTACATGCCCTTATGAATACATCCTGAATGATATAATGAAACCTAAAACTTTCAAGAAAATGTTTTTCTTTGCCTTTTCTTTCATTGGGAAGAGGTGAGCATGAAAAACCTCAGCCTTTGGTACTATGACTGAAAGAATAGCAATGGCATGACAGTAGAACTTGGAAAATGCTGTTCTTTCCTTGTTTGAAGAGATGGTGAGATCTAAACCAGCATAATTTCATTGGATTAAATCACATTTTGCTAAGGCAAGAGGTTGCACGTTGCAGAATTTACTGCAATAGAAGAGAATTTAAAAAATTATTTCCCCCCAGCAAATCAGCACTCATGTGGTGTGGCAGAAACCACCTTCTCCCCCTCCCAGGGTTTCTACACCACTTTGCTTCAAGTTGGCTTGACAGGAAGTTGTTTTAAAAGAAGTGCTGTTGTTTCATGCTCTCCAAACAATGAGTTTGCTACACCTCTGAAAATCAAGCTGTTTATGTAAGGGCCTAGATAAGGCTCTATCATTTTCAAACTGCCATAAGTCCATAACTTTTATTTATATGCCTTCTCTCCCCATGAAGCACATAAAGGGGTGTGTAAAGTGGCAGGACACTGTACCTAAAGGCTTTTTTTATTTGAAACATCTCAGTGTTGGAGAAGGCAATTTGATCTGGGAAAACAGACCTCATATTCCTGAGTCTGGGGCTTTGTTCTTGGCTGAGCTGTGTAGTGAAAAGCTGTTCATTCCCTGTTAAACCTCCACAATCAAGCATTCCAGAGGCAGAAAACTGTAAAAATGTAAAAGCAAAACCTTACACTGTAGTAGTGTACTCTTGAGAGTCACATAACAGCAAAGTTATTTTATCCTCCAAGTCTGATTTAATCCTTAATGCACTTCCCAAGGCTTACATTTGAGGTATTTTTGGATACTGTTACCTCAGATTCTAGCCTTTACATTGGAGTTTCTTGCAGGATACCTGGCTAATATTTTATTTGCATTGCTTAATATTCTGTGTTACAGAAAGCACTTTTCTCTTTAGGAATAGTGGTTGCATTTTGCTCTTGTTTAAACAATCACTTGTCACTCCCTGACTTTAGGTGATGAGCAGGGGCTGTGCCCAGGAACACTGAGTTGGGCCTGGCCTGGTGTTTTTCTGAAATTCTGTCCAGGTCTGAAGCATCTTGTTATCAATAACAAAATCTGCAATAATAGAACAACTGCTGCTAGTAGTAACTGTACTCTGAGGTCACACTGCAGCTTCCCACACTGCTGAATTGGTCATTGTAGTGCTGATTACCAGTAGGTCAAGATAGCTTCCCATATGGGTCTGATTCAGCTCCTCTACTGGTTTGGGCTGTGCTGCAACCTTTGCCTCACTTGCTATTTTGCTTTCTTTTAAAGAAGAAAATTTATAACCTAAACAAAGCTTTTATGCAGCCCCATGTGATCAGGAAGGATACAGGAAGGTAATCCAGGTTCCTGGCTGTCCCTGTTTGCTGCTGGAGCGGGGCTGAAGCCCAGGGCTTTTCATCCTGTGGGCTGAAGGGCTTATCTCTCCTTTCTGCAGTGACCTCATCCTGAGGAGTTATGGCACTGAGCTGTTCCCTTGCCATTGGCTGTGCCCTACCTGGCCACCTCTTTCTCCCTTCCAATGGCTGTTTGCAGAGCCTGGAAATTTACACCCACTATAACTGATCTTACTTTTTAACAAAGTACTTTCTGTTAAGGCCATTTTTTTTACCCCACTCTCAGCTTCTTATGGAATTTAAAACTGGACTTTGTTCCATGTTGCAGGCTGAATTCACTTAATTACTTGTGGCCCAGTGTTAGAGCCTCTTGTTTGAGAAGGGACTATCGCAAAACTGCTTTTTGCAGTGGGCAGCTCTGGCAGCGTGACTCCCAGCCATCAACCTGGCTCTGTGGGAAGGTGGCACCACCATGGCGTGTGGAAAAAAGACCTCTCAGTGGAGCATGGAGCAAGAGATGAGGGCACTTCTTAAAAGGGATCCCAGCTCTTGTTTTATGTGCACCCTTCCAGAAGCTCATGCAGGGGAGAAGTGGAGAGCAGTGGTGGGAGATGAGCAAGGAAGGTGTGCTGTTCTGTGAAACTCTGAGTTTAATTGCTTATGAGGGTGGCATGGATGTGGATAGAGCATTGAACATATCTTGCCACAGTGGACATGGGTTAGGGTCCCAATCAAAGGTCCAGAATGGTAATAGCTTAGGTGGGGCTCTGAGGAAGCAGCCACAAGCCATCCCTTGGTGGAGTCAAGGTACCTGTATCACCAGGCTTTCTCTAACGCCTTGTCTCAAGGGTTTGCAGAGGGACCCTGAGCTTGTGGGCTGTGCCAGGCCCAGGAGCAGTGGTGGGACTCAAACCACAGCTGAGCTGGGGCCAGCTTCAGTCTGATAATGCCATGGGAACTCTGCAAAGAATCTTTCACGATTTTGACCTTTAGGCCCTTGTTTAAAATTGTGGTGTTTGTTTCCTGGGCAATTCCTGCAGTATGTTACTGAGAGTATTGCCTGAGTGGAGTTTCTGTTGGAACCATTTATTTGTTTCTTTCAGGGCAGTAATTATTTACCAAGTATCAGCGGCTGTCTGGAAAGTCTAGTTAATTATCAGCTCAACTCAGTGAAACTGCACGTCGTGAAAATACTTCAATAAAAAATTGAAAGTTGTTCTTTTTCCTCTTGTTTCAGGTACTGGGCCCACGTGTCACATGTGAGTTGTGTCCTACAAATGCTCTGAGCACCCCCTCGGGCCGTCTCCTTGATGCACACTCACGGCATCATGGCCAGCACTCAGGAGCGCCTGAGCCTGTCTTCCTCTCCCAACTCCATCGGCAAAGCGTTCTGTGAGGACAAAGACTTGGGGAGGTTCCCCGACGAGCACCCCGCTGCCGGGAGCCAGCCGTCCCCTGAGCTGCTGGAGGACGTGCGGGAGCGGGGCTCGCTGCCGGCCGAGCTGCTGGAGGGCGTGAGCAGCCCGGGCACGGCGGCCGTGCTGACCAGCATCAGCGAGGACGCCCGCGACCACTTCGAGAACAGCGTGCTGCAGCTGCGGGAGCAGGACGAGCCCGAGCCGGGGCTCCCGCAGGGCACCCGCAGCCCCGGGGACGGCGACACCAACGGTGCCGCCGACGATGTGAAGGTCCAGTTCAACCGGACGGGCAGCGGCAGCGGCGGCTTCCTCGAGGGGCTCTTCGGGTGCCTGCGGCCCGTGTGGAACATCATAGGCAAGGCCTACTCCACGGACTACAAACTGCAGCAGCAAGGTGAGAGGGAACCACCTGCACTGCTCTGGGGCGAGGTGAGGCAAGTAAGCCGGGGCTCTTCCCCAGCTCTCCACGTGGCTGGTTTTGTCTTGTACGGGCCTCTCACGGGTTTCCAGGGATAAATCCTGCGCTATGGAGCCAACAGCCGTCACGTGTGGCAAAGGCAGCTCGTGAGGGAGTCAAAACTGCCTGTTCAGCCCCATGGCTTGGACCATTGTGACAAGGCCTGAATCTGAGCCGAGCGTGGGGATCAGAAGGAATTGTATTGAAGTACTTGGTACAATCCCTGTGTAAATTTCTGGAGGTTTTTTATGCCAGATGGAAAACACTGACATAGGCACTTCCACTTCAGAACCTCCAGGTGAAAGCTGTCCCCAGTTGACCACCAAATAGCAGGAGTATTGCTTCTCTTTTAAAAAGACTTTTATGTCTTTTTATTCAGGAGTAATTTTCCTCTTTAAAACATCATTTAGTACTTGTCTTTCCAGAAATATGTTCTTCAATATTTATACCTTTTCCATTCGAATGTGTAAGCGTAAATGTGTAAGTGTATGTGAGTATAAATACATATAAAATCTGTAGCTTGGGAATAAGTGATGTCCCAGTTGACTGCATATATATCTATATATCTATCTCTATATATATTTTAGGGGATACTGAAAACCAAAGAGCAGAGTATGCTCTGCTGTTGGTGTCTGATTTCTCCCCTAGCACAGGGGGAGGGAGGTGGCAGATGGGAAAAGAACAAGCTGTCATTAGAATTAAGGAGCTGAAATGGTTGAGGCTTACGGAAAATGGGAACAGCCTGGCCACTGCAGTACCATGGGGCAAAGTCCCCTTTGAGCACCACTCAGTAGTAATCAAATGGCTTTTTGGCACTGACAAATTATAAGATATAAGGTCAGAAACCTATCTGAGTGGTTCAAATCTAAACCCCAGAGGGATGGGGAACAGCTCCTAATATGAGGGAACAGAGCTGTTAAATAACATGTTGGATGAATTTGCCTTGAAATCAACTTCCTAGTCAGTTGTTTCCAGTTTATAAGCAAGCAGGAAATGCATCTCTACATTCCAGGTGCCTCCTGAGCAGCAGCTCTCTGTGCAAGGGTTTGCTTGCTTTGAAATTCTCTGGCACAGTTGGTTCTGTTTTGTTTGCATGTTGTAAATTCAGTGTGTCACATGTGGTTCAGACTATAAATAAAAACAGTGGCAGAAAGTTCCCTGGGGAATTAAGGATGCTGGGGTGACTGCACAAAGGGTGAACAGTTTTGGAAGGACTGTCTGGGTGGGGGGTCTCCATTGGGAAGGAAAAGGAGGTTCTGAGCAGTTGGATGACATTCAGAGCAGGCATTGGGCAGTGTCTGTATGACAGTGCTTTGGGTTGGATGCTCAGTGTTTGTAAGTGAAGCTAAAAATTTCTGAGGAAAGGCCACAGGTGCAGAGTGGCAGTGGCCACTCCCAGTGTCCCACACCTGTCCCCACTGCTGTCTCTGAGCCGTCTCGTGCTGGTGTGTCCCTGTCACCTCGGAGAGGTGGCTTTGGGAGAGCTGCCTGTGAGACAGAGATCCCATTTCCCATAGAACTGGGCCAGCAGATGCACTGGAGGCCACAGTGCAATCTGTGCTCTGGTGACCCACAGGGGACACTCGCTTTTGTATGGAAGTCACCAAACTAAAAGATTGAAGCACTAACAAATGAAAAGGAGCAGCTGAGAGCAGTGCTGGGGCTGGAGGGTGCACACAGAGCTCGTTCCTGTGCACAGGGTGTCTTGCTGTTCTCTGTGTTGGGAGCACGTTCAGAGCCACACATCCAGGGGCACTCTGCTGTTTGCTGCTGGCATCAGGCCCTTCTAAAAGGGCAGATTTGAACTGGCTACAGATGTGGTAAGGCTGAGGATTAATTGGGATCAGCTATATGTAGAATGTGTGGTTGAGCTGCATTTTCAGTGTCTTCACTGTTAGAAAGGGGAATGAAAAGAAGATTTTTTTTAAATAAATGTTTTTTTCTTCTGGAGCTCAGTTGTCTTGTTTTGATGACATCTGTTACCCTGATGGCAGTACTACACTTCTGTTACCCAAGGATAAACCTTTTCAAACTGCTTCTGTGCTGAAACTTGAGGACTTTTTTGAGAATATTCATGTTCTCTTTTCCAGATGATCTCATTCTTGCTTTTTTGCCACCAGAAAATCATCTTTGTGTGCATTTCATCAGCTACATACAAGCCAGCAGTTCAGTAACTGATGTATGTGATTATTTTTATTTTTCTGTCTTTTAGCAAGAGCACAGAGGATGCATGGATTGTGTTTGTGTAAGTGCTGTGTGGCTGAGGAAATGTCTGGGGCTCTTTCAGCAGCAGGGAGAGGATTGTGGTGGCTTTTCATTTCCCTGGGAGCTGCTTTACAGCTTTGGGCTGCTGCCATGGATCTGTGCAGATAATTTTTTTTTCCTCTTCTTTATGAGACAACTACTTAAAGCCTCATCCAGGAGTAATCCTTTGTGTTGGGCTGAATCAACAACAGGGATAGGAGTCCAGTTTGGATCTGCAGCTGTGTGACCTTCCAGAACTTAAAGAGGGCTTATAAAAAAAAGGGGGAATGACTTTTTGAAAGTAGTGGAATGGAAGTGGAATGACTTGGGGAAGTAGTGATAAGGCAAAGGGGAATGGTTTTAAACAAATAGAAGAGAGATTAAGATTAGATTAGGAAGAAGTCCTTCCCTATGAGGGTGATGAGGCCCTGGGACAGCTTCCCAGAGAAGCTGTGTCTGCCCCTGGATCCCTGGAAGTGTCCAAGGCCAGACTGGATGGGGCTTGGAGCAATCCTGGGCTAGTGGAAGGTGTCCTGCCTGTGGTAGGGGTGGAAGGGAATGGACTTTAAGATCTCTTCCAAGCCAAACCATTTTATGTTGTCTACATGTGCTTCATGGTACCTTTTGGTGCTCCCTGGTGTCCCTGCCCACCTGCTTTGGCTGTCCTGCAGGCCCATTCTTTGGGACATGGTGGTGGTGTTGTGGTTGCAAGTAGTAAAAGACAAATAGATTTCATGTCCTTGAGCCCATATTGCCTGTGAAGCTTTGGCTTGTGACTTGGTGAAAGAGGGAAGAGATAAGAACAGCTTTTACATGATTCTGCATTATTTTCTTGTTGAATTACTGCTTGAGTGTCCTTCCTGACACCAAAATGGTCAACAAGAGGGGTGTGCCTGTTCTTCCCTGCAGGACACAGGCTGGGCAGAGAGTTGGTCAGCTGGGAGCTGCCACAGGCTCTGTGCTGGTTGACCAAGTAATGCCAGTCAGTGCTTGGTGAGGAGTCAGTCATTCTCGGGGGGAATGTTTGCTTTTCTATTGTTCAGTGCCAGCTGATTATCTGAGATTTAAGTACTTGGGGTTTGACCCATAAAATCCCTCCCTCCTATGTTTTTCCAGTTGTTTACCCTGATTTCTAAAGGCTGTTGGTGAGTGTTTCAGGGACACACACTCAGTTCTTTAATTTGCATCTACCAGTTATTTAATTGGGATTGTGGGGACTCCAACACTTTAAAGCAAGACTTGTTTGTGTTTCCTAGAGACTCATTAGACCTCCCAGCCATTTCCTTTGGATTAAGCAGCTGTCTCCAGGAGCTGCTTTCACCTTCCCTTTCACGAGTTATGTGTTTACCATCATTGTGAGGGTTTTTGTGTCTACCTGGAGAGCAAGGTGCCTGTCAGAGGGTGCTTGTGTCGAGGGGGTCTGTGTAAACCAGAGATGCTTCTTGTCACAGTGCCAGTGCTGGAGAGCAGCCAGTGCTGGGAAAAGCTTCCTCCAAATAGATTGGTTCAATGGCTTAGGCTGCTCCTGCATTTCTTCCCCATGGGAAATAGATTCTCATCATTCTACTCAAATGGTTCTTAATCACCTCAGAAACACAAGTTCTTGCACAATTCCTGCTGCTATTACACTTTAATTTATTTAGGGGAAGTATCCCACTGGTTTCTTAAGGCCCAGAAGAGTCTGACTACTGCTGGATGTTACCTGTGGTTTGGCTCTTTGTTCTTCTTGATATTCCCCAAGATGTGGGATATGTCACTGTCACTACACTGAAATTCTTTCCTGAATTGTGCCCCTGACAATCAGGATTCAGATGGGATATGGGAGAGCATCTGTGTTCTGAAATAAACACGAGATGACTTTGCAGAAAGAACCACATGAACTTTTGCTTACTTTGTTTACAGCCTCTCTCAGCCTTTGCCATTGCAGAGGGAATATTAGAGGAAGGTAATATTACCTGATAGGCAATATTAAGAGCAAACTAGGGTTCCAAGGTGGTACAGTTATCCATTAGTGCTCACAAACTGTAAATGCTTCATGGAAATGAATGTCAGTGTTGTATTCTGTACAGGAAAAACAGACTTCCCACAGGTAAGGATGGAAAGAGACTTTGGACAATGGGAAGAATACTCAGGAGAAATTCTTTTCTGTGAGGGTGCTGAGGCCCTGGCACAGGGTGCCCAGAGCAGCTGTGGCTGCCCCTGGATCCCTGAGAGTGTCCAAGGCCAGGCTGGACAGGGCCTGGAACAACCTGGGACAGTGGAACATCTCCCTGCCCATGACAGGTGGTGGGACTGGATGGGGTTTTAGATCCCTTCCCCCCCAGTCCATTCCATAATTCTATGAAAGAAACAGCTATTTCAGTACAACAGAATAGTTTTGATGTGGCCCATATAAAAATACTGTTCATCAACATGCACAAGAATCACCTCTATTTGCCACCTCCTTTCAGAAGTGATGCATTTGTGAATTAAATAGAAATACAGATCTTCTTGATTTAATTATGAATGAATGAGTGAATTTTATTAATTATCTAATTAATTTCTTTATTTAAAATCTTTTAGTGTTTAAATGTCCAAAGATTTAAATGCCAGTTTATGTTCAGAGCTGCGAGCGGATCCATGAGTATGGAAAATAGCCTTGTGTCTGGGAAGGAACATGTGCTGGGGGTTGAACTTTGCCCTGCCAAGGGGGAGGGAATTTCTGCTGTGGATGAGCAATGTTTTTGTTTTCAGTTCAGTGAGCAGGAGGAGTGCTGGGGTCTGGCTCTGAGGGAGAGCTGCTTTTCCATGGCCGTGCCTGGGGAGCGCTCTCTCAACAGGAGACAGCAGCCTCTGCCCGCCTGTCACAGGAATGATCCCGGGGAAAGCCTTGAACTGGGATCAGCCCACAATTAGGATACAACAAGTTCTCCTTCAGTGATAACAGTATCTAGAATGGACACTTTGTCATAGTCCCTGCTGCAGCCCTGGGAACATCCCAAAGGCTAGGAGTCTGGATGAGACAAGGACGCACCTTTGTAGTCATCTGAAACAGGGATCTGTACAGGTGTGACTTCCTTTTATTTCAGAAATCAGTGGGTTACTTGTTGGGTTTGCTGCTAAATAATTTATTCTCCAAATGTAGATCTTTATTGAATTACAGTAAATAAACAGTTGCCTGCCTTTTATTCTGCTGTTTGTGAGATTTAAGGTAATTTCAAGGTGACTGACGGAACAGGGCTTTCTGTTCTGATGGGTGCAGCTCTCTTGAAGTTTATACAGTGTCACTGGACCTCTCCAGCATTATCCCTACAAATGTGTGTGGGTACCGAAGAGGAGGAATTGCTTAAGGTTGCCTGTTTGACATTGATATACACGATGTTGGTGTGGGAAGGACCTATTTCTGTGCTTGCTGCTGGTGGCTGATGTGCTTTGTGTTGGCTATCTTGGTGGTTGCTGCTCTGTGTTTTACAGCCTGTGACCTCTGACTTTTATTTCCTATTTTTGTTTATTTCAGTGAGTGAAAAGACCCTCAATATTTTTATATCACTTGTGAATGTTAAATGTTTTTTCTGAGCTCTGCTTTTCAATGGAGTCGCTCATTTTTGTTCAGTGTTGGGGTAGAGGATTTCCTCCCAGAATTGCCATTCCAGGCTCTCTGGTGTGGTCAATTGCTGCCTGCCAAGCTGGAGTGGCTCACACAAGTGGTTAGCAGGGTGGTAAAAAAGCAGCCAGAAGGATGGGAATGAGCAGGCTGGAGGTGGCTGGGATGGCTGAAAGGGTTGTTGGGGCTGAGCACATGTGGCGTGTGCCTCAGCTGTGCCAGAAGATGTCACCTGCTTCCTCCAGAGGAGCCCAGCCTGTGGTGCAGCAGGTGGCAGGTGCTGCCCTGGTGTGCTCTGACAGTTTGCATGGTCTTGACCTTTTCCGTTATCCCGCTTTTTCCCTGTGCCCAGACACGTGGGAGGTGCCGTTCGAGGAGATCTCGGAGCTGCAGTGGCTGGGCAGCGGCGCGCAGGGCGCTGTCTTCCTGGGGAAGTTCCGGGCGGAGGAGGTGGCCATCAAGAAAGTGAGGGATCAGAACGAGACGGACATCAAGCACCTGCGGAAGCTCAAGCATCCCAACATTATCGCCTTCAAGTAGGTTGTGACCCTTGTCAGGAGCTTTGTCCAGGCAAGAGCCGTTCGCTCCAGTTCTCTGGGAAGGTTTTTACAATCCAGGAGCTAAGCTGTGTCTAGGACAAAGTGGTGGTCACCCTTGCTGTCCAGTTGTCTGTCTGCTGCTTCTCACTGTGTGTTCTCTTTGACAGGGGAGTTTGCACCCAGGCCCCGTGCTACTGCATCATCATGGAATACTGTGCCCACGGGCAGCTCTACGAGGTCCTGCGGGCCGGCAGGAAGGTCACCCCACGGCTGCTGGTGGACTGGTCCACGGGGATTGCCAGTGGCATGAACTACCTGCACCTCCACAAAATCATCCATCGAGACCTCAAGTCACCAAAGTGAGTCTCAGCTGCTTAAACATCCCTTAGTTTGGGTTCCTCGGGGTCACCAAAGTTAAACATCTTCCAGTTGTGGTTCTTCAGGTCATTAAAGTGAGTCTCAGATGCTTAAACATCCTCAGTTTGGGCTATTTTTTCCTTTTCTTGAGAAATAGTTTCAAGTTTGGACAAACGGCTCTACTGTTTTTTCCCCAAACTAATCAGAGTGAAACTATTGCAACTTGTTGGCACTTAACAATAGTGGAAATTTTACTGGTATCTTCCATGATAAATAGCTGTCAGGAAACATTTAATGATCTGACGATATCTGGTTTTTCTGGAAAGTGGGATATTCTGTTGCCTTCTGCCTTTTTATTTTTCCTTCTTATTTTCCTACTATTTCCCTGGTTTTCAGGAATGTCTCTTCCTTATTTCTCTGTTGCTTTCTGACTAAAATGTTCTGGCTTCTTTTGATTTTTATTCCCTGGATGTTTATTACTTCTTTAGTCTGTGATAGTGCATTAAGATAATGCTTTTAGATGATTTACAGCACAGTTTAAGGTACAGCTTTGCCTCTGGATCCTCAGTTACTTGTTAATTTGCAGTTTTATTGAGATTGATTTTTGACTCGTACCATTAAGAAATGCATTTAAGGCACAAAACACAACCACCCAAAAGAGAGCTTTTATTGGGGAAAATACAAAATCTTCTCTTTTGTACTGCATTTGCGAGCATTGTGGCCTCATTGACAGGTTGTATTGATTAATAAGGGATTTACTTCAGTGGCTGTTGTGGTGCAAGAAAAATCACAAAATAGTGATGACTGCTTGTTTTTCCCTTTCTCCAGTGTTTTGGTTACACACACAGATGCAGTAAAGATTTCAGATTTTGGTACATCTAAAGAGCTCAGCGATAAAAGTACCAAAATGTCCTTTGCGGGGACAGTGGCGTGGATGGCCCCGGAGGTGATACGGAACGAGCCCGTCTCCGAGAAGGTGGACATCTGGTGAGCTGTGTTCATGGTCAAGTACCTTCACCTTCTGTTCAGTCCCTTGGTTTCCCAGCACTTTCCATGTCCTTTCCTCATCTTGTGCCTGAGCATGGTTTGCTCTGTGGTGGGCTGTTCCTTTCTCCTTCTGCCTGGTGCCCTGAGCTTTGGTGGGCTCTGATGGAAAGGGAAACGACACAGGTGTGCTGGCTGGCTGCTGACCTGCAGGTTCCAGCTTAGGCTCAGTGCAGTCTGTGTCTTGCAGGAAGCAAATGCAGAAATTCTTCCCTGTGTTGTCAGCCAGCCCAGAGCTTTCTCCCAGTGCTGTGCTCAGGGCCCCCTCAGCAGCCTCCACAGCCAGGGTGGTTTTTCCTTTGCTTCTGGCCCTCTTCAGGGCCACACTGGAGCTGTGGGGAGGCCCCTGCTCTGCTCCTCACTCCTTGTGCTTCCTGCACACCAGGCTGGTTGTTGTATGAGGAACTACAGGATTACAGTCCAGTGAATCCAATCCTGGATCCAAGAGGGGAGAAACCAGGATAGGCTGTAAGAGTTTTGGAACCTGTTACCATCGATGTGGACCATGCTCTGTCCAAAGGAACACAAGGAATTCTTCAGTCTCTGCGCTATTAAAAATGCTTGAGAGGGCTCGGCCTTGGAGTTCCTTTGGGAAGCCTCTCCACAGGTTTCAGAGCCCTCAAGGGAACTGCAGCTCTGTTTCTGCCTCATTATTTCTGCATATTAAATGTCAGCAGCCAGGAAAAATGCCCTTCTCCCTGCTTTACAGCCAGGAGGGATTTTGCTTCCTGTGGTTTTTCAGCTTCAGATGCTGTCCCTTCCCTGGCAAGACAGGGAGCTGCTGGACAAAGCCATGGGTGGTACAGGGTGCAGTGGAATCACGAGCTGCTGCTGGAGTTCTAGCTCAGGCCTGGGCTTAACCTGAAGGACAAGATTTCCTGCAGGGAAGGTGATGTTGCCTGTGGTGTGCAGCTGCTTTTGTGCCCACAGTGTCCTGTGTGTTTATTTTGGATGTCCAGGTCACAGCACAGCCGGCTCCTCTGGGAGGAACGCTTGGGTTGTTCTGGAAAGAAAATACACCCAGCATTTGCCTGCTGAACCCCTCCCTGTGAATCACGGGATTGTGAGGACAAGTGGTGCTGGATTTCCACCCTCAGCTTTCTGTCCTTTAGAGTGGTTTATGTTCAGGGATATTTCACAGAACATCCTGTCCAATAAAACCTTTGCTCCTTCCCTCAGTGACGTAAAGATGATGCTCTTTGGTGCCAGTTCCTCTGGAGTTCTTCAACAGTGGTGATTGCTCAGACTCTCCCTTGCCATCCATTCCTCCCTCGAGATGAATAAAAATGATGTTCATGAATGCTGCCAACAAATGAGAACAGTTCCTGAGCTGCTTACATGTCTGCTCTTTCTCATCTCTTAACAGCATGCAGAAAAATAAGTCTATAATCTTATCAGGAGTCTTGGAAATCCTTTGTCAGTTCTTAGTCATAACAAATATGAAACCAGTTGAGATTTCCTTGGTAGTTTGTCCAACCTTCTGGATCCCTGCTTTCCTGCAGCCCACAAAAAGGGATTTTGAGGCGAGAAATATTCAAATTCTGCTTGTTTGTTGCTTTTTTTTTACACATGATTTGAAGCCAATGGGCTTTGAAAGTGCAGTGTTTTTCACATGAAGTTGTTTCCTGACTGATGGTTGTTCAGACCTGGTAATTTGTCCCTTAGAAGTTCTTCTGTGCTTAATAAAAGCACTGGATATTGGTACAAGACAGAAACACCCTTCTCACCTTTCACCAGGCTATAGTCTCCAGCTTGGCAGGGTTGGTGTCCCACAGAGGAACGGGACATAGAGTGAGGTGGCACGTCTGGCTTGGAAATAGGGATGGTTGTGCCTCACCTGTATCACAGCCCAGTTGTTGATGTGCAGTAACAGTGGTGGTGGTTCTCAGCAGCATTTTGTTTACCTCTGTATTAACTGGTTTGGTGTTTCTTTGCTGTTTTATCGGGCAATGAGTATATACAAAACAAATGTTTGCTGTTGAAAATTAAAGTTTTGGTTCTTTCTGGTAACTTCACTAAGGAAGAGAAGCAAAGTGAGTTTTCTTACCTACATCTTTCAGTTCTTGTAGGAGGTTCTTTCCCTGACTGAGTTCTCTTAATTACTTTTTTTTTTTGCTTTATCCTTCCTTTCTTCAGAACAAAGGGAATATCAGATGAGACCTCATGTGCTTTTGGTACTGACAGTTATGCAAGAAGCATTTGTTTCCTAATTTCTGTATCGTAGTAGTTGTAGTGCTGAGTCTCAAACCTTGAAACTCTTACCTGGGACTACAGGTAACAGCAGAGGGAGCATTTGGTTAGGGAAAAGAAAAGAAAACCAGTTAAATGAAATGTAAAAAAGCCACAAAACCTTTGTTGTGTTGTCTCTGTAAGATACTTGTCAGTCTGTGCAGTAGTCAATCATCTGTTCTTACCAGCAAGAACAATCCAAAGTCTATCTGAGAGTAGACTTTGGAGTCTTTTCATTTAACAGGAGCAAGACAGCCAGTACAGAAAATGTGATTTCAGGATCTTTAAAATCTCACAAAGAGGCAGGAAAGGGTGGGTGGAAACCAGTGTGCTTTTGTGCTCAGCCCAGTGCTGGAGGAAAGGAGTTACCTGGTGTGCTAAAACTCACTGTTGCACCTACTTGCGGTTTTGGACTAGACATCCCTATTTCTCTGTTTTGCCCAATAAACTGTTTTTTTCCAAGCTCCTGATGTTTCTGTTAACAGCTTCTGTGTAAACTTGATTTATCCTTGTTTATTTCTTCATCAGGTCATTTGGGGTGGTTTTGTGGGAGCTGCTCACGGGAGAGATTCCCTACAAGGATGTGGACTCTTCGGCCATCATTTGGGGAGTGGGCAGTAACAGCCTCCACCTTCCCGTCCCTTCCACCTGCCCAGATGGCTTCAAAATCCTCATGAAGCAAACCTGGTAAGAGCCTGAACCCCACACAGCACAGACCTAGGGCTGGCTCCCAGCAAAAGGACTATGGAGCCCAGAGCAGAGGGCTCTGAGATACTCTCACACTTGTCCTGAGAGCAGTAAGTTTTAACATTCTGGATTCTGCTTCCTTGTGGCAGCAGGCCTGGATGCCAGGACATCTTCAGGAGCTTCACAGAGGGTGTTGCTTTGCTGTAGCAAAGTAGGGGATAAAAGGTGGCTCTGTGGGAAGACAGAAGGAGCTGGAAGGAAAGTAGGGGTAAAAGTCCTTGAAGGCCACATCCAGAGTGAAGGGAACTGATTTTTTCACTTGGAAAACCCCTTGTGAGCAACTGGCTTTTGGACTGGACAAAGAGAAATACAAGCTTTCTGTCTGGAACACAGATTTTCCAGCTTCAGATATGGAAAATGCTTTCAGTTTCCTCCATGTACCATATTACAGTTGAAATTCTTTGTCTTGGGTTTCACATTGATGCTTTGTCTTTGTAATTACATCTTGACACAGTGTAAAGGCTCTTCCAGCATTTTCCCACTCCATGGGTTTTACTAGCCATCCTCCCCATGGCACAAAGGGGACAACAGGCGAGAGGAAGTGTGGATCTCTCCCAGTGGCTGTTTATCCTGAGCTGCAGCAGTTGGGCTGTGGCAGCTTGAGCAGCTCGGTACAGCAGAGTACCTACAAACACTTGTATCCCCACCTAGTGGAAGGAGGTGGTTGGTAGGGGAGAGGAAGCTCAAGAAGCTGCTCTTGCCCTATGCAAGGTGGATTTGGTCCTGAAACTCAAGTGCTGGTCCTTTTTCTCAAAAATCCAAATGTTTTTGTACTTTTCTGTTACCTTTCACTCTGCAGTCTCATTTTCTGGTCTTAAACATTTTGCACTTCTTTTGTTTCTTCATAATGGGTCATCACAAACCACCTCTAGCACAATTAAATTATATTCAGCAAAAGAGAAAACCAGAAAAGCTCCTTTATTCTAACCTGTCAGCTGCTTGGTTCAGAGAACAGGATCTAGTGAGACCCTTTCAGAAGGGCAGGAGAGGCTGGCAGTGCCCATCCCTCACCTCACCCTTGCTGTTTCTGTTTTGTTTCAGGCAGAGCAAGCCCCGGAACCGTCCGTCCTTCCGGCAGACACTGATGCACCTGGACATCGCCTCTGCTGATGTGCTGGCTACTCCTCAGGAAACCTACTTCAAATCCCAGGTAACTGGGGAAAGGCTGTAGCCTCTGAGTACTGGAATTAGCTCCAAGGATCTGATTTTGGGAGGGTGCACTGAGTAGAGAAAGTCTGGATCCATGATTTCAGTTTGAGTCTTGGGGAGGAGCAACCTGATGGGTGTTTGAAAATATTTTACCCAAACTTTCCCAAGCTGAGACTTCTGCTGCAGGGGCCAGGGCTTCAAGGGGCAAATAGAGTATCACTCTAGACAGGTATCATCATGGGGCTTTCAAAATCATGAACCTTTCTACTTACTTTCACTGCCAAAAGTAAAGAAAATGTTCTCTTAGGACAAAAAGAACTCTAGGAATTTAAAAAAAATATTTCTTAGAAAATGCAGATATGTTGTAAATTCTCTGAAGCACAAAATTGTAAATACCAATTGAAAATGCTGGCCCTAAATGTGCTGCGATGTTGTTACTCAAAATAATTCAGCTTACAAAAATACATTCTCAACTCAAAGCTGTAATTTTCTGCAGACACAAACAACATTGCCCAAGAGTTTTTCTGTGGTTCACCTACAGATCCCAGTTCTTTGTAAACAGCTAAAAGTAAATTGCTTTCCTAGGCTGAATGGAGAGAAGAAGTGAAGAAACATTTTGAGAAAATTAAAAGTGAAGGAACTTGTATCCACCGGCTGGATGAAGAATTGATTCGCCGTCGGAGAGAAGAGCTGAGGTCTGTTCACACTCTTTTGTGTTTACTGTTTGCTTTTCCCATCCAGCCTTCCCTTCCCAGCTAAATGAGCCCTCAGCTTGTCCTCACAGGGCCTTCTGCTCCAGCCCCTGACTCTTTTTATTCTCCTCTTGTACTGAGGTTCCCAAAAGAGGACCCAGTATTCCTGGTGGTATAATTTTGGGCAGCCTAAATTCCTTGTGAACCCGGAAACCAAAATTCCCATGGGCATGGCCTAGGGCATGAGCACTGCTCAGCTGATGGAAACTGGAGAGAAGCAGTGGGAGCTGTCACTGTTCTTGGGCAGTCTCAACAGTTTGCTCCAGAGAAGGTGGCAAAGGCTTGTGTGCTCCCCAGGGAATATTTCTGCCTGAGAATTGGTGTTTATGATAACAGCACTGAAGCAGAGACATTCATCTCAGTGGGAAATCCATCCTGAGGTTGGCTGTGAGCTTTCTCTGCTCTGTTTCTTTCTTTGGGTTACCTATTACAGAGAAGTGAACATACTTCATATAAACAGCCCACTGAAGCACATTTTGATTATACCAACTTAAAAAGGAAAGCAGAAGGTTTATTTAAAGAAGGGAAAATATTTCCTCGCGTGATACAAATTTGCAAATACAGTAGACAGAGGAACATAAAACTCTTAAGAAGCAGTTCTGTGTCAAACCTGAGGAGCCAAAGGGACCCTTGGCCAGGCAGTTTGATGCAATGGTTGTTCAGTGTTCCCTGTCCCCAGGGAGCTTTGGGTGGACACATATTTCAGCTGTACTGGAGCTGTGGGGACACCCTGCTGTTAATGAAACACAGATGCATGACTTCTTTCCTGTTTCTGTAGAGGCTGGTTTAGTCCCTTCTCTGTGCAAAAAGGCTGATCAGGGTTTGGCCAGAGGGCTTCTGGGTGTGTGTGAGGCATTTGCAGCTCTTCTGGGGAGAAATGTTGCCACACTTTCAAGGCTGTTAAACACTTTCTAAACCATACCATGATTTATTGCTGTGTCAGGCTCTCAATCAGTCATCATTCACTGTTAACTGTATCTGGGATTCAGTGCAGTACAGCTGGCAAATTTGACTTTTAAAAGGCCTTTTCCTAAAGCACCTATACTTTTCCTCATTCTCTTCTCTTGGTCCATGGAAGTCAGGCTGGAATAAAGCCTTTTCTGCCTTTCAGACATGCATTGGATATCCGTGAGCACTACGAGAGGAAGCTGGAGCGAGCCAATAACCTGTACATGGAGCTCAGTGCTATCATGCTGCAGCTGGAGGTGCGGGAGAAGGAGCTCATCAAGTACGTGTCTGGGAATGGTGGTGTGCACGTGGCAGTCTGCACACAGCAGAGCACAAACAGCACTTCCTTGCTAAACTGGGGAGTGGCACATGTAGAATTAGTGTCCCCTGACGAACCACAAAAGTTAGGGAATTGCTGGTGACCAGGGAGAGGTCCCTTTGGAGTGAATTCCTGCAGGCCACTGTCAGTGGTTACTGACTTGGAGAAAGGCACCTTCCCATTTGGTGCTGGCATCCTTTGGCCCATGCATGAAGGGAACGGCAGTGCTGCTCCTGGACTGTGGGCCAGGGCCTTGTGCCTGCTGCGTGGTGGCTGCAGAAGGAATTTAGAAGTGTCTGTGTCCTTTCCCAGCAGAGCAATTGGGCGTGCAGCGTGGTCCCTGCAGAGCCAGTTCCTGTCCAGCGGGGGCAGCAGGTGGAGAGAGGGACAACTGATGTGATTTTCTTTTTTTTTTTCTTTCCCTGATGTTACAGGAGGGAACAAGCAGTGGAAAAGAAATACCCTGGGACTTACAAACGCCACCCAGTCAGACCAATCATCCACCCCAACACAGTGGAGAAATTGATGAAGAGGAAAGGTGTCTCCCATAAACCAGGCAGCCAGACCAAACGGTGAGAGCAACCCAGTCCTGTGCCAGAGCCAGTGGTAGATCCCCATTGGCAGTTCCTTCCCTTTGAGCTTGATGAAATGCAGGGTGGGACAAAGGGGTTTTGCACTTGGTCTGGTCTGAGATCAGAGCCTGGTCTGATCCTCAGAACCATAATTGTTTAATTATCTTAAGGTGAAAGGGATGAATCCTGCCATCCCTGCCACCTGGGCAGCTCTCTGGAACCATGGAATCACAGGATGTGTTGGTTGAATGAATGAATTGTTGGTCCATGTGATTTTTGAGCAGATGGTGGTGCTTGGACAGGAGATATCTCTTGTGTTTTCTCAAATTCCTAACTGTCCAAGATCATCCTTGACTTGGATGGGAATAAGCAGGGCAAGGGATTGTGGAAATCAGGCAGGCCTCAGGAAGGATGGATTCATTGTTGAGAAATTAATTTGGGATTTGAGATTTGGGAATTTATGCTCTCCTTTCAGTCATTTCTCTTCTGCATGACTTTTAGATACAGAGATTTTTTTTTCTAGAAGAGTTGGCTTAGTCTTTACTTTTTTGGGATTTCCAGGAGTTAGTCCTGATTACAAGTGAATAATCACTTCTGAATTAATATCCCCACATGGCTCTTAGTTAAGCAGCCTGATCACCACCATTGCACATGCACAGAGTCAGAGCCATGCTCTACCCCAAGGTCCTTGAGAGGGAGCTATTTTGGGAGAGAACATCAAAATAAGAGCGGAAAAGGAAAGTGTGTGACAGTTATTGGAAAAAACAGCAAGACAGGAGTGTAGAGCAGGATGGGCTGAATGAAAAGGACATTGAGTGGAGAGAATTACAGGGATCAAAATGCAGGAGTCAAGCAGCTCAAGGGGAAGGCAGCCTGTAGATTTTAGGAAGCAGAGAGTGCTTTTGGCTCTAGCTGCCTCTTCATCCTGGCTCTGGGCCAGCGTCACTTCTTTCTTTGTGGCTTGACATGTAACTTCTTCTCCTTGTCTCCCAGGCCAGATCTACTGAAGTCAGAGGGCATACCCAGCACAGAAGCAGCATCCAATGGCTCCCCAGTCTCAGGAAGTCCCAAGATGTCAACCCTGAGTGGCAAAAGCCGGTACCGCAGCAAGCCCCGGCACCGCCGGGGGAACAGCAAGGGCAGCTACAATGAATTTGCAGGGATCTTGAAAAACCAGCCAGCGCAAGATGATGGCCCCCAGCCTGGCCCTCCCCACGCCCCCGGAGCGCCGCAGCAGCCCGGCCACAGTCCCCACGGGCAGCACTCGCGGCTGCACGCCCACGGGCAGGACATCGCCACCTGCGCCAACAACCTGCGGTACTTCGGCCCCGCGGCCGCGCTGCGCAGCCCCCTCAGCAACCACGCCCAGCGCCGCGTGTCCGGCTCCAGCCCCGACCTCATCTCCACCGCCATGGAGGCCGACTGCCGCCGCGGCCTGGACACCAAGGACAGCACGGCCCAGCGCTGGGAGTGCTGCCAGGCGGATCCCTACGACCCCTGCCTGCAGTGCAGGGATGAGGACAGTGGCCAGGCACAGATGGCGTCCGTGGAACCAGGGGGGAGCCGCCCCCAGTCCCCCGCATCCGCGTCCCTCTACGAGAGCGCGCAGTTCATGGAGAAGCTGGAGGAGCAGGGCACGGCGGTGTCCGCCCTGGGCACTCCCCAGCACTTGGCTTCCTCAGGGCTGCCCTGCAAAGCAAGATCCCTCCAAAAGGTGAGGATGGAGCACTGGGGTTTGAAGATGTGGTTTTGGTAGGGCCTGGTTCTGTTACGTGCAGTTTCGCCATTGGTTTGAGTTGCAGCTTGTTCTGCTGAATTTTTGATGTTGAAACAGTCTCAAAATGCTTTCAAGCCATTCTCCAAAGGAAGGAATAAATGCATTCTTTAAATTGTTCTGTAATACCACATGAGAGTTTCTTTGAGAATCTGTGGTCCTGCTGTGTCTCAGGGCAAAGATTCAACATTTGCCATGGTCTTGAGGACATCCCTTTTGCTGCACCTGCCAGAAATTGTCCCCCTACACTGAAAGGCATGTATTTTCTGAAGATTTTGCAAGAGTTAAAGGGAGATCATAACACAGTTGTACAGAAGCAGCTCTTTGTTCCTTCTGCTTCCATCCAGGTGGGAGAAATAAGAACTAGTCTGAATTCAAAGAGCAGGAAAACTGAGCCTGGCTACAAAAGTCAAGGAAAATAGTGTAATTACCAGAACAAGAGTGTGATTTGGCCCCAGCATGATGGGACTAGGACCTTGTAAGACAAGGGGATGGGATGAGATAAAGGCTTAATCTGAATGGGGGGCTGACAGGTTGGATGGAATAGAAGGAGGCTGTAAAAAAACAACATTGTTGGGGTAAATTTGGATGGGAGAAGGAGAATAAAAGGCTCTGTGCTCACTGAGGCATGAAACAAATCCCAAGTTCTCCTAGTTGGTGAAACCTAATGGCAAAGGCTGTGTCATCCTCCATCCTGCCCTGTTGATGGGCTGTGGTAGAAGAGGGTAAAGCCAAGAACACCAAATCAGCTCCATAATTTATGTGGGTTTCCATGTGATACTCATTACTTGATTTGCTTTAGTGAGGATCTGTACATTCTGTACTCCATACCTGCTAAAATACTCCAGTGTATTTCCCAGTCAGTCACTCCAGATTTGGGAATAGCAGCCTTGAGGCTGTCTGAAACAACCTCCTGGCTGGCAATGTCTGAGTCAGTGTTCCTGACACCCAGGCTGTTTTCTGGTCTAGATTCTTGCAGTCTGTAGATTTTTGCACTGTTTTGCAGTGCCTTAGTCCTGAAGGACCAAGGGTCAGGTGTGTTTGGACTTCCCCAAACGTGACACTCTTTTTCTCCTTGTTTTCTGCCAGAGCGGGGATGAGTCATCAGAAGAGGAAGAGGGCGAAGTTGACAGTGAAGTGGAGTTTCCTCGTAGACAAAGGTAAAAGGTGAATTCACTCTAATCTCTCTTTGGTGGGACAAAACTGAGGAGAACTCTCATAGCGCCTGCACACCAGCACTGAAACTGGTGAAGGTGCTGGCAAAAGAGCAGAATCCCATTCAGTGTGTCCCATCCACCCTTAGCTGATCCCTCATGTCCACTCACTGTTCCAGCCCATCCTGAGATGTTCTCTCTGGCCCAGCCTTCCTGCTGGCTTTCCTGCAGGCTGTTTGCAGCACAACTTGATCACACTTGATAACATTATTCTGCCTCTGTAAATGAGCTGCTGCATCTGTTTCACCAGGATCAGACAAAGTGGATGTGGGAACCCTTTGTGGGCTACTCCCAGTGTTGTTTATTAATTGTTTGCAGTGGGTAAGACTCCAGCCCAGCACCTTTGTAGCTGATTTCAGATAAGATTGCAGAGCTAAGTGACAACAGCAGATCAAATTTGATGGTGTTGCCTGTAAAATAAGACTTAGGGGGAGTGTTCCTACATAAGCCTGGGGAACAGCAGGATTTACAGTACTGCGCTCAGGAAAGACATCATAGGCTTGGTGCTGTAGCTTGATGAAAGCAGCTGCTTCCAGTGCAGGAGTGATCCAGTAGGCAAACAGGTTAAAGGTTTGATTCAAATGAGCAGAGAAGAAAATAAGATCTTGTCTCCTGTGGTGTGCATCTGCAGCACACCTGAAGCTTAAATCCTAATGCTCCCTTCATTGCCCCAGCTCAAAGACCACAGTAAATTTTGGAAAGGTACTGAAAAGTGTGACAAGAGTGGTTAGGGATGGTTTCCATAGAAGAAGGGATTAAACCTGTGTGAAATGTTTCTCTAGCAGGAGGAAAGGCAACACCAGAGGTGCATAAAATTGTAATTTATGTGGAGAAAATAGACAAGGAACGATTCTTCACATTCATATTAGGGGCAGCCAGTGAAGCGAAAAGTGCTTTAAAATGAACCAAAGGAAGCGCTTTTTCCATCCAGAACATTTTCAGATGTGCAGCTCATTGTCAAGGTGTGCTGTGGAAATCAGAGCATGAAGAGCCATAAGTGCAAAATTTCTGGAGTATGGATCCATCAGTGACTGTTAGCATTGTCATCTGGGTTTGAGCTTCTGCTCGGAACTCACATCTGCTGAATGGTACAGGCCAGGAAGAGCTGCCAGGAGAAAGCAGGCTCTGTCTGCATAGCCTGTTCTCATACTTCTCCCAGATTATTCCTTCCTGCCTGGGGTTGAGGGCAGAATGCTGGGCTGGGTGAGCTATGTGATTCATACAGTTCCTGTGGGATATTGTTTCCTCTGTGATTTACTAACTTGGAAGATTAGGAGGACAAGTTGCCTGTTCATATGATGCCCAGTTGTGGGTCTCCTGACATGTTCCATCAGCTGATGTGTTGTGCTACTGCTGTTGAATCCTGGCACAAGGCCATTTCTGTGGTCAAGTAAGTGTGAGCTTATTTCTTGAGTGGATGGTCCTAAATCCTGCCTGGCTTTTGGGATGGCTGCCGAGTGATGCAGGTATTCCCAGGGGAGTTAGCTTGAACTCACAGAGTCACTGGGTTGGAAGAGACCTTTAAGATCATCAAGTCCAACTCACACCCTAATACCTCAACTAAACTATGGCACTGAATGCCACATCCAATCTTTTTTTAAACCCATTTAGGGATGGTGGCTCCACCACTTCCCTGGGCAGACAATTCCAGTATTTTATCATTCTTTCCGTAAAATACTTTTTCCTAACATCCAACCTAAATTTCCCTTGGCGCAGCTTAAGAGTTTGTCCTCTCGTTCTGATAGTTGCTGCTTAGAAAAAGAGACCAACCCCCACCTGACTACAACTGCCTTTCAGGGAGTTGCAGAGAGTGATAAGGTCACCTCTGAGCCTCCTCTTCTCCAGGCTGAGCACCCCCAGCTCCCTCAGTCATTCCTCACAGGGTTTGTGTTCCAAGCCCCTCACCAGCCCCGTTGCCTCCTCTGGACGATTTTGACCATCTCAACGTCCTTCCAAAACTGAAGGGCCAGAACTGGACACAGCCCTCAAGGTGTGGCCTCACCAGTGCTGGGTACAGGGGAAAAAGGACCCCCCTGGTCCTGCTGGCCACACTAGTCCTGATACAGGTCAGGAGCCATTGGCCTTCTTGGCCACCAGGGCACACTGCTGGCTCAAGTTCAGTCGGCTGTCGACCCCAGGTCCCTTTCTGCCTGGGCACTGTCCAGCCGCACCGTCCCCAGCCTATAGCATTGCATGGGGTTATTGTGGGCAAAATGCAGGACTTGGCACTTGGATTTATTAAACTTCATCCCATCTGACTCTTCCCATCCATTCAACTGTTCCAGGTGTCCCTGCAGAGCCATCCGACCTTCCAACAGATAGACACACGCTCCCAGCTTAGTGTCATCTGCAAATTTACTAATGAAAGACTCAATACCTTCATTCATGTCATCAATAAAAATATTAAACAGAACTCCACAGTACAGCCTTGCACTTTAGGAACATGCACTGTCAAAGAAAAATATGATTCAGGGCAGATCAGCTAATATGGACATATCAGACAGGACCAAATAAGAAGAGATGAATTTAAAGATGCAGGTCTTGAACTGTATCATTCAGAAAGGGTAGAATTCTGTAGCTCCAGGATGTGGAAGGCAGTCCACAATGCCTGGTGTAGCAGAGCAGTGAACACAGCACCCAGGAAGTTCCCTGTGACTGTCATCCCAGGTGAACATTGAACTTCTCCCTGTTTTCAGACCCCACCGCTGCATCAGTAGCTGCCAGTCCTACTCGACCTTCAGCTCTGAGAACTTCTCTGTGTCGGATGGAGAGGAGGGGAACACAAGCGACCACTCGAACAGCCCGGATGAGCTGGCCACCAAGCTGGAGGATGAGCTGGTTGAGAAGCTGGAGGACATGTTGTCCCAGACTCCAGAGATCCCCATTGAAATCTCCACGCAGTCGGATGGGCTTTCGGACAAAGAGTGTGCTGTGCGGAGGGTCAAGACTCAGATGTCTCTGGGCAAACTTTGTGCAGATGAACACAGCTGTGAGGTGAGTTGGTTATCCCCTTGTCCTTCCACTCAGTGGAAAAAAACTGCAAAAATGTTATGGAAAGGAATCCAAGAGCCAGAAAGTTGGAACACTGCCTAGAAAATGATGTGGTAGGTGTACTATGGCAAAGCAACTGCTGCAGTACCCAATCTTCCTCCTGCTTGGCAGAAGAGTGGGTGGGGGAAAGCAGCACAAACAAAGCTGAACATAATGTGCTGGTCAAGATGAGTGTGATCTTGGGAGCCCATCAGATTTGCAGTTGCATTACGTGGGATAAAAATACATAATGAACTGGAGTGGATATAAACTGCCTCAGACATATCCATCAGCAGCTTTGCTGACAAAGCTGGGATGACTTTCTTCCTTTCTCTGCCTTTCAAGTGTTTGGGAGGGGTAGGGAGAGTCTGCTGCACAATCTCCTCATAACCCTGTGTTTGGGAGTGCTCTGACCAGGTATTTCTGTGCTGTCCCCTCTCTTAGGGGAGACAAGTGACCTTTGGTGGGGCAGTCGTGTGCTGTGCCCTCTCCCATGTGTGCCACTCTCCTCCTCTGCAGGTGGTGACCTTTCCCTGGCTGCTGTGACAGACTGGGATGTGTGGGTGATGTGCAGTATAGGAATGGTGCTCAAGTCTCCCCCTTTCCTTTTGTCTTGCAGAACCCACCACAGTTTGGAGAATCAGACTGTGACTCTTCTGAAGGGGAGTGTTCTGATGCCACAGTCAGGACCAATAAGCCCTGCAGCTCTGCTACTTGGTAATACAGATCTCCCCCAAAGCTTCCTGGTACTGGCATTTTGATTTCCCTGAGATTCCACTTCATTCCCCTTCATCACACTTTACAGGAAGAGAAGATGCTTCTCCTTCCCACCCCAGGAGTGATTTGCAATAACCCGAATCTCTGGAAAACGTCCAAATGAAATTAATTCTCTTTGAGCATTTCAATCAAGAATGGCAGGGATGTATTTTATTGAATAATCTAGTTACTGTAACATGGATATTTATTTTTTTGACATTTTAACACTTTTTACTGTAAAGAGTGGATTGTATTTATAGACACACAGACTTGTTGCAAAAAAAAAGTTCAGAAAGCAAGCACACTATGGAGAAACATCCTGGGAGTCCTGCCTGGACAGCTTTGTGTACAGACGTGGGGGATTCTCTTGCTGCTTGCACAGGGGACCAGGCCTCATGGCCCTGAAGATTGGAGAACAGATCAAGAAAACTAAACCACTCAGTCTTATCAAATGAGGAAAAGCAGAAAAAGACCTGACTGTAGGGTCACCTGTGAACAAAGTGTTTTCAGTATAACCAGCTGGGTCATTTTTAATCAGAAGGTGGACATGTTCCTGGAGAAAACTGGTATAGAGGTGCTAACAACCCGGGTCTTCTGAGTCGATACATCCCCAGGAATGTAATGATGGGTTTTATTTTAAGGATTTTTAGTTTCTTTTTTTAATCAGCATTTTGTTGTGAGATCCTGCAAATGTATTCTAACCTCGTCCTCTCGAGAATTGGTATCAGAGCACTTCTTACCACCGTCCTTGCTTCACTCTGGGAGTGTCAACCTCCAGCTGAGCAGGAAAACCTCTCTCAGATGCAGTGTGCCATTTCCCAGTTTACTTCCTCCTCTTACCTCCTGTCTGTTTCAGTCAGTCAAAGAAATCAATCAACTCAGTGTTGGCCAAGCAAGGACTTGCAAAGCATGGAAAGCACATTCTGCAGAGCCCGAGCACTTCTGGGGAGTACGCTGGAGACGCCTGGAGTGGACTGGGAGAAGCAGCCTCTCACCTACAGCAGCATCAAGAACCAGCAGAGGGCTGTGTGTTGAGGGGGAAGACTGGGAATTGCTGGCCTGGCTAAGAGCATCAGCCCTGCCCTGTCTCCTTATTCACTGTACATTCTTGGAAGCATTAGCAGCTGCCTGTCCTTCATGGCAGGCCTTGTGCGGGGAATCCTGATATGGCCGTGGCACTGCTGTGTCTCGGGTGTGTCCCGAGGCCTCTGTTTCTCCTCCAAGCTGAAACTCTGCAGGTGCAAGTGAGGATAGTACTGGTATGTGACAGGCTGAGGCATTGGCAGATGAGAAAAATTTGTTTTCTGATAGAACTCATAGTGCCTTCCCTTCAAACACTACTCTTCTAAAACAATATTGAAAGAGAACAAAACGATAGAGCACGTTCCCCCCCTTCTTTAGTTGATGTCCCTGCAAGAGCTCTCCCTCTGCCCTTCCCAGTGTGCTGGCTGGCATGGCTGGCCAGAGGTGAATGGCAGGAATGGACCATGGACAGGTACTTCTGTTGCTTTGTTTGTTTACATTTTATGTTAAAATATTGGTTTGAACTTAACTGTGGTAATTTATAGCCTCATGGCAAAGTGAAGGAAAATGTCTTACTTATACAGAGAGCAGTATTGTATGAGTTAAATTATCCCATATTTTTAAATTTTGTAGCTGGACTACAGACAGATCTTAAGTTATGACGTTATTTTATTATTTATTATCATTTCTGTAGATCAGAAGGTTGGCTTCACCGCTAGCACAATTGTAATCTCTGTGTGTGATGTTACCTTCTCCCTGCTCGCCAGAGGGGTGGGAGCAGGGCTGGGCTCAGTGGCTGTCAGGAGTTGCTGCCTCTCGTGATTTCCAGGGATGCTGTTACTCCAGGACAGAGAACAGAGAGGGGTGGATGGCTGCAGTCAGGTTCCTCGTGGGCAGAGCTGCAGTTTGCTCATGTTGGCATGATGGTTGGCAGCCACTGAACTGGTGGGAATGTGGGAAGGGTGGTCAGGGAGTGAGGGGCTTTTGAATTGATCACAAAGTGAATAACTGTGACAAGAGTTCCCTGGCTAGAGCATCCAAAACGATGTCAGGGAGGAGGGCAGTTGCCCTGGGCAGCGGGTCCATGTAGTGGATCACCTGAGCAGGACCAAACAGGCTGCTGGAGAGGGAGTGAGATGTGCTCACCCTGCTCTGGGCAGAGGCAGAACGCTGTGAGGAGAGAAGCTCTTTCCTGGCTCCTTCCCTCTCTCTTCCCACCCTTTGTTTCTTCTCCCCAATGTTCTTTGTCTCTTGGCCAGTGGCAGGAGGAACTGGCAGGGCCAGAGATGGCTTTGCCGTTGTGGTGTGAGAGGGGGTTTGGAGGTGCAGATGGTTACTCAGGAGGCTGGAAGCCAAGGTGTGGAATTTAGCAGTGGAGAACTGTGTGCACGTAACACCTTGTGGTGCAAAGAGAGGTGGAGAACTGCCATCAGGTGTCTCTATCAGAGGATGCCAAGCCCTGTGCCCCTGGATAGACTCTGCTGAGACCTGGCAGGCTCTGGGAGACCCATGCGCAGCACTGGTATCCTTAGGCAGTCCCACAAACAGCCCCAAAGCAGAGCTGCCTCCAGCTCAGGCCTGTCACTGTCCCCAGGTCCTCTGGCCTGTGGTGATCCAGTCCCTGACAGATTCCAGAGGGATTTGGGTACCTGTGGTCTCTTTGTAGGCTCCACTATGGGATGAAGCTCCACTGGACTTGCAGAGTTTTGGTGTTTGGGATTTTGAGACCCTTCTGGGCCAGCTGTCCTGGATGCAGCTGATCCCTCCCCATCCTCGCCTGGGGACATGCTGGCCTGCTCTGCAGCCTGGGCAAGCAGAGCTGCCCCCACCAGCCTGCCACATTTAGCTCTATTCTCACACCCCTGGGTCATTGCACTGTTCCAGTCCAGTGTCGCTGCTCCTCCCGCTGCTCCTGACCCTGCATCCCTCTGGGAATGCCACTAGGGCAGCCCCTTGCCCCGCCCATGGAGGTGCCACCCCAGCCTCCCCTGCACTCATGTCCCATGGCCTCACTGTGTGTGGGCAGAGCTGGCTCAGCACCTCCACATTCCCGGGATGGTTGCTGTCAGTTCTGGGGGGGTTTGTAGGATTTTCCTTAGTGACACCTCCCTGGGATTGCACAGACACAGTCCCCACATTGCTGTATGGGCACCTCTGCTGCGGTTCCTTGCACTTCCTCTCCTGGCAGGGTCTGGGGTTGAGAGGTGTAGGTGAGCCTGCTTACTCCTTGTAGTAACACCGCATTCCAGGGCCGGAGTAAACTGTGGGTTTCCTTTCCAGCATCCCGAGTACCCTGATCCAGTTCTCGTGGCTGCTGACAGCTCCTGAACACTAGCCTAGATTTTCTCCCAGAGCTGAATGTTGCCCTCCCCACTGTCGTGTTAAGTACCCATTTCATCTTGGCCCTGTCCAGTAGTGTTCATCCCCTCCTCCCTGCTCTGTGGATTCCTGAGACAAACTTGATTTTTTTTTGTATTGACCAGTGTACAGTGATGGAAACAAGAATGACTATCAAAGCAAACAATGCATGGAATAAAAAGCCAGTGTACTTCAATGCTGCAGGCTGGTCTGGTGATCTGGGAGTGGGTTCTCATGGACTTTAGGATGATGTCATGAAGCCTTGCTCTGGGGTCTGCCATCTGCCCCTTTCCATACCTGGAAGGTTACTTTATCCTCCAAGTGGATCTCCTCATGGAGAGCAAATACCAAAACCCCAAGAGCAGAGTATCATTCTGGGGGGAGGAGGGTGCTGAGGCCCTGGCACAGGTTGCCCAGAGAAGCTGTGGTTGACCCTGGATCCCTGAAAGTGTCCCAGGCCAGGCTGGACAGGGCTTAGAGCAACCTGGGATAGTGGAAGTGTCCCTGCCCATGACAGGGGGTGAAGCAGGATGGGCTTTAGGATCCCTTCCAACCCAAACCATTCTGGTATCCTATGTTCCCCACAACTGGGACAGAGCCCAACTCTATTTTGAATCCTCCTAGTTACACAGGAGCAGATGTGTGGGTTTCAAGGTGCTTTTCAAGGACAAATCTCTGCCAGTCAGGCACATCCATTCCTGTTCTTTTCCCCTTTATGCTTTATGGGGCGTAGCAGCCACTGGCAGACCAGAGAAGCAGTCTCAAGTGCTCTGACATGAATGATTCAGGCAGCTCAAATCCTGAGCATTTTTCTGCAGACTGTGCCGGTTTAATGTGGGAATCAAAGAAGAATCTTCTACAGCTGCACCCTGAAACACCATTATTTTCTCAACTTGGTGCTTGTACAGCTGCACTGGAGCACAGGAGCACATGGCTCATCATTTCAGGCCAAAAATGCTAAATCTGTCTGGAGTTGGAGGGAGCAGGGCCTGCCTACTGCCTGCAGGGTTGTGCTTGGCCAGTGATCCACAGCTGGGTTCTGGTTTGCCTTCCTCACAGGATGCCAATGATCCTCCTTTTATTCCCCACAGCCTCAGAACACAGGAGACTGATTTAAAATGAAACAGGCAAATTAACTGAGTGTTCACAAAGCCCCTCTATCTCTCTCTCAGTGCAGGTACATGCACAGATAAACATTCATTAAAAATAAGAACGGACGCCTCCTCCGAGATGAGAAGGATGATTAAAAATTGCCACTGTCCTTGGTGACACAGAACATGCAGAATATAACCCCTGGGAAGAGTCCTGCAGCTTTTACCCCAAAACTGGGGCACCTAAGCCATCACAAGCTCTTTCTGCCATTTAGTGTCTGAGCTTGCTTGTTGCCATCCAGCTTCAGGTGTTTCTTGCTGTATCTCTTGATGAGGGTCCCTGGAATCAGTGCAGCCACAGCCATGGCCAGCAGCTTGAGCAGTGTGTCCCAGGAGAAGATGGCGTCCAGAGAGGTGATTTGGGACAGAATGGCCCCTGTCTGCACACAGATGAAATTATATGGTGTAAGGCCTGAAGGAATCAGAGCAGAAAAAAGCTGTTAGTTTCCCCCTAGAGAAAACTAGCTAAATATGCCCAAAGCCAGACACAGAAATCACAGAATTGTTAGGGTTGGAAGGACTTCTGGAGATCATCCAGTCCAACCCCTCCTGCTAAGGCAGGGTTACCCAGAGCAGGTGACACAGGAATGTGTCCAGGGGAATTTAGAACGTTTCCAGAGAAGGAGACGCCATGCTCTCCCTGGGCAGCTGTTCCAGTGCTCTGCCACCCTCCATGGAAAGTTCTTCCTCATGTTGAGGTGGAACTCAGTGTTTTAATTTACAGCCACTACACAGGGGTTTGTGCTTGTAACAGAAAGAACCAGGTGTAAAGCAAAATTTGCAGCACTGGGGACACCTACAGAATGCTCAAGGGCAGCGCAGAGGAAACAGACCAAGGGTCAGAGTCCCAGCTCTGCCCTCCCTGGCTCAGTGATACCAAGAGCAGCGGTGTTACACTGTCCCCTCAGGCCACGTCCCCAGGCCTTACCAATGAGAACGGAGAGAAAGAATTGGGACATGGGGATGTTTAAAATGGGAGCCGAGAGGTTCAGAAACCAGTTTGGTGTCATGGGGAACAGCCTCAGGAACAACAAGAAGAAAAATAAGCAGCTCCTGTTCTCTTCTACCTGCCAAAAGAAACAGTCCATATCATTCCTGCTCCTCAAACAGCAGTAACATTCAAATGGCCACGATACCAGAGTGAATTTTTCTTCTAACATCCCACAGCGTAACATCAGCTCAGAACTGAGGGAAAGCAGCAATATTATGTCTGTACTGGAGCCTAATGGTGAGCCAGCCCTCTTCAAAGAAGGGGTGGAAATGGGATCTCACCAGAACAAAAGATCAAGAAGTCAAGAGCAGAACCACCTCCATTGTACAATACAGCATGGGATGGATGGAGGCAGTTCTGGAGCACAGGTGCTTCCCAAACCCTCCTTTATTTCAAATCTGCTTTTCCTTAGGATCCAGGATTTTCCTGACAGCCCCTCTGCCAACAGATTTGCTCCAAGAGAGTATCCTGCTCCTAGACTGTGCCCTCATCAGGCCTGGAGCATCCCCTGCACACACTTGTTTTCACTGTCACCCCAAGAGCAGCCTGGCCCAGGGCCATCGTGGCTGTCAGCAGAACTGCCAGTTCTTACCTTCCCTTGCAGCAGAGCCACCTTGTCAGGGAAGAAGTGGACTATGAGCTGCTTGCCAAAAGCTGCAGAGAGCAGGTAGCAGAGGGTGGCTCCCACAGACGTGAGCACTGAGCACAGCACCAGCCCCATCCATGGCCCAAAGAGTGCTCCAGCCAGGACATTCTGTGGGAACAACATGGAGTGAGGCCTGGGGGACACAGTGTGTCACAGAACCACAGAAATGTTAGGGTTGGAAAGAGCCTCTGGAAATTATCCAGTCCAAAGGGCCTGCCAAGGCAGGGTCACCCAGAGCAGGTGACACAGGAACAGGTGGGTTTGGGATGTCTCCAGAGAAGACTTTGCCCTCCCTTGGGCAGCTGTTCACAGTGCTTTCCCACCCTCTGTGGAAAGAAGTTCTTCTGCACATTGAGGTGAAACTTCTTTTGTTTTACTTTATAGCCATTGCTCCTTGTCCTGTTGCTGGGCACCACTGAACAGAGTCTGGCACCATCCTCTGACACCCCTTGGAGATATTTACATGCATTAATGAGATCCCCTCTCAGTATTCTCCAGACTAACCATCCCTCATCAGAGAGATGCTCCAGCTACACCTCTTTGTGGCCTCCACTGGAGCCTCTCCTCCTTGTCTCTCTTTTCCTGAGGAGCCCAGATCTGGACCTGGCACTCCAGCTGTGCCTCACAGGGCTGAGCAGAGGGGCAGGATCACTCCCCGACCTGCTGGCAACGCTCTTCCCGGTGCTCTCCAGGGTCCCACTGACCTTCCTGGCTCTCAGGGCACATTATCCACCAACACTCCCCGATCCTTCCCAGCAGAGCTGCTCTCCAGCAGGTCAGCCCCGACCCGTACTGCTACTAAGGGTTATTCCTGCTCAGGTGCGGGCCCGGTCGGGTCCCTCCGGCTCCTCCTGCCCGATCCGTGAGTCCCCGGCCCCTCGCCCCGCGCCGCCCTCCCCGTACCAGGAGGCTGGAGCCGGGAATGGCGAAACTCTGCTTGTACAGGTACGCGCCGCAGAACAGGGCCAGCGCCGCGCCCCGGTGCTGTCGCTCGTAGTCCCGCAGCGCCTCGGCCAGATCCCGCAGCTCCTCCAGGTCCGCCGGGAATCGCAGCGCCCTGCGAGGGGAGAGACGCACGGGCAGCCCCGGGGGAAGGAGGGACACACGGGCAGCGCCGGCCGCCCACACCCACCTGCGCGTCTGCCCCGCGCTCAGCCGCACCGACAGCAGCCACAGCGCGGCCGTGGCGGCCGCGAAGACGAGCAGGAGCCCAGCCGGGCGCCGCCACATCCCGGGTCGGGGCCGCCGCCGGACCGAGCCGAGCCGAGCCGAGCCGAGCCGAGCGAACCCGGCCCCTCCCGGCCCGGCCCTGCCGCCCTCAGCGCCCCGAGCCGGGTGCGCAGGCGCGGGGCGGGGCCTCCGTGAGGGGCGGGGCCACGATGGCGGCCGGCGGGGCGTTAGTGGGAGTTGGTGGCACCTGCTGCTCGTGGGGGCTCCGAGCCGGCTCAGCCGCCGACACACGCCTTAAACCCCCGCTTGAAAGCCTCGCTTTAAGCCCCCCTTTTAAAGACACGCTTTAAAGCCATGTGCTGCCGTGGTTTTATTGCCACTCTCCCAGCCCGTTTATACACTGCGTGGAGAGCGGGTCCCGCTGCTCGGTGCCCACTGAAGGCGCCCGGGGCCCACCAGGTGAGTCCCCACACGGCGGTGAAATGTGTCTGCCCCGTCCGGGCACAGCGTCCTCGGGGCTCGGCTCCTGCTTCAGCACGGGATGGGCTTGAAGGTTTTCTGGGTGTTCTCAGTCAGGACCAGGTCGTATCGGCACAGCTGGGGTCTGTATGAAAACACGGCCAAAAGTGAAAAAGCGGCACGTTTTTCTGTCTGTTTTTTTCCTGTCATCTCCCCACCTGCTGGAGGCCTACATAAAATAAATCATCTTCTCAGATGAGAAGAGAACTGGCTCCAAGTCCACCTGAAGTGAGGTTGGCTTTAAGCCAGGGATACGTTTAGCATTTTATCATTCTGTTCTACGTTATCTTTTGCTTGTGGAAACAAAGGGTCTCAAAAAATCCAGCAAACAAACAGGCACTAACTGCAGAGTCTATGGTTCCCTTTGGTGAACACACCTGTGTCCACCAAACAAGGTGGTCCTTCCAGCCCACCTGCCTGTTCCTGCCCCTTCCCTGCTCCAAGCATAAGAAATTCTGCCACTGCCCTGACCTGGGTCCAAAGACAGATCTGGTCTGGAGCTAGTTCAGCCAAAAAAACTGAGGAAATACTTGGGCTTTCACTGGGGAAACATGAGCATTAGCCCTGTGTAGTGAGTTGAGCAACAGGGAAGGGGAGAGGGCAGGACATCCTTCCCTGTGGCAGTGACTGATTAGATGATGTGTTGAAAATCCTGAACTGTGTTTATGGCCTGTGGCAGCCCCTCATCGGGGAGAGACAGCATCCTGTGATGAAATATTAGGGCATTTGTGTCTGCTTTTTAAAAGACTAAATGGAAGTGACTGTGGAGGTGTGGGACAGGAGACAAGGAGTAGCAGCAAGGGAGAGCTGCAAGACCTTGTTTAGTAGATGTCCACAATATTTCCCTTTTTCCAAGGCTAGACCTCATGAAATGCAAAGAAACATGTTTTGCAGCTCCATATGTCTGTTTGCTTCACCCTCCTGACCCTGTGATCTTCCAGCCTTGTTTTAAGCCAAACTCAAAGCATGGTGTGGTGTCCACAGTGTCCTTGCACACCAGGTCAGTGTGAGAGATTCTGTGCTTGCTGAGCTCAGGCAGAGCTCCCAACCTCCAGGGGTGGGAAGCTTAAGGGTAGGACAGCAGAGCAGACAGGGCTAATGAGGTGATAGAAATCTCATCAGCAGTGTCTTGAGAGGTGCCCCCTGATGTTGTGGGTACCAGCCAGGGCTTTGGGGTAAAGCAGCCAGCAGCTCCCACTTGCTGGAATTCCAGGAATTAATTAATCTCCCTGCTTCATTAGCCACACAAATTTTCTGGGGTATAAAATGTGTATTTGGGGCTGGACATCTGTTCTTCCCAGAGTGCTGCACTTCTCTTCATCCTAGAGTTCAAGCCTGGGCAGCTTCCCAAAGGTTATTTTCCTGACCAAAGGTTAAGGTGTCAGGCCACGTCAGAGTCACATCACATGTGACATGTTCTCAGTGCAGCCTCTGTATTCAAGTAAGTATTCAGCTGTGGGATTCCATTGAAGAGGAATTTATTCCCAAGATAGGCATATGAGAATTCCTAAATGTAAAATAAATCTAATTCTTCTGCATATACTCAACCAGGCCAGGAATCTGGGAGATTCCTTTACTTCTGTCCAGTCTGCACCAACAGAAATGGTTTGTAAACATCTGCTCACCTTTCTGGGTTTGTCAGTGAGTGGAACCTCATTTGGAGAATCCTGAGTTTGAATTTTGGACCAATGACAGATCCCGTGGAAAATGTCAAGGAAATTCTTTCCACATTTTCAAGATCCTGGTCAAACCCAATAAGCAAAGTGATTTGTTTGTACTGCTGGAAGGTGGCAGCTTCTCTAAAGGTAAAGCAGACGAGAGAGAGTGTCAGAGAGTCACCAAGGGAATAGCACTGGGTTTAGTATAGTCACAGTAATATTAGAAACAGGCTGGGGGAGGAGGCCTCAGCTTGTGATTGGTTTCTGATTTACAGGAAATGGGTATGGATTCAGGTCTCCAGGTGTCAACCTGCTCAGCCACTTCTGCCCTCACTTTTTTGGGGTGGAAGTGGGGACACAGAGATTGGATGCCATTTGGTCCCAAACCAGAATTTTCACTGTGATTCTGCTTTGATCCCAAGTGGACTAGACCCATGTGATATTTGTACCTGGCTGTCTGTGCAGGTCTGAACACTGAGTCATTTTGAGACATGCATGAAATCTGCACTGGCCTTGGTGTGGGATGATGCTGATTGCTCCAGTGCAAGCAGATACCAGATATGCCTGATGGAATATGCACTTAGAGAAACTTGGAAAAACTAGTTGTGCAGGTTTGTTTGGCTGAAGTGTAGTTCAGATCAATCAGGAATTTGCATGTCACATAAACACCATTAATTTGTCTCTCTGAGTGGAATGAATTGATTTTGGATGTGACATATTCAGGCCCAGGTTAATCCCCAGCTGTCTTGGGCACTGGGAACTAGAACAGAACACTCCCTGGGAGAGGAAGGAAAGAGGGGGAGATGTTTTTCCTTCTGCTTTAGTGCTTTCTGTGCTGCTGGCTGAGATTGTCCACTTCAGTCCTTAAGATGACAGAGAAGGGCCCAAACCTAAAGGCTGAGCTGTCTGGGCTGTGTGCTGGGGGAGGCTGTGGAAATCCCTTAGAGCCAAAAAAACCCATAGGGCCAGGAAATCCCACGTGCACTAGCAAGTCTCAGCAGAGAAATGGGGGGAGGATGTGTCACCTCCTCCCAGATGCAGTTGTACCAAGGGATGCACTAACACTTAGAAAAGCTCAGACCAGTAAGACTTACGGATTAACTTTTGATTCTGCCTTCCTCCCATCTTCATCAGCTAGCATGATGCTGAAGGTGCCTCTCCTGGTGTCTTTGTTCCATGTGACAATATCCACCAAGTAGTGATAGACTGATGGGAGAAAGAGTGAGTGGGATTAGACCCTGTGGGCTCAATCTGCTGTCCAGGCTGTGCACTGTCTGGGAGCAGAGCTGTGGGTAGAGGATGGACAGTTTATCTTGAAAATCCCTCTCTCCCCCCTGCTCTCCATCTCCCTTTGCAGAGATTTCAACCAGAAACACTAGGAGGTGTCAGGAGAGCGCAGCAGCAAGGGTTATCCGTGCAGGATGGCCTCTCTGTATGGTTCCCAGCACACTGCCTTTCACTGCCTGCCTTCCCCCTTCACTCCCAGATTGTATTTCTTTCTTCGGTCCCCCTCTGAACCTCTCCATTTCTGTTCTTCATCTCTGTCACAGAGCAGAAGTTCCTGTTCTTTCATCTGTGAGTCTGAATTCACTTGCTGATCAGCACTGGAGCTCAGGCCGTAATCCCAGCCCATGCCATGCCCTGGTTTGTTGGTAATCAGAGGGATGAGATGAAACTTTTCACCTTGGTGAAACCCTTTTTTCCACAGATTCTCTTCCTCTCCCTGTGCCTCTCACTTTTCTCCAGGGTAGCCTTTTCACCTGTCTTTCTCTGTACAGCCTATCTTTCTCTCTTATCATTCTCACACACCTCTTACTTTCAGAAAAGAACAGTGTGTTGTTTTGAAACATGATTTGGGAACTTTTATACTTAATTTGAAAGTTCTCAACCAATTTCCTAGAACTGTAAGCAAGTTGGCTTTCCCAGCACTGGACAGGTTGGCAGTTTAAGAAGGTTATAGCAAACCACAGATGGACATAATTCCATCCAGCAGCCACTGGAGTTTTTAACATGCTGGCTATAACACCACCAGCAAATAACTATCTCTGCTGGGCTGCTGCTGACAGAGGCAATGCACAAAGAAAAAGAATCCCAGAAATCTCAGTCACTCACTGCAAAATGGCTCTTTGTCCGCTGTGTCAAAAAACATACTTGTCACTGGATGGCTCTGTTGTGTTAAATAGCTTTTCCACTCATAGGCATAATAACCTGCAGGTGACAGTTTGAAAATGAAACCAAGTTACTGCACAGGTAGATGAGCCACCAAATGGCTGAAAATAAGCAAGTATTTAAGAAATAGTACATTGTGTGCCAGCTGCCAAGTAGCACTGATACGCATCCTCCTGTAATCCAAAGGCCTAGAACTGAATATGCCTGGTCACTGTTCAGCACTTTCTTCAAGCTGATCTTTTTCCACGTGTGCTATCCGTGGTCAAGGGTTTCATTTTGCAGTGCAGAATGAAAATCATCCCCTTGGCTTTTCCAGTTCCTTTCTGAAAGTGTCAGGTGTTTTAGCATCAACATTTCAGAGCTGCCAGCCTGAGGCTGGGCTGTCACACCCAGGCTGGGCAGACAAGTCCAGAATTCCCTTTGTTCACCCATTTGCCATTCCTTTTAGAGCACAGAGGGATTTGTGGTGCTGGGAATTTACTTGTAAATCTTATTTTAGCAAGAACAGGCTCCTGTCCCTCAAAGTCTGCAACTGAGGGACTTTAATTCACTGTTTCTCTGACTTTAGCGTAAAGATCCTAAATCTAGTTTTGGCTTTTCTAGTTCTGGACCCTTTATCTGTAGATTTCTGTTCTAGATCATAACATGATGTGATATTACAAGGAGCAGGCCTGAGAGACCTCAAAGATCTCAGTGGAAATAACTTTGGTGCTTTTGCAAAGCACCATGTTATGTTAGTCCTCCAGCAAAACTTCACCCTCTGAGTTACAGAACCCACAGGCAGCACAGTATTCAGGATGGATTGACATTCCCTGGATCCTTACCTAGGATGGGGCATGGCATGGGCCAGAAGGGTTCACAGCTGGTGCATTTGCCATTCCTGTAGTTCCTGTACGAGTTGCACGGGTATGTGGTGATATTGCAGCTCTGTGTCAGGGAGGACAGGAACAGGAAAACAGACCTCTGGTGGTCACATTTAAAATACTGCAATCCTTAATCATATACAGGGAAGAAATATTTCATTAGCAATCCTCATGCCTCAGGACACACCAGTGAACAGTCACTGACCAGTCTGAACCCAACAAATTGCACTGGGAAGCACTGGGCTGTGGCAGAACAGTAGGTGGGCAGCAGCCTCTCCCTCTGAGTGTGCTCAGCTCTGCCTGTGTCTGCTTTGCTTTTCCTCTTGTCTTTTTGGTTTTAAAAACATTTGTTTGTGTGGTTGCTACAGTTCCAGAGGATCCAACTATGGATCAAGTTCTGTCTCTGGTGTTCTCCTCTCCTCTCTGAGCTCAGGCCTGACAGCTGGATATTGCTTTTAGCTTTGCACGTGACTTTCCATTTTGGTGTAAAAAACTCTTTAGAAAGACATAACTAATAAAATGAGTTGTTGCATGAGCAGCAAAATCAGTGAAGCCTCATTTCCTAGGGATTTTTAGCTCAGGCTGCTCTACTATGTAGATTCTCTTGGGTCTGATAAGGGTTGTATTCACAATACTGCATTTCCTTCTGTATCTTCTTCACCCAGCTTTCATCAAACCAGTTCTGCTGAAAAAAAAGGCTGAAAGGAAAAAAGCTTTCTTTTGTTCAAGTCTAGGGCAGTGCCTTCCAGACTGCACCTTCTGTCACTGCCAAGGAAGGCGCCTTTGATTTAGGATAACTGCCTACTCCACATTCATCTTGAACCTGTTCTCTGAACAGATCCTTGCCACTGCTAGTCTTTGGGTTTTCGTTTGTTACAAGTAATTAGAAACAAAAAATCTCACAGATTTTCTGGACATAGTCACAAAACGAAGGCATGCATCTACCTGGAAAGTTTTTGCACAGAGGGTTAGTCCCACTTGCACTGTGACAGAGGCACAGAGGGGTCACCCTGACTCTCATCTCTGCCTGCTGTACATCAACTAAACCCCTGTCACGCCAGTGCTGAGAAGTTGCTGCCATAGCTTTCCCAGAATATGGATTTCATGTACTTTCTAAGCAGTGATGATGATTCTCTGGCTTTCTCCTCTTTTTCTGATTGGAAACATTTTGTCAGGGTTTGTGCAATTCAGGGCAGGATTAGTTACCAGAAAATATTGTCAGTGGACAGCCTGGTTGGTCGGTCCCGCCGTTGGGATAGAAGTCGATATGGCCCAGTGCTTCTCCGTAACCCAGTCCTAGCAAAAGGGAATACCAGGGCTCAGGGAGGGAATATTAAATTATAAAATGCATAAGAAGGAAATATAGCAACCTAAGTGGAAAAAATAGTATTTATTTAGCTCTTGGATACCTGCTTGTACAGGAATACTAATGTCATCCCTCTGTTTAGGCAGCAGGCCAAACAGTTGTGACCCAGCTGGGTCATTTTAACAATGGTATCAACTACCTAAAATAAGTCTGCGCATGCAGCAGTATAAAATGTGGGGGTTTGTGTCACTTGTGTGCAGGAGAGGAGAAGGAACGTGAAACCTGGATGTTGCTGTCCTGCTGAAATCTGACTTCCTGCAAGGGCTGGGAAAAGAGAGGCAGCAATTAGGTGGGAAAGCCAGGTGTTAGGGGTAGAGTGGCCATGGGAGCAGCATGGGGGGCTTGGCATTGCGCTACGGGCCTGGCTGGTGGGTCTGGAAAAGGACAGGGCTGACGGAGAGTCCAGATTTGCCCTAGAGGAAAGTCTAGCTCTTAAGAGGTGGGATGGAGACTGGAAGCATGGCTGGGGATAACTGATTTGCTATGCAAGTCATTGAGCTGTGGGACCAGCTCTGGAAATGCTGTGTGCTCGGATGCAGCCTGACCCCATGGTGGGATGTTGGTGTGTCCTGCTCTGGCAGGACTGTGCTGCAGGACCTCCTCCACTGGCTCCTTTAGTAAGTCCTTGTAAGTCGTGGGCCAGGTTATAACTGCTGTGTTAGCAGCACGTTTTGGAATGCAAATAAAGCAGCAGCTCCTCAGGGAGTGCTGGGGACAGCGCGGGCAGCACGGCGCCCCAGAGGCTGTGAGGGAGCCCGCTGTGCTCCTGGGCCAAGGGAGCGAGGACCCCCAGCGCTGCTGCCCACCAGCAGCCCCCCTTCCCCGTGCTCCAGTCAGTCTCTGGGTTTCCATGTAAAGGAGTGTCACCTACCGTCGGTGTCGGAGTGAATGACATCGACAAACTGTGCGTCCGTGGGGTCCAGCCTCTCGCTCGGCGCCGTCCCCCTGTACAAGGGGCCCGCGGGGTCAAGGCCTGCAGCACAAAGCCATGGACGTGGCACCGCCTCGCTCCGGGCTGCCATTCCTTGGGGCGAGAGGACTGCTGGAGGAGGGCTTACCTGTGATTCTTCCCAGTGAGCCCTCAAACATCTGTCCCACAAAGCCAGAGATGTGTGCTCCCAGGCTCACTCCTATCATGTGCATGGAGTCAAGGGACGCTCCATCAATCTGAGATATAAAAGTACTCATGGTCATGTGTTTTCAGAAAATTTAAAAAAATTAGGAGGAGGAATGTAACATCTCCCAGTGTTCCACTCTAGATATTTCCCCTTTGACCATCCCACAGAGCAGGCAGCATTCCTGTTAGAGGCCTATACCTCAGAGAGCTGTGATGAGAACAGTTCAGGCAATGGTTGCATTTTCCTGGGGCAATGACTACAAGTGTGGACAGGAACCACTGGTGGGCCCCAGGAGTACAATTCCAGTTGCCCCACACGTGGTTCCTACAAGGAATTAGCAGACACTATGAGCCTAAGGCTCCAGCATCATCATTGCCTGTGCAACACCTTAGAGGAGCTGTGAAGCGTAGCTGATCCCCTTAAGCTGCCTTTGGATATACAGAAAGTGGAAGTAGAGTCTCTATGTATGGGAAAACATGTCTGGAGAGCTTTGTACCCAGAAACGTAGAGACTTAGGGTGTAAACTGAACATGACAGCAAAATACCATTCTATCGAGTCCAATTGTAGGATTTGGCATTGCAGTACACATGCACTTACAAAAATTAATGTATTCCTTTTTTAGGAGTTTCTATTCCCAGACATCCTGCTGGTTTAAGCACTTCCTTTGTGCCCTTTACATACTGTGCCTTAATGACTGTATAATCGCATGAGCGTCCAACTTACCAACATTTCATCTATAAGTTTCTTCAGAATCTCAGCAACTCTTTTGCACTTCCTAGAAGCATAGTTGTAGATGAGAGTCGTTGCTCCATGGTTCCAGTCCACAACGATGACATTCATGTCCTCTACAGAAAGCAGGAGATGCACCAGGTCAGGGATCCAGACTGGGGCAGAGCCTGTGAGTCGGTACCCGTGGACGATGAAGGTCGTTTTCTTGGTCACATTGAGGTACTTGGAGGCTGTTGAGTGGAGCTCCTCGGCACAGGTTGGGTTCTGCCGGGTGTAGAGCAGCAGCTTCACTTTCAGGTCTGTCCCTATCAAAGCATTCCCAAAGCTGAGGGCTGTGAATGCAGGACATGTCTCCTGAGGATCTGAAAGGAGCAGAGCAGCCAAATTGGAATTTGGCACCAAGGGGTTTTCTTTAGCCTGTTGTACCTGCCAACCCTGCACAAGGCAGGAAAGTGTGTTGTGAGTTGTCTGAGCACAGGGGCTGCTCCTGTCTCCTCTCTCCCTCTCCACTCTCTCCCGTTCATGACTGAAGTTACCTTGGAACTTAGGTTTTCTTGCTATGTTGGAACAAAGAGAGCAATCACACCTTTTTGGAGCAGCATTCCCTGAAACACCACAGCCCTGCTTCCTGTGACAGCTGGGAGTTGGCAGGGACTCTGTCCAAAAATCTCACTGGTGTGAGGAAGGTATTAAGAGACCAACAGGCGGGATGGTTGCTGCACTGGTTTGTGAGCACACCCAGGTGCTCTGGAGAGGCTCTGGGGAGCTAAACAGGTGCCCTTGGGGTTGGTTTGTACCGCCAGCCTCGAGCTGCCAAGCTGCAGAGTCTTGCCGTGGTGAGGGGCAGCTCAAGGCTTCATTTGTATGTGCAGATGTGGCCTGGTATTCCAGACTGCAAAATGGGGCACCCTTGGGTCTGTGAGATGGTAATTGTGCTTTATACACAGCTGAAGAGTAACTGAATTTTATGTAAGTACTGCTCGATGGGATGGCCTGTGCCATTGGAAAGCCTGTCTTTGTTCTTTGCTTTTCCAGCAAAACACCAGCTGAGCCTTCAGAGCCCAATACAGTCTCCAACAGAGCACTGGCAGGGAATGGGATAACTGTCTCCAGACAGACACTACTTATGAAGGCCCTCCCAGGTTTAGTCGCCTCTTCCTGGCTCACAATCCTCTCCCTCAAATCCTCGTAATCTTGTTGAAGAACCTTGTGGGGGAGAGCGTCTCTCTCACACATATGTCCTGGGCTGCAGTAATTGTTCAGGCTGCAGTTCCTAGAGGAATCTCCCTGAACTTTGTTGCTTAAAGGACTGTTCAGTAGGTAGCAGGGTTTAGAAAACCTGCAGCTGTAAGTTAATTATGCTCTAGCAAATCTCCAATGCTCTGTGCATTTTAATTTGTGAATGATGAAACTCTCACAGTTTCTATGAGGAACTTTCTCTTTTCTCCTCCTCAGGAAATCAGGAGCATGAGAGTGATATAAATGCTACGTGCCCAACACATAAAACAATCTGCTCAGTTGCCACAGTTCTGCTAATTACTTTGTAGAAGCCCCAGGAGCTCTAGAAATAAAAGTTAATAGGCTAAAAGGATGTTGCAGTGAAGTCTAACTGAATATTTTTAATTGCTACCATAAATTCAGAAATAAATTTTAACATCTGAAATCCACAGAGTCCTTCCTGTTTAAAGCCTATGGTAATATGAATGGTGTGACAGGAGTGGTGGGAAATGAGCCCTCAGCCAGGCCCAGTGAAATCAGGGCCTTTGAATGCGGGGTGTCCTGACTCTGTAATGCTTCACTCAGAGCTCTCAGGAGCAGTGTCACTCTGGGCCCTGCTCCCAAGAGGAAAGGTGACCTGGGTGGCTGCCTCCTGGCCAGCCTGCTCTTAGCTCATTCTTACAGTGCCAAGATGCTCCAGGGAAACAGCAGCAAGAGTTCTGTGACACTGCTCTTGTGGAGATCCCAAACTAGCAGAGAAAAATTAACATTTTTTGCTCACGCATACCAGTCATACAGTGAGACTCAGTGACTGTCCTCTAGGTGCTACTGCAGCATAAAAAAATACAACTGTGTTTTTTACTAATAACTAGGCATTGTTTTAGTTATTGTATAGTAGCACTATATAGTGTTGTTAATTATCTTTACTGCCACTGAAGCTGTAGCAATACAGGCAGAAATGCCAGGCAAGAATTACTTCTATATGGTGCAAGATTGCACTGATTGCTTAATTTGTTTCTGTATCTCCTGCACTGTGCTGAGGCTTGCCCAGAGGAGCACTATGTTTGTCATCAGAACAGCCCAAACCTTCTGGTACAGAAGTGCTTTCAAAGAGGTGGTCAGCATTTGCTGATACCTAACACAGGGACTGTATAAAGAGCCTTGTAATATCTGCACCAGGTCTGTTAGATCGGTTCTGTTTTGATTAACAAAATCAAATCAGTCCTAATAAGGGGAGAAAACCTGCCAGCTTCTCTTCTGGCAAGCTGGTGCCAATCCCAGCCTCATCACCATGTGTTCAAAACCTGACACATGAGGAGGGCCAGTTAACCTGGCTTTGCTCTTCCTTCTGCTACCACAGTGACTCCTACCCAAAGGGCTGGAAGTGTCTTTGAAACTCAGGATGACTGGGGCAAGTGGCTTAGTGAGATTTACTCTGCAAGTAAATAAATGAGGTAGAAACTTATCCCCTGGCACTGTATTTAACCCATGTCCAACAGATCACTCCCCTCCAGTAAAGGGGAATGAACATGACCATTAACCCAGCATTCCAGTACCCTGCCTTAGCTTGCTAGACAGCTTCTGGCAATTCCCATTCTCTTTCTGCTCTGTTTTCTGATATAAAATAGGAGGCAAACACTGGTTTGCTGGGCAAGATGCTCTGATCTCTCAGAACCTGTAGCAGGGAGCATAAAAATGTGTTAAATTCATGTACCTGCCAGGGAGCTGGACACGTTTGGTCTCAAGCCTGAGATCAGCCTCCAAGGTGCTATTGCAGCAGTGGAGGCATCTTCAGAATAACTTGGTTCTGAAGCTTTATACATATATATATATATATATATATATATACATTACATACATACATACATATATATATTCTGAAATTAGGTACTCCCAGGTGGGACTGTTGCAGGGAGTGGAACAGTCCCAGGCAGACTCCTAGTATTTACTGCAGTCGGTGCTCTTCAGGCCTGCATTCCCCTGGTGTCTCTCATTCCTTTCTAGGAGATGGTGTTTGGAGACTTTTTCTTTGATGTTGATCCTATGGACAGGCAGGGTTTGCCATGGTGGCATTTTGGGACTGTGGTACCAAGCTGTCTGCATGAATAAAGTAGCAGCTGAGGTTTTTACCAGCCTGTCCTCTTGCAAAGGGAAGTTCCAAGAGATCACCTCAGTGGGTCAGTGGTCACTTGGCTGGATGTGTGGCTGTCCCAGCTGTGGTCCTTGGGACACAGAGCTGCTTGCCCAGTGAGCACCTGCATGGAGCTCAGCTGAGCGTGTCACTGCTTCTCTGTCTGCAGGAGCTCTGGCCCTCCAGCCCCTGCCACCTTGCCTGGGCTTTGTACAGTGCGTCGGTACATCAGACTGCTCTTAACCATCAGCAATATCTTTATCCCCCTTTAAGCACACTTGACTACCACACCACAAATCTCGAGAGCATTAGTGGTGCAGATTTCCATCACTTTTCCACAGAGAAGATGTGCCCTCCACTCCTAAACTGGTCCTCAGTAACTCACTGCATTTCACTGGTGCCTTTTCACACTGTTCTCTTTTCCTACTTCTTGTGACTGCATTTCTTACAGAGTGTTAACCAAACAAACCAAGCAAAAGGCGACCCTGAGATTACTCCAGAGGATTCAATGAAACACAAGTTAGTATTTATAAGAACAGTTTTTTTTTAAACCCTGTTTGTTTTCCCTACAAAGCAGAGCGCTGTAACTTGCCTTGCTCCCATGTGTATGCTAACACAAGGCAGTACATTTGTTTATTGTTACACAGGTTTGTTCTTGTAGGGCTGTGAGGCTATCAAATGGAACTTGCTGTTGATAACTGGTAATTCATCCTTTGCCTCTGCCATACATGACACCCCTGAGAAGAAATCATTATTCTCTGAAGATTTCAAATTACATTTTCAGTGTCGATGGATAGTACTTATATAAGAGAAATATTTACAAAGGGAGGAAAAGATAATAAAAAATAGTTCTGGTTTTCCATTTGGAACTCTTAGAACAGTCTACATTCATGAAACCAGTATAATTTGCTTTGCCAAAATAAATAGTGCTAGTGAGAAACCTTATGCAGTAACTGTAAATGCAGAGGGTAGGTACATTCATGTTGCTATAAAGCACAGAAAATGTGTTCTATTTGACAAAACATTCAAAACAAATGGTTGAGTTCTTACCTGTTTTCACCCCATACAAAAGGCAGATGAACACAACACACAGGCTCAGCATATGGACTTCCACATGAAACTTCTACGCGTAAGAGTTTTGAAGGATCCCACAATTTCTCTGGCATGTGTCTGCTGGCTCTGACAGCAGTTTGCTTGCTTTTTTTTTCTGCCAGTAACAGTAGGTGTGGTGAAAGGAGGAAGTTACCAGCCAAGAAATGAAGACCAGTCAAATGAAGCATCTTCTTAAGAAGGTGGGGCACTTTCTATTCTAGCAGGTTTCTTTAATTTAAATATAGTTTGCCTTGGGGGATGACTAATCAAAGACAAATGGATTGGTATCATGCTGTAAGCAGCAATTTGACTACATGTGTTGAAACTAAGGAAATTATTGCCTATTTGTCTTTTGCAAAGAATGTCAGGAAGAATGTAGATGTCACTGCAAGTCTGATAAGCATCTGGGTTGGGCTGGCACTTGGTTTCACAAGGCTCTGCCTTTGGAGATTTCATGATGATCCCTAATATCTCCCATGTCCTTCCGCTCTCCTGAGTGCCATGGTCCGGAATCCCTTCTACAAATTCTGTCACCACCTCGGGCAGGAGACAAGGCATAGCACTGTGTTGTGACAAAGGGTAAGTACCACTTGGGAGCAGTTGCTCCCAAGCAACTGCTGTCTTGGATAACACTCATACAACTGGCATTCCCACATTTTCTCACAGACCTGCTGGAATCTCATAAATTCAGCTCTAATTCAAGTAAGGAAGGCTTTTTTTTTTTTTTTTTGATGGATGGGAGGAAGGAGTTTGCCAAGGAAAGACTACTATCAGGGGCAGGAAAGGAAGTCTCAAATTGGAACTGGAAGGTATGGTGGCAAAATTGGGAAAACGAGGGTGGTGGGGAGTTTGTAAAGGGATGAGAAGGGAGGGAGCAGGGATGGCTGCTGGATAGAAGTAGGGTGGTAGTTTTGCTTGGTGCTTTCTTAGCAAATTCTTTCTAACATAGGCCAGGGAAAGGGAACGTAGTGGGGATTGGAAATACCTCATTAAGCCTAGGCTCTGCTTTCTTTCCCTTGGTGATGATCCAATGAGGAACTGAACTATAAGAGCTCCTAGCAGCATAGCTGGTTCTTTGGTCCATGCTGTACTTATTTAGCTTTTTGACTTTGCTAATTCTCAGGTTACTCCTTAACTCTTCCTGCTGTCTGCAGCTCCTTTTTGTTCAGACAAGTGTGTGCTGCTCCTCTGGTGCAGGCATGGATCACACTTGAGGCAGAGCATGTGTCTAGCATGATTCTTTCACAAGCACCTTGAGCTCTTCAGCGTCAAGCAGCTCAACAATCTGAGTCTCACTGAACATATGCCATGGTGTGATCCCATTTGATAATCGCCCAGGCAAAAGCTGGGGCTTGTTATTTTGAAGATGATAAACACTGAAAAAAGACACCAAATAACATTTGTGGATCTGGAAGCTCAAGGACAATGCTTTTTCTGCTGCACTGACAAAAAAAATATAATTTAAACATTGTTTTCCTTCCAGCTCCTTTCTCACCTCTACCAGTAACCCTAAACTCTGTCAAAATATTTTCCCTTAGCAAGAAGTTCTGCCAATGGTGAGATGGAATTGGTCCAACAGTGGAACGTGAAGAACAGAAAGCTTTTACCTGTTGCAAAAGACATGTGAGAATCAGAGATAAAATAAGGTCCTTGAGGGCCTTGCCTTTCACCTCAATACAAAAAGAGGTAACAATTTGTTTCCTGAAGCTAAGCCCTACTCATTTCTTTTCCCCAACACCTTTTTTTGATTTTCATTTCCGATCTGCGGTTGCTCATCTGAGTGGCTCACACATCAAGAGGCCCTACACTAGGACTGGCAGGTTCTTCCTTGGAACTCTCAACCATCCCTTGGAAGACCATGATTTTGAGTAACCACCATTTCGGCATAAATTAGACTGCCTGTTCACTGTACACATTGGCAAACATTCCCAGGATGTCAGCACTGGAAATGCTGTCCACCACCACCATCAGATCCTGAGAGCAGGAATTCAAGTGCTTACAGGTTACTCCCCACTCTTGATTCTGCTGACCAACCTTTCACACCTGCCCCACACATCCTGCCTCAGCCACACACTTGTTAAAGATGGCAACAACTCACAGCTATTTGGGTTTTGTACACAGAACTTTAGACAATAATCCCACTGTGAGCTTTGAAATCAATTGCAATTTGAGACAGTAAAAACTTTTTAATCATGTGTAGAAAACATTTAAGATCAGAATTGGCACCAACTTAAGAACAATTTAACAGAAAACATGAAATAATCTTATAAGCATGAAACATTTTGCACTTGGCTCTGAGAAGTCAGAGCCTTTGCTATTTCACATTCAAGAAAGAAGCATTTTAAACTCTTCATTGTGAGCAGAACCACTGCTGGAATCTGAAAGTTTCCAGGAAGTTGTTTCCTCCTTAGGGCAGCTTATGACAGCAATGGTCAGTCAAAAAAAAAAATTTATTTTGCATTCATGCATCCACTGTGTGAAATTCCACCGATTCACTAATTTCCCGTGGGTGGAACGTTTTCATGGAGATACTGGAGAGCCAAATCTGTCCACTTCATTTCTTGCTCTTTCACAGACTCAGTGGTGCCACCGTTGTCTTGCTCTGGTTCAGGGAGCTCATTCTGAGAACAAAACACAGGTAGAATGTATTCTGCATGTAACACACTTCCTGCAAGCAGCAGGTTGTTATGATTTGTATGGATAGATACAAAACCCACAAACGAGACCAGAGGGTGCATCTGAACAATGAATATCATACATACTGATCCACTTAAAAATATTGCTGAGCCTCATCATGAACAGTATTCTTTTCATTTGAATATGGTGGTTAATCTGAAAGGTAAATTGTTTTCCAGGACCCTGGGGCCTTGCTATACACTCAGACTGCACACACAGTGAGGGAGAATATACAGCAAATGCAAAGTAAGTAAATAACAGTACAATGCATTTATTCCATTGTTTGTTTGCAATGTGCTGCTTCTGCTGTTGCCAAGAATACAAATACTGCAGACAGCTGGTTCTGTAAAATGTTACTTTCCTATGGCAGGTTAGAAGTCCTTCCTGTCTGTATGCTGGAGTCAGGTGTAGCTGTGCAGAACCCCCTGCCAGGTGTGCCACAGAGCTGCTCGCAGCACAGTAAAGGGAGGGAAAGTTTAACTGAGATTTCATTTTCCTTCCTTCTATTATTTGTTCTCTGTCTTGCTGTATTGGTGTAGTCACGCTGAGTGTGTGCTATTCTGCCAGATACCATTTGGGCAGGAATTCTGAGTTCTAGACCTCTGGAAATCTCAGCAGGAGCTAAATAAAGTGTTTCAGCTTTGAAAACAATTAATGATTTGAACCCATTTGAGTTCCCAGAAATGTCTTGAGTAAGCACTGGAGCAGATTCTTAGGACAGGCTCAAATACCACTTTCACAGCCATTCTGGTTGCTCCTTTGCAATGTCCCTGAGTAAGTCCCCTGTGAATTCATGCTGTTTTTTCTATGTGATCAGAGCCAATCCCATCTCTAAGGATCTTTATATCCACAGCCAGGCCTTTCTTTCTGTTGGTAACTGGTGAGGCTTCCTTCTCTGAGGCTCTCAGCTGTATGTGACTGTAAGCCATCACGAGGTGGCTCTAAGGGAAGACACAGTAATGTTTGGACTCAAGGTAAAGGCAATTGTCAACAAGGAACCTGTTTATGATACTCAGCTTGCCTAATAAAGGTTATCCCAAGCAAAGAAGGGTTTGTGCTCTTTTAGCTGAGAATCATGCTTCTGCAAGACGCTTCCCTCAAGCCCAACTCTCGGCAGCAAAATGTGTGCTGCACATACAGATTTTGAGTTGTGCAGCTGCTCCTCGCCCTCTCTGAAAAGCCAGTGGTGGCAGGGCTAATGCTTGAACCATGTCACGAATTTGGAAATGTCTCTCTGCTGAAAGAAACCCCACAATCCCAATGGCTGTTTTATCTGTGCTAGCTGGGGTAAAGCTTGTGTACCAGAGAGTAAAAGGGAAGGGAAAATCCTCAGCTACCTCTAACTTCCCTGTAAGTTTCAAAATAGCTAAGGAAAGGTGTCAGTGTGGGAGATCTGAAGCTTTAGCTCTGGGCTCTGTAGGATCAGCAGTAGCTTTTCCCCTGCTGCCCCTCTCCAGCCTTGCAGCTGTACCCTGAATGAAAAGAGAGGTGCCATGCCTTGGCCACAGCACCACAGGCAAGAGTCCCTGCTGCACCTGCCAGTCCTTCACTGCTGTCCCGGAACTTCCAACAGCAACACTGTATCTGGAAAAGACTGCTTTGAAACACTTATGAAAACGTCTCAGCTTCTTTTAATGGCATTGCAGGAAGCGGAAATAAAGCGTAACCAAGACTGGAACTGCGAGACTGATCCTCTGCTCTCCGAACAACCGGGAAAGTACCTCAAACATCAGGAACGAGAAAGGGAAGCAGAGAGAAAGGATGATTCTACTTCTCCCTGATGCCAAACCCAGGATAGTGCAATGGAAAGGGCACTCCAGTTCTGAGAGGATTCAGCAACTGGTCAGGGGACGAGGGACAGAAGATCCATGTCCTCATGCACTCAGGAATGACTGGCATATAGGGCAAGGAAGGAGTCAGATCCAGGAGCCTCTTGTACAAATTAGCCGCACCACGAGCAACACTCTGTGCCTTTTCTTGGAAGAGACTGTGATGAACGCAGTAGCCTTAACTCAGATTGATAAGTAGCAATTCACCTACCAGAGGGATGGCCACGTCCTCGTAGGGCAATTTATCTTCCCTCCATGCATCATCGATCAGATCCAGGATCCTGCCATCCCTCTGCACCTCGCTGTCCATCGTCACAGCGGGCGAGAGCAGCTAAATCTGTGACACAAAGCAGATGCTGTTTTAATAACACTCCCAGCCAAGAAGCTGTAGTCTGGACTATGCTCCAGTTTTGATGCAATCCATATGAAGTTTAAACTTGCAAGGAATACCTTGATTTCCCTAATCCACTCAAAAAGGGGTTATAACCACAGAGAACAACTTCATCTGAAAAGAACTCTATCAAAGTGAATTGCAGATTGATATGCATCAGAGATTAATATATAAAACCAGATGGTTATTATTGATATTCACGTGTATTTATATCTACTGACTGACTTTTAGAAGTCTAATTTGAGTGAGTTTGAGCACCTAGAGCTGCCCAGAAGCCTTTGCTGCCTGCTGGCTTACAGCCCCTGAGCAGTGCCGTGCCTCACCCGCTCCTTCACATGTCTGGGAGAGTCACAACAAAGGACTTCAAGGTACCCAGAATTCCGCCCGAACCTGAAGTCCAGGAAACCGGTGAAACAGAAGCAAAACGAGACCTATCTTTCACCCCCAGCTCCTACAATTACTCCAGAGTGTTTAACTGTACTCTGCCCTCCTTGAAGGGTCACCTCAGGCCCTCGTCCCGGTGTGATCTTGCGGGGCAGCAGCAGCAGGCAGCTCGGTCCTGGGGGGTGTGAGAGGACTGACACTCATTCAAAACCGAGCCAGGCCTGGCACTCGCCGGCTGCCGGAGCCGCGATGTGGGCGGCGATGGGCACGGGGCCGAGCGCATCCCAGCCCCGGCGTGCTGCGATCCCTGCCTCTCCCGGCCACCACGGCTCGGTGACCGCCCGTGTCCCGCGGTGTCCCCCCGGTGTCCCCCGCGCTCCCCAGCCCGCCCTACCCTGCCCATCTCCTGGGCCGGTGTTGCGCAGGCGCCGCCCCAGCGCATGCGCAGCGCTGCCGCGGCGAGGCCGGGCCGTGCCCGCCGCCTGGGTGGGAAAGGCGGGAAGGAAGGAAGGGAAGAAACAAGGGAGGAGGGCGGGTCGGCCGGCCAGCCAGAGCCGGGGTGTTGGGCAGCCCGGAGTGGAGCTCGGCCCGGGGGCTCAGGGCGGCTCCCCGGGGCGCGGCGCTGGCAGGGCCCTGGGCAGCGAAGCTGTGCCGCGGCGGGTGCGGGGCAGACGCTGTGAGGGCTCGGCCCGCGGGGAGGCTCCGGCTGGGAGCAGCTGCGGCACGGCGGCAGTAGGGAATGCCTGCCGGCGGCTGTAGCGGGGAGCACTGCCCGGGCCCGCTGGCCCCGGCCACTTCATAGACGTAAGCTGCGCCAGGGCAGGTGTGGGTTGGACGTTAGGAGCAATTCCTTCACAGAAGGGGTGATTAGATATTGGAAAGGGCTGCCCAGGGCGGCGGTGCTGGCGTCCCCATCCCTGGAGGTGTTTAAGGAAAGACTGGACGCGGCACTCAGTGCTCTGGGCTGGGTGACAAAGTGGGGATCGGTCACAAGATTGGACTCGATGGTCTCAGAGGACTTTTCCAACTTCAGTGATTCTGGGATTCTCGCCCTGGCGAGGGGTGGTTCGCTCCGGGCTCCTGCCGCAGGTGCCTTTCCTGCCGCTGGCAGGCAGAGCTCGCCTGTGGTATTGCTTTTGGAGGTTACTGCTCCTTTTGTGTTCATTGTAAGCGTGCTTCCAGCAACGCTTTAAGATTGCATCTTTCTGTGTTTTTAAATGCAAAGTAATCCCAGTCTTGTCTCATGGGCACTATTCTTAAGTTCTCCTGTGTATTGTAAAGTCCTCTCGACTCTACTACAATTCTGCCTTGAGCTGGGATGCTAAGCCTTGTTTATTTTTAAGTGTGTTGTCTTGTTTTGGGCTTTTTTTTTTTTTTTTTTTGTGCAAATACTTTAATTTTCTTCACTTTCAGAAGTGACCAGCCAGCTCTCCTTCCTTCAGCTGTCGTTAATGAAGGAGATTGTTTCCTCTTGTGGGTCTTTACTCAGGTGTCTGTAACTTGCACATTGCAACTTGCAAGCATGAGAGGCCAAAATTTAATACTAAGTCAGCAAACCTTATGTAGCATAGGACTGGCTAGAGGTGTCTGATTTTAAGGCTTTTCCCCAAAATCTGGGTATGCCAGCAAGGTAAGCAAAGCTGGCAGGCTGTGAGGGTGGTAAGGCAGAGGCACAGAGAAGCTGTGGCTGTGCCTTCCATGGGAGCATCCAAGGCCAGGTTGGACAGGGCTTGGAGCAACCTGGGATAGTGAAAGGTGCCCCTGCCCATGGCAGGGGTTTGGCATGAGATGACTTTAAGATCCTTTCCAACCCAAACTGTTCTGGAATTCTATGCTGTCTGTCTCCTCATCTCTCTACCCACTGAAAATTGATTCTGTGTAGGTGTGATTAGAATGAAAAAGGAGAGCTGCTACTGTCTAATGTCTGCTGTGGCCACCTGGAGAGCTCTTGGAATGCTGTCAGCAGCTCAGGGGGTCTGCTCATCTGCTCTCCTCAGCACCCTGCCCTCAGCAGAACCACAAAATTGTTCTGCATACTGATTGAGTTTTGTTAAGCACAAACAGGACCAAAGACAGACAAAACACTGTCAGAATAGGGATAGGATTTTTTTTTCTGTGCATTTTTATATGGTTGTGGTTTAAAACACAGCTCCCAAGGACAGGTTTTAATCTCTGAATTGTGTTTTTAAATGCTGTAGGAGCATGATAGAAAATTCTTTGGGAAAGAGAGCAAAGCTGAGCCTGCATTTGTGAAAGTCTCCCTTGCTGTGACCTGCTCCCCTTTTGCTGATTGCTTAATGCCATATTAATCTTTGAGGAATTATGGTGGAAGGATCCATCTTCAGTACTTGGAAAGTGTGTAGATCTTGGAAACAGAAATTTGTGTTAATAGCTCTGGACAAGTTTTATGCTAGCTGCAGTTTCATGAAGGAGACATTGAAATAAATCCTGGCTTCCTGGCTCTGGTTGCATGGCAAATTTTTATTCCCCATTTTTGGCTTTAATGTAAACCCTTCTCGCTTTCACCAAGATGTGAAATTTCTTTTGGTATGCATGTGTTTGTTACTTAAAAGGTGTAATTTTTAACTGAAGCAATGTATTGCTACTATAAAGCTGTTCAACTTATTTTCATAATTTAAGAGGAAAGTCTAAGGAGTTTGTGTTTTCTTAAAATTCCCACAACTGTATGAACAACCAGTGTGTTCTGAGGGTGGTGGTAAACTGCATGGTCTCTTTAACCTAGTCTTTAATAGAGGCCTGGAAAATATGTAATTTATGGATGAATTCTTACTGCTACTTGCTGGTGTTTTCTCTCTGAAGTGACAAACTTCCCTGTCAGAGGTGGATCTTGGGCTGGCCCCTTTGAAGCCCAAATGTTCCTGTTTCTCCAGAGGCTGGTGCTCCCAGGAGATCTACCAGTCCTCCTGTGTTGAGTTCACACAAGTGCAGATTCTCATTGCTCCTCTCTGAATTTATTAGATCACATGATTATATCACTGCAATTTGGTAGTGCTGGATGATAGCATTTGGTATATTTTTCTGATAGAAAAATCCGTTTTCCTCTGTTTGGCTTGTAAGTTCATGAAGGTGCCATTGTTTTCCTCACCTGTAATTGCATGCTCCTTGTATGTTTTTTGACTTCTGTGCTTTGTGGGCTTCCACTTTTCCTGCAGTTGGATGAAGAAGCAGCCTGGTTTGTGCATTGCCGTGGGTGACCACTGCTTTCCTGTACTTCCCTAGTACTGAAGCCACCAGGATTCAGTGATGGAGGCTTTGCTGGAAGGAATGCAAAGAAATGGGCAGGGGAGGTATGTATGCAACTGTACACAGCAGTCATTCCAGATGATTTAAGTATTAACCTTGCCTCTTACTCAGAATAACTCCTCTGGTGTAAGTGTGCAGTGGCCCTCAGCTGCTGCAAAAGCAAAGTCACTGGGGGAGCTGGCTCTGCACTAATCCCTGCTTATAGTGTTAATTGTCAGAAATTTAGTTGTACATCTTCCTGAAACCTCAGCCTCTTTTTTTCTCAGTTGTTGTTGTAAACTATTCTTACTGTCCAACATCAGGAGCAGTAGTAAATAGAGTTGTGAATAAATATTTATTTTGTAACAGCCTTGCAAGGTTAATGAGATGTGACTTTGTTATCTGATTTCACTGAAAACATCTGATTATTTCCTGCTTGTGTTGAAACTGCAGAGTCCCACTCAGCTCTGAGTGAATCCTTAATGCTCTGAGGTGAGAGTCTCTAGACTTTTCAATCCCCGAGAGGGACTGTAGTGACAATAACAGAACAAAATGCTTTATGTGTTAAACAACCGTGAAGCAAAAGTCACTGATGCCATTTTCCTAGTCATCCTTGAGAATGTGACACAAATTTATTTGATACTGTATCTTCTTTAGAGAGCTGGTTGCAGAAATCAAGTTTAGAATTTGCTACATATTAGCAGATGCTGTGAAGGAAATGTTCCTGCTCTGCATAATAGCTGCTAATTTTTGGTTAACTCACAGGACAGGGTGAACTTCAAATGTGACTGATTTTGGCTCCTTTAAGAAGTATTTCTTTTCCTATAGAAAAAGTGCCAAGTAATGAAGTGTGTATAGGTCCTGGGGGAACTGAGAAATTTCTATCCCTTAACCTATTGATTTCCATTTCTTTTCAGTTCTTCCCTTTGACAGGCAAATTAAAGGGGTAGAGATCGTTATGGAGTTCACCACCCTCTAGGGCTGTGTCTGGCAAACCTTAATATTGTCCCTGTCTTGGCAGCTGGGAAGTTTCAGAGGAGTTACTTGAATTTGCTTCAATAATTACTGCACCAAATTAGAAATCTGGGCATCGCTAGGGAGCTTGTGCTCCCCGATGGATTGCGAGGGTTTGATTCTTCATTATCATGTTGTCATCCAGCCCCCTCTGCTTCAGAGTTTGTCTGCATTTGTGATAAACTTCTGTTTTTGGGAGCTCATAGCTTGGCTGTAAGATTCCTCTGGTTTCTGAAACCTGCTATAAAATGCCACTGCCTGGAGAGCAGTTAAGGCAATACAAAATATGAATTAAACACACTTTGGTTTCCTTATAGAATGCACAGTACCCAAGGCAAAAGACTGAATGCCTAAGTGTGAAGTGATGTGGTTTAGCAGGCATGGATGGTATTGGGTAAAAGGTTGGACTTGATGATCTTGGAGATCTTTTCTGACCTTAATGATTCTGTGATTCTATTCTGTGCGAGCTGATTTGAAGAGAGGTCAAAGCACTGTGTGTGCAGAGTTGGTGCCTTGTGCCAGTCAGTGTGTTCTGCTGCCTTTGTTGGTTTGGGACACTGGACATGTTGGGTAGGACTTGCTTTATTTAACTCCAGGCTCTGTCCCCTCCAGCGGTGGGTTCTTGACCTCCTGTGAAGCCGAGCTGCAGGAGCTGATGAAGCAGATAGACATCATGGTGGCTCACAAGAAATCCGAATGGGAAGGGCAGACACAGGCTTTGGAAGCTTGTCTGAGTGCTCGGGAGCAGGAACTTTCCTCTGCCAAGGCAGCTCTGCAGGAAAAGCAAAAGGAGGTACCTTTGTTTCATACTATTTTTTGGTTGGAGTCAGCAGTGTGTTTTACCTGTTAGAATCAGGAAATCAGGAATAGAATTTTTAAAGGACCTGTTGGAACAAGGTGTCTAGTTAATAACTCAATCCAAGTCAAGTGATCTGCTCCCCTAGGGTTGGTGGAAGTCCACATATTGAACTGTTGGAGTTATTAGAGAGAACCTAGAGGCACTGGTCCTGGCTACAGCAATAATGGACAGTCCAGCAACCTGCAGTCATTGGTAGAAAATACCCATTTCCTACTAAATAATCTGCACCAAGAAAGCCAGTTCCTACTATGAACTATACCAAGATATTGCTGAGTAACTCTCCATGGGCTTTTTTACAGGGCTCTGGTTTTGTGGTCTTTAAATAAAAGCCTGAGGAAAGTGCAAAAAAAATCTGTATTGGTGGAAAATTTTTAGTAAGTGAAGGTTTTGTGCAGGATGTGAACCATAAGATGCAGTTGAGCCACAGGATTTCTGTTTGCAAGAATGATGATTTTTATCATATAGGTTATTGTTGTTATTATCAATTGTGTTTTCTCAAGACACTTGAAATGTCTCTTACCACCAAAAGCAAACACAGATTTCAAGCTGAACTGTAAAGTATGTTTGAAGTCACTGTTGGAGTATATTCTTGCTTTTGGTTTAGTCATATGAATTTTCTGTGGGTTTTCTTTTAGTTTTAATTTGTTGGTTTGTGACCACTCAGGTTGTGGATTGGAAAAAGATAGGAGGAGAAAAAGAAAGGGAGAAAAATGAGTCACAGGAGCAGTTGATTCACTGTCAGGGAAGTCTTTTCTGTGAGCTTCAAAACCCCTTTTCTTACTTTTTCCTTGTTATTAGGAATCTCTCCTTTCTTTGAGCATGGTAAGATAATGACATGGCCAACTTTTCTCTTGGTAGATAGCTTAAAATCATAATGCATATTTGTGAAGAATTTGATGAAAATACTGGATAGAAATAGGCTTTTGGCACAAACCAAATATGTCAGCTTTGTCCCCAGGAGTGAAATCCAGAAACTGGCTCAAAACAAGACACCACAACAGAAACAATTGTGGCCCCAGCCTACCAAAGATTTAGGCACAGCTTCCATCTATTTCAAAATGAAGGACCCCAGTGAAATGTCCATGTATCTACTGGCAATAAAGCCTACTTCTGTTGTATTTATTTGCTTTTTATCCCTCTGTTCAGGTTGGCCTGCTGCGTCGCCAGGTCGAAGATGTGGAAAAATCCAAGCAGGACATGGTTAGAGAGTATGAACAACAGCTGAAGAAATTCCAGGAGGAGGTGAATTGCAAAAAGAGAAGTTTGGTTTCTAGTTCCCAGTTGATGATGGATCGGTTACTTTGTGTCATTGTTTTTTGTTTCAATGCTGTGGTTTTAAAACTGCCCACTCTGTTAGTGTTTGTGTGCTTAGCAAAAAGAGCATTGAGCATCGATAAAGTGACATTTGTATGGCTCAATTTGCCTGTTTTTGTAATTTGGAGGAACTTGGTGGCAGACAGAAAACTGTTGGAGTAGAAATGTTTTCGTATGTTGGACATCTGCAGAAGTTCACTGCGAGAATGTCCTGTCTTTGCCCATCCCAGTCACCACAGTGCTGGTTCTGGAGCTGCCACAGGTACAGGCAGCAGCAGTTTCCTCTTTCAGCTTTTCTGAAATTCAAAAAGGGTGGAGATGTAACTGGCCTGGCTTGTGTGAGATCAGGAAATAACAGTGATATGTGGTCTCATCTTTTTGCCTCTGTTAACACCGATGACTTTAGTAGGGATTTGGTACTCTCAAGGAATATTAGTTTTAATACCTTTTATAAAAAACAAGTGTACTTAGGAAATGCTGTTTGACAATAAAAACCTCTTGCTCAATGCAAGATGATACCTGTCCTGCAGGTGGTATAACAGCATTCCAGATTTATGCCTGAACTACTTGCCTGTCTGCACTTGCCAAGAGCAGGGAGTGAACTGGCATGAGCAGCTCATAGAGCACTGACCTGTTTTCTCCAGAGGGCTGGGCCTAGTTCCTGCTCACTGTAAGCCATAAGTGAAATTAATTTGGTAGTCTCTGCTCTGATGACAGAAGGCATCTTTTCTCATTTAAAAACACCTCACTATTCCATATGACTAACAGTCTTCATTCACTGGGTGTTCTCACTGGAATTGTGGATAAGCTGCAGAGCAAAGCTGAGGTACATTGGCAGATCAGCTTAAATTGCTAAGGCTGAAATACAGCCTGTGTGTTGTGGCCTAACTTGCAGTTTGTGGGTATTTTACCTACACAGTATTAATGCTGACGACATTGAGCTCCAATATTCCTCAGTCTTCTGTTCTTAGTACTGTTTGGGGAAATTATTTCTGTCCCTGTTTACCACCATTTCCAGTGCAATTACAGGTACAGTGTCTAACTGAGACTGTTGAAAGACTAAACCTCTTATCTCCTGATATGTTTGGCAAAAGATGTTGGCATTATCTCTAAGCCTGAACATCTGTCTGTTCCCACTGAACACACCGAAGTAGTGAATGCATCAGGTCTTGAATCAGATATTTTTTCTTCTCATGGTCCTTCTGTTCATCCATGGGCTTAGCTTTGTCCCTCAGAACAGCAGTGATGGCTTCTCAAATTCATGTGGCTATTTGGAAGCCTTTTATTTAATAGTTAAGTAGGGAGGAGCTCATCATATGAAAAATTCTCTGCAAGTTGCAAGTGATTATTTGCATGGAGGGTCATTTAAATGTCAAGAGTTTTTTCCTCATTCCTGCTTCTGATACAACTTCAGCATCCTAGCAGCAGGCGTAGGAGTGATATTTTCTGTTGGCATTTTCCACTTATTGTGAAATACACAGTGTATCTAAGCAGAAAATGACAGATGAAGTGGTGTTGATATAATGGGTAATGGCAATTCTCAAACCTTCCTTCTCCCACTAAGCAGGAGCGTTCCAGTTCCCACCTGAGCTGCACAAGTGTATTTTGATCACACAAGATTTACCCGTGTGTGGTGTGGTGGGTGTGCTCCTGTGGGTGAGCAGATCATCCACAGGCGCTGCCGGCTCTTCCTGGGGCTGGGAACCACCTGCAGAGAGGGGGATGCTGTGCTCTTGCTCCATTGACAGCTGCCTGTAAGCCTCCATCTGATCAATATTTCAGTCATGCTTTAATTATGGTAAGACAGAGCTTTAGTTAAAGTTGCTGATGTCATGACTTCAGTGGCATCTTGCTACTCTCATACAACTCGTGTGTTTTGCTGTGCTGTTGGTATAAAAGACTCATTATCCAAATGGAAGCCTTCACTTGGGAGATGTGTGGCCTTGATGAGGGCATTGTTTGTGTGAACCACTTTGTATATCTTCTTTCAAAGGGCTGTTTAATTCTTGCCTTGGGGCCCTGAGCAAAGCTCACTCTTTCACTGTATTCTGCAGTTGTCCCGGCTGAGGAGGAGCTATGAGAAGCTGCAGAAGAAAAAAACAAGAAGCAGAGGAGAAGCTAACAAGGGACAAGAGGAGGACAAGTTTGAATTGAGCCGACTGACCAGGAAGCTGGAGGTATGTGGTGAAAAAGCAAGTGCGGACCAGCTTGTATATATTAACTGCCTTACTGGGCTTCACTGGTGACTGAACAGTCCACTAGGAAGTGGACAATGAGTCCTGCTTAAAGAGCACTGCCCATCCACTCTCCAGGTGCAGCTGTTCTCAGCCTGCATGTGTGATAAAGGCAGTTTCATGTGCTGGGGCCTCTGACTGCACAGCATAAACCTTAATGCTGTTCTTACCCTTAGACTAAATAAAAGGGAGAAGGTGCTGGAAGAGTAACTAATTATGTGAATGGAATGAATTCCAGTGTGGGGAGGTTGTATTCTCACTTCTTGGAGGAGGGAGCTACATGTCAAACTTCTTCGTAACCCTGTCTCATCTTCTAATCTTTCTGCTCTGCTGAGCTCAACCCCACTCAGTTTTCTCCTCCTGAGAGATGTGGTAACAACACACATCTGACTGATGTAGTGCCCAATTTCTGGAACAGAGATTAGCAGTCAAATTCTGTATTTAATTCTTGTCATCTTGGTGATTTCAATACCAGCATGTTTTGGAAGCTAAAGCCAGTTTGAATTGTTAAACCCCTGACAGCAAACCCAGGAAACCATGAATGCGTTGGCACTTAACATCTGTGAGCAGCTTTACCTCGGGTGGGGAAGGAATGCAGCGTGCACTGTGTGTGAGGGCTCTGCACTGCTGAGCTGCTGCATCAGGTGACTGGCTAATGGTTTCCCTGCTGGGGGAAAGGTGTGAGGATATGGTGGGAAGAGAAGGCAGACATGGATGTGAACTGGAGGGGGATGTACTGCTCCAAGCCACCCCTGCTGTCCTTGCAGGAGTTCCGTCAAAAATCACTTGACTGGGAGAAGCAGCGCCTGCGGTACCAACAGCAGGTGGCATCGCTGGAGGCGCAGCGCAAGGCTCTGGCAGAGCACTCCGAGCTCGTGCAGGTACAATTAGCATGTGCTGGAAGTTTCTGCTTTGTTTGTGGGAGGGAGGGAGAGGCTAATGAAATCTCTCAGGCACCCATCCAGTTCAGATTGCCATTGAAGTGACTTTTAATGTTCTGGCAGAATACGGTTTGCTTGTACAAGTGCTGTATGGAAAAAAGATCTGGAGTCTGTCATCGGAGATTAGATAAACCTTGTGCAGCTCTCCCTGCCATTGCTCTGGTTAGCAGAGAAGAGAGTAGAAGGCAAAGACCTGGAAGGCAAAGACCACAGCACTTTAAAATATGTTACATCCCGTTGTCTAGTTGAAAGCTGTGTACCTGCCAGCAGCTAAATATGAACCTTGTGGGTCCAGCTCAGAGGGTACTGTTAGAAAACAGTCTTCCCCTACAGCAGAGACTTCCATAAAATACTGAAGCAACAGCAGTTTTCAGCCCCCCACCCCTTTTTTCAGGTTTCTCAAAGGAAAGTAGTGGGGCTGCTGTTCTGCAAAGCTGATGGCTCAGTGAATTAGTGGTGCTGCAGCAGAGCAAGATGAATTGTCCTAGAGCACAGCTGTGAAGTCACACAGACGCAATCACAGCAGACACTGATAAGAAGCTCTTGCTGGGGACTTTGCCTTAATGGGCTCCTGAGTTGCTCTTGAGTGGAAGCTCCTGCGAGGAGGGAGACTGTGATGACAGGATTGAAGCTGGCTCTGACAGGGGCTTTGTGAGAGGCTGACACCAGGAGATCTACAAATGCAGAGAGAGTCCTTGAGCAGAAGGTCTTGCTGCTCTGCTATCTGTGTGTCGTTGATAGCTCAATTGTTTGGGAACAGATGTGTCCTTGGAGCTCAGGCTGGGACACTGGGGCACAGAGGAACTTGTCTTACTGTGCAGCAGAAAACCAGGAGCTTGGGGAGGTTTTGCCAAAGTGGCATAGGTGCCTTAGGTGCACAGGTACTGTGAACAGACTGCCTGAATCCTCAATTGCTTTGAAAAGCCCAGCATGGAAGTGCTAAATTTTTGCCTTGGATGTTTCTGTACATTTTATGTGCTTAGTTGTCTTTCTAGCACAAGGTCAAGCTGAGATCCCTGACCATGGAGTACTTCTCCTCTCTCTCTCCTTTCATCTGGCTTCCCCTCAGCTCTTCCAGAGCAGCTTAGGGAAGCCTGGAATTCTTCCCAGTACAGACCACCTTCTGGAACACCTGCAGCTTTTAAAGTCAGCCTCTCCTAAAAACCTGGAATTCTCTGCTGGCCTGGATGTTGTGTGGCTGGAAATAAGAGACAGCTTAAATGTTTTCTTAATGCAGAAATAAATGTTCAGGCAGTCTGATACTCTGGTTTCTTAGGTGAAGAAAGGCACTGCTTTAAACTCTCAGCCCTCTTGATTACCTTTTCTGTCATGACTATTTAAATAATAATAAAAGGCTGTAATCAAAACTATACCATAGCCTTGCAAATGAGCAGTTCTTACAGTTTGTGTAAATCAAGGCATGCAGTGATTGTGAAGCTGGCAGGCATTGCTACTCTTTGAAACTGGGAGTATAGGACTGCTCAAATATTTTGTTTCAACCTTTAAAAATTCAAAGATTTTATGCAATAAAGGAGTATATGAAGTGAATGTTCCTAGAAGTTTATGTGAGAGCTAGCTTGTTAAATTTCACCAGCTAGCTGTGTGGAAAGAAATGCTATGAAATAAAGTATTGTGCCTATAAATTATACATCAGGTATTGTCTGCTACTCATATGTTCCTTCTTACTTTTTTGTCTGCCATTAAAACACTTAAAAATTCAAAGTGAGCATTCCCCCAAGTTGCTGGAACCAGGTATTTACTGCAGACAGCAAAGCAAATTGGCTGTTACAACTGGTTTGTTTTGGGGCTATTTGGTGGTTGTGGTTTTACAGTTGTGCACCCAGAGCTACTTCCTGTCCTGGTGTGGAATTAATTGTTGAGTAATCTCTGCCCTGTTTGGTTTGCAAACTTTCTTACCTGCAGCCATTAGTCCTGGTCTAGCCTTGGGCTCATGAGCGAAAAATAGCAGGAGGCTTTGTTCTTGGACAAATCATACTCGGGCAGCTGGAGTGATTTGAGATTCTCATTTTCCAGATTCTCCTTAAACTGCTTTTGGAATCAAAGGGCCCCCTCTTTTTTCATTTTGTTTTTTACTTATTCTGTTTGCCTTGGGAAATTTTATCCATCATGTAACCCTGGAATAGTGCTCTCCCTAATTCCTTGGAAGGTATTGTTGAGAATGAGAATGTGGCTCATTACACCAAGAAATCAGTAGTTGTATTGAATTTAGCTTTGGTACAACTTTGGTGTTTTTGCAGTTTAGCTCTAGTGCAGGTGATTGCTGTTGCAGACCCAGCTGGCCAATCGGAAGCAGATCCTGGACTCAGTGGAGCTGGCGAGCCGCTCGGAAATCCAGCACTTAACCAGCAGGCTGGAGAGGGCCAAGGACACCATCTGTGCCAACGAGCTGGAGGTGGAGAGGCTCAGCATGAGGGTGGATGACCTGAGCGAGGACAAGCGCATGATTCTGGAAGATCAGCAGAGAGTTCAAGAAGAATTAAGGCAGTCCAAGAAAATGTTAGAGGTCAGTGAAGGAACTCTTGAGAACCGGGGTCTAAAGCAGTGCTGGTGAGAAGTGGTGGGAAGGCTTTCCATCCTGGAGTTTTTGTCTCTTTCTAGAGCCTTTGTAAAGTTCCTGATTGACATCAAAATTGACTTTGTAGCCATGTGCTGCTCTGCAGTATTTCCAAGGGTCCTAAAAAATCTGATCAACCTCTCATCACGTTGCAACAAACTGGTTTGGTCCATCTTGCAGCAGTCATTCCTTCTGCGTCCTGTGCAGGTGTTGCAGGATGAGAAGATGGAACTGAGGGCCACCTTGCAGTCTCAAGAAGATTTCATTGACAGCTCGAAGCTGCACCAGGAACAGTTACAGAAAGAGCTGGACAGGATGGCTGAAACTCTTCACAGAAAAGAACTCCTCATCAGGTAGCATCTATGCCTTGCTGGTGCTTTGGCTCTTCAATCCAGATCTATGCTCCAGGTTCTCTCACTGAGGGCAGTAGCAGCATTTTCATGCAGCTGGGTCTGTACTGGTTGTATTTAACATAGTGCACTGGAGTTTCTCACAAGCACTGTGCTGCCTTACAGCATTTTTCAATTTGCATTGCTTTTGAAATTAGCAGATAATCAGTGAAGAGCATGGAAGGAATCCACTTTCCTCAGCTGGGTTTCTGGAGGCAATGCAGGGCTTTTGAGGGTGTTTCTCCCAGGCATTTTCAGCCAAGTGCTGGAGGCCTTTCAGGGTTTGAGAATATGCTTTTTAACCTGGGTGACAGTTCTCACTGGTTCGGGCTGGGCGAGGTAACTACATCTGTGACAAAACCATACTGGCCTTCCCCTTCTGCCCTGGCAATGTGCAGAGGCTGTTGGGTTCTGGTGGCTGTGTCAGAAGGTTTGGGTGTTGGTCACCTACCAGTCTCTGGCAGGGGGCCAACATCAAAATAAAATGTAGTCTTTTTCAATCAGCCTTAACTCAAGCAGGGGCTGTCGTCCAGCTGCTGTGTTTGCTTACTCACACTGCACACAGTTGTCACCTGCTTTTAGGTGCTGTGTATTTTTCAGAGAACTCCAAGAAAACAGTAGTTATGTTCCCTGTACCAGTGAACTCAAGACATGATGTTTCTGTGCTGAGATTAAATCTGCTGTTTCTGTGTAGGGCCTTGGAGGAGCGCTTGCAAGGGAAGCCATTGTCCTCTGCAGGGCTGGAGCTGGAGCAGGTGCTGCTGCAGCTGGATGTTGCCCAGAAGAAGGAACAGCACTTGCAGTCAGAGGTGACTCGTCTTGAGAACAGGTAGCCCACTGCTTGCTCCCTCTGCAAGTGCAATTAGTCTTGGATAATAATACAGCACCTAATTGTGTTCATCAAGTTAACCAGTGATTTTTGTAGGCTTGTTTTAAATATCAAAGGGCCAAAGAAATCAAGTGCTATTCATTGTGCAGTGTAATAGTGACTGCTTTGGTAATTGGTTGGCTGCCTTTCACTGCACACAGTGGGTGTTGTCAGTGTTCCAGCCTGCTTAGGCTGAGCACCTTCGCTCATAATAGGCTAAGGCGTCTTTGTTAGGCAGCTGCTAAGAATCTTCCTGTGAAGTGAGGATTATAAACAAATCTGTCCAGAGAGATTGTGGACTCCTCATCTCTAGAGGTGTTCAGGATAGATGGGGGTTGAGGCAACCTGGTCTAGTTGAAGGTGTCCCTGCCCACAGCAGGGGGTGGAACGAGTTGAGCTTTAGGGTCCCTCCCAACCCAAAGCATTTTGTTATTCTGTGATTCCTCTCCAAGTTTGTGGTTTTCAGACTTGTGTTTACATAGAAATTTTGTAATCTTAGTTTGTAAATAAACAAGCAAGAAACAGCTGTTATCTTTAGATGAGCTTCCTGATCTCTTGTGAAATGATTTTAGAAAACAAACACAGAGGATTGGTAAGGAACTTGTAGGCTGAGTTCAGTTTCTGTTGTAATGGATGTAAAGGACTGCCTGGAAGATGAAAGTTTCTCTGACCATTTCCTCCTCCTTGGGTTATTCTAATCTATACTTTTGCATTTGGCACCCAGCCTAGTGTCTTCAAATGCCAGGTGTATGCAGCTGAGTGAGGAGTTGGGTGAGAATATCAAAGAGCTGCAGTCCCTGGAAGAAGACCAGACTGAGTCAAGGGCAGAGATTAAAAAGGTAATGTGACTTTGTTCCTGAGGAGTGGGATGGCACTGGTGGAGAGAACTGATCCCTGTGTACCACGTGCCTCAGCAGTGGGACCAGGGCAGGGCTGCTGTGCAGGCAGGGATCTGCTGGAGGTAAGGAGCACACCTGGCAGAGGAAGGGTTGAGAGGACACCTGTTTGCAGGTGTCTGAACCTGGCTTTGTGAGCATCTCCTGGGCTCCCCGAGTACTTCTGTACACTGTGGAGATACTGGAATTACTGCTGGAGGAGCAAATATGTGAGGAAATTAAGGTCTGGAATCCTGAGTTTAAGCCTAAGGCTTAAAAGCTTTAAAGGCTCCCAACAGGATGAAGAGCAGAGAAGGAGTGAGTTTGCTGTAATATGTCCTGTCACACTTGAGGCAGGACTTCGAATGTGTCCTGGTTCCTGTGTGAATAAGGGGATGTGTTTCAGGCTTGGTAGCTGGACGTGAGGGCAGGGGCTGGGAGGAATGGAGCAGCTCACCTGCCATGAGGGGCTCACCCCAGAGCTCTGAGCACCCAAGGGGGGCAAGCCCTTCACTAGCTTGGCTCTTCATAATGGTCTGCATCAGCTCATGTGAGAGCTTTCACTGGAGCCTGGTAGAGTGGAAGCCTCATTGAACCTGAATGAAAAACCTCACTTGTGTGGAAATCTTTCATCCTTTATTCTGAACATACAGAGGTGCAGATCTTGCCAGAGATGTGTGCTTGGTTACACATCTAAACAGCCACACAGTAAATGAATCTTCCAGAGGCTGCTGGGGAGGAGGGAGAGATTTATGAAGGCTGTTTCTGTTTTATATACTTGGGAGGCATTGAGGTGACATGGAGATAAATCACCGTGTGAACAGTATTTACATGGGTAGGCAGAGATCATCTGGTTCAATTTTCTAAAATGCTTGTAATTCTCAGAAAAATCCTGTGTGTTGGGGTGGTTAATATTTCTGACTAATGGAATGGAGTTCTGAGGAAGGAATTATGCTGCTGTTGTTCTGTTGTGCCACTGAATAAATATACAGTGTGCCTACCAGTATATTGTATGTGGTGCAGGTCTGCCACCTCAAAAAGCATTGAATAAACCAAGATAAGGTATGGAAAAGATGACCAAAAGGATGGAGTGGTTTTTATACAAGCAGCAGCTGAATGGAATAGGACTTAGCAAACTGGAAAAGAGATAAATGAGATTGAATGGACTGAAAATAAAATAATGCCTGTCATGTGGAAAGTAAATAGGGAATGATTATTCTCTCATAATGCAGGGACTAGTGGTCATCACACTTATGAAAACAGAGATGTATTTTTACCCTGTGCATATCTGGCTGGTGGAAGTTTGCCATGGGAAGCTTTAGTTGCTACATGCTAACATTGATTCAACTCTAATATTGATTCAAAAGACTTAGGGCAAATTAATTCCTGGAAGAAAAATCCAGCTCGAGCTATTTAAAGTTACCGTCTTTAAGTGGTATCTACCTCAGGAAGGCAGAGTGGCAAATTGCAGGGTTATATTTTCCAAGAGTTACTGTGCTTCCTCGGTCATGGTGAACCTTTGGCTCTCTGGCTTTGGCTGCAGAGGTTGAATGATGAGCTGAAGAGGCTGTTGGTTTGATAAATAGTGGGTCTTCTCAAGTACCTCATGGCATGAAGCTTCTTTCCAGTTGGCAGTGTGTGGTGTGGGAAAGGATTGGGATGAGGTGGCTTTCAATCAGGAAGGACAAGCATGTGCAGAGGGTTTGTTACGTAGAGATTTTTTTTGTTTTCCAGGACTGAGATTTCACATTCCCATGTGCAATACTTTAGCTTTTTTAGCTGAAATATGTTTTAAAAGGTTGTGGGTGATGTGTGCATGTCTTCCTCCAGTTGAAAGACCAGCTCTCTCAGGCTGAACAAATGCACAGCAGTGAGCTAGAGGGGATGAAAAGGGAGATCTCCAGGCTGACACAGGAGCTGCAGCAGCGGGACATCACCATTGCATCGGCGAGTGGCTCCACCTCAGACCTGGAGCAGCAGCTCAGAGCAGAGATTGAAAGAGCAGAGAGGAAAGCAGTGGAGCACAGGGTAAAAAAGGCACAAGACTCTTATGCTATCTGTTTAAGGGATCTGAAGGCTTGGAACACCATCCTGGTTTTTAGCTACAATAGTAGTTTCCTTCTCTCTTTAGCCTCTGTACAAAAACAGAGACCTTCTGAAGGAATCTTCTAATGATGGTGTTCACTGAATCTGTCTTGCTGCTTCTTTTCAAACCAGCAGCCTATAGTCCCACAGAATTCTTTGGGATCACTCATGCTAACTAGACCAGGATGGATAACATCTTTGAAAACTGTGCCTGGTTATTTTTGTAGCCTCCTCTGTAGGGTCCCAGTACAACTAGCAGCCCAAACCTTGCTTAGTACTTGAGTTTGAGGGTGGAAAATGCTTGGAGGGTGTTGTGGGCATGCCTTGTGTTATTTTTCTAAGCTTGTTGGTTGCCTCTGACTCCTCAGGTAATTCTGGTCCAGCTGGAAACCTTGAGGCTGGAAAATCGTCATCTCTCAGAGATTCTGGAAAAAAGAGAGTGTGGTAAGCTGAAGGTATGAAGGTATTGAGGACCAGGAGCTGGGAAGGCGCTAGCCTTGTGTTCCTACCTGGGGATAGTCAAAGTCTTTGCCCAGGCCTCTCAAAATACGGGATAAAGCTCAGTGAACTTAAAACCCAAGCAAAAGAAACATTTTGAGAGGAAATAAGGTGCAGAAATATCAAGCATTTGTTCAGTCAGAAAGTGGTGAAGAGAACTGCAGAAGCAGCCATAATTTCCATGTCTTCTCAATGGGCTTTGGCCCACATTTTTTAGTACATTTCATGACACTTCAATTTTAAGCCAGTTTACCTCAAAGCTTTGATTCTCAGCCTGTGATGTCCTTTTGACCTGTCCTAGAGCTGTAACTGCTCTGGCCCTTGAAATATGTGGGGTGAGAGTGTGTTCTCCTCTGGTGAGGAGCCATTCAGCAGGGCTCTCCTTTCCTCTCCATGAGCAGGATGCAGACTGGGAATATGGGCTGGATGTGGTGAGGCAGTGTTCTTGGAAAGGGCCCTGTGGTGGGCTCCTGCAGCTGAACAAAACCTCCAAAACTCTTGAGGCAGAAGGGAGAAGAGGAGCCTGCACAGAGGTGCAGAGGTGCAGCCTTGGCAGAAATCACAAGTTGACTCATTTTGTGAAGGAAGAAGTAGCTGGTTTGCAAGTTCTGTCTCAACTTAAGCTCTTAGTTTGGGGTGATTGTCAAATGTGCCAAGTTCCTGGGAAACTGCCGAACAGAAGCTTGTGGCTGGTGAGCTGGTTTAAAAACACAGCTTTCTGGAGGGCTGATTTGAAACTAAAATAACCTAAAATAACCAAACTTTCTGTTTGAAAAGTGCCTGGTGGCTTTTGCCTGTGTGAGTTCCCAAAAATGTGGTAGCAGTGTGCAAAGCAAAAAATCTTCCTTAAAAAAAAGCCTTGGACCCGAAGAACAGGAGCTGGATCTTGGCCTGTTGGTCCTGATGCACATTTGGAAAGACCTTAGATACTGGCCTTTGCTCTGGATGTGTCTGTGGTGTCTTGCAAACCAGAACTTCTGGCTTCTGCCCTTCTTTATTAGGGGGATGATGGCACCCTGAGAGCACTCAGGGAGGACTACGCTGCTGAGCTCCAGAAATTAATATCTGAGAACCAGCAGCTGCGGACGGACCTCGCAGAGACCAGGGCAAAACTGGGGGTCACTGCACAGGTGTGCCCAGATGAACCTGAGAGCATGGCTCAGCAGGGGCAAGGCAAAGAGCCCAGGGATGTACAGCACAGGTGAGTGACCCCAGGGATGCTGCTTCCTCGGGGTGAGGAGGGCAGAAGGTGTGGGGATGTGTGGGGTTTAATGGCATGCTGGGTCTCTCTCCAGTGCATTGTGTGTCTGGGAGAAGACGAGGACTGTTTGGGAATCTGCCTTTATGCCTTAAGCAGTGCAGTAGCTTTGAGTCCCAGCTGGTTTGTGTTCTGCAAAGCCAGCAGTGTTTGTCTTTTGTCTGCCTTTGCCTCTCTTTGGAGCAGCAGTCTGTGCTGTTTTTGGTGACAGGATTAGATGTGGCCCAGGCAGCTGTGTTCCTTTCTGTTGCTGTGCTAGGATGTGCAGGCTGTGGTTTTTGTTATCTACAGTAGCAGAAGAGAGAGAGAATTCCACAGGGACTGAATGTGTGTCTGGAAGTGCTATGGAAACAAGTTTGGATTGCCAGGGCTGTTAGTAACATCTATGTTAATTGTTGCCTCTGTGTGAGTTTTGCTGGAGTTCAGCTGCTAAGAGACAAACTCAGTTCTGTGCTCAAACCTCCCTTCCAGGACAGCTTGGGAAGCACAGCACGAGCAGGATGAACACACAGGCAGGACACGTCTCCAGCCTGACAGGACTGCTCAGCATCTTCACAGGGACTCCCAAAGGTGTGGGGATGCTGAAACAGGAACTGTGACCCCCGAGATGGGTGAGCCACCCTCCCAGAGCAGCAGCGAGAACTGCAAGGAGTCACGTGCCTGGCTGGGAGCAGAGTCTGTGCTTCATGTGGTGGATGAAAACAAAGATTTTGCAGATGAAGCATCTAAGCAGCCTGCCTTAAATCATCACAGAGAATCTGTGTTTTTGGTAAGCAGTTGTACAGGAGCTACTTGCTGCTCAGCAGCTGAAAATAGATCTGGGTTCTTATCTGGCAAAAGGAGACAGGCATTTGAATGCATGACCTAACTGCATGTTGTGTGTGATCCTTTAAGTAAATCAAGTGTTAAACAGGGAAAGAAAGCCACTGCCGGATGGTTAAGACTTGGCCAGGGGGATCCATATGGTGGCTCTTCAGAACTCCTTTGAGAAGTGCTTTGTGTTTGTGTGCTTGCTAAGTTAATTCCAGGAGCTCATGGTGCTGCACCTCATTGTGTACCAGGACCTGCTCGCGTCCCCTCAGAATTCTGCTTCAGCTTTTGGCTTGGGTCTGTAGTAGAGGCTCAGAGTGGATGTGGAGTGCTGAGTATGTCAGTATTTCAGTCTCTGGGTTGCTGCACATCTGTAAAGCACAGGGTGAGTTTTACCCCTTTTCAAACAGGCTGCAGCAGTCAGCACACTGAACTTAAAGCTGCTTATGCTTGCTGATGACAAAGCCTGAAATCCCTGCTTCACTGCACAAGGGGAGCCTGCTCCTTTTCCCGGTTGCTGATTGTACTTTTTTCATCGGGAGCAGTGTTAGCACTTTCTCTGTCCTACCTCAGCTCAGTTGCTGAAGCACTTGACCAAGAGACAGAAAATTTGCACTGAATCACTTCTTCCTGTCATGTTTAGGGAGGGGAGAATGCTGAGCACTGATCCTTGCTCCAGATGTGTTGCCCCAGCACTGCTCAGAGCAGTTTCTCCTCTGTTTTTGCATTGATAGCAGTGACAACTATTAAACTGTTAGCTATCTTTTTGTAGGAGTCCAGAGAAGAGGCTCAAAGGCTAATGCACAAATAAGTAGAGGCTTGTCAAGTCTTGATGAAGTTTACTACCAAAAATAGGTCTTTATTTTTTAGGAGTAAAGGAGCTTGTGCACATACCCAGAAAACAGTGTTGGGAACTTAGGGAACTGCAGTATTGTAAATGGAAACTCTTCAGGTTGCAAGATTGGACCCAAAGTGTGAAAGTTCCACTTCAGGGTCTGAGAAGCTCTAGGGCTTGATGTTTAATAGAAGACAATGGGCTGCTCTTTATTCTGAGAGGTAGAAATAAGATTTCTAAGGAAATGCAGATATTTTTCCTGGTGTTGACTGCATTTCCCTGTTCATGGTCATGTTCCAGTGTCTTTAATAAAATCACTTCCTTTAGCACTAAAAGAGGAGAACTCTCATCAGTAGGCAGTAGTGGGGTGGGAGAGATTTGCTTGTTGTCTGTAGCCTTTTCTGTTTCCCTTTGTTCCTGGCTGTTGACAAGATCTGAAAACCAGAGACTCCAAGATTTGGAAATAACCAGTTATTTTCTCTTGCCAAGACACTGAGACAACTTGTCTGTAATGGAAAGCAGCCCCTTAGTAACCTTAATATTTCACGTGCCAGCCCCTGTGCACAAGGCTTCTCTTCATCAGCTTGTACATTAAACCTGGTTTAGAGTGTTGTTTTTGTAAGTTAATAACTTGTGGGTAAGTGATGTGAGGAGCAGGAATAGTTGTTGACTGTAAAGGAAAGAATCTGGAGTAGTTTGTTGACCATTGCTGGCTGCACTGAAGTGCTGTTCTGTGAGCTGCAATGGGAGTTTGGTCTGTACTTGCCTGTGGGATTGTATCAGGAGCCTGTTACTTTGGGGAAGAAGAGGAGGTATATGAAAGAAAGCAGAGGTATTCCCAGTGAGGAATATGTGACAAAAAAAACAGTCTGGCAGTGCTTTCCTTTCCCTGGACCCAAACTCTGAGGTGCTCCCACTCACTGGGATTTTTATGGAGACAAGGAGCCAGGATGTAGATCTTGAGTTGCACCAACACCCTGGGCAAACTCCTTGGTATTCTGTAGTGAAATTCTCTAGCCCTGATTTTTTAGTAGTGATTTTTTGGCAGTGTTGGCTTCGTGCAGCAGTCATTGCTGGCTTGAGACTGTTGGGAGGGACGTGACCTGCGATACAAGTGTGAGGCCTGAGTGCTTAGTCTGCTCACTAAGATGGAAATGAGCCCTCAAGGAGCATGTTCAGTGGTGTGGTTTACAGATCAGTGGTGTTTCTGGCCAAAACTTGGAATGAAGGAATGCCTGATAATCCCTTTGTTTCCCTTTAGTGCCCCTTGCCTACAGCTTCTGTTGGATCCATTGCTGCACGATACCTGGAAGATGAAGAAGTGAGATCCCAGCACATCCTGGAGTGCCTAAATGCTCACATTGAGGAACTGAAAAAAGAGAGTGCAAAGATAGTGAGACGATTTGAACACCAGGAATAATGTTTCTTGTGGAATTGGAATGCTGGTTTCCTTACGTGCTTCCAAACTGTGACTGGGAAGGTGCCTATATCCAGCTGGGATTGGAGCTTGAGTGAGAGCCATGTGTCCTACTTGGAGCTGAATCAGCAGGATGGGAGCTGGGGAAAAGGAGCTCCTGTCTACATGCTTGCTCTGATGAGGGGTGTTACACCACAAACACTTCAGTCATCTTGCCATAGGTCAGAGACCTGCATCAGAGCTATGTGCTCCCTCACAAAGTTGATGGTGTTTTTTAAAAGCAAACCATTTGCTAGTTTTTATGTAAAGTATTAAAGTATATTTTATACGTGTGAAAGCCTTGAAATAAATCAGAATGGCAAACACCTCTTTTCTTGTTTATACAAATACACAAAGTGACTCTTGTGGCTTATATTCCCTTCTCATCAGGAACTTGGATCAAGACCTTTTCCATCACAGCATAGCTATATTCTTCAAGGAACAGGGAATAAAATGCCTCTTTCCTTTAGGCTATCTGCATTTTTTTCCAGTTAATTTGCCCTTAGTGGAATTTCTTAATATTTCCTGGTTCTTGTAGCTTCTGCCCTTTATAATTTGTGTAGTATCTGGTGTCTTTATCTTGCTGTAAAGAGTGCTTGAAGTACTGCAGAATAGCTGAGGAATGAGTGCCTGAATTCTGGATGTGGTCTTGGCTCTAGGAAAAGAGAAATGGGAATGAGAAATGACACTGGATGGGAGGAGAACCCACAAGCAGGTGAGGTTCATCCACATGTCATTGCAGCTGCCATGTGAGCTGGTGCCAGCCTGGGCTGAATCTGGACAGTCCAGTGGAACTGCTGCATCAAAATACATCTGTGACCCCCTTTGGGGAAAATATTCAGATTTCCCTCAAGGGAGGTAAGTTGTTAGTGAGTTAACAGGACTTATTTCCTAGGGACTTGTTTTGTTTTGGGGTCTCTGCAGTTTTCCTGTGGCTGAGTCTTTATGGCCTTTGTGCAGGCAAACCTTAGAATGAGGACATTCCACATCCATAAGTTTCCTGTTCCTTTCCATCAGCTTCACCTTGTGTTAGAGCAACTTAATGCTGCCAAGGAACAGGAATTCAAAAGCACCATGTGTACATAGAGCCCAGCCACTGTGTCAGACAGGTGAGTTCAGCCAAGGAAGTGCCTGGCTGCAGACTGGGGCTGCACTTGGGCACGCACCTCTGTATCCCAGAGTTTAGAAACATTCCAATCCAAAAGTCCTTGTGTTTTGGCTTTCTTGTGGAGTTCCTTGCATGAGGGTAAAACCTTCAAATCCATTTTGGATTCTCATTGTGCAGCCTTTGTAATGAGATGCTGAACTGCCCTTAGCTGGAGCTGCACTGTGGTCATCCAGCAGTGGCCTTGGATCCTCTGCAGAGCTGTCCATGGGTGTTTTTGGAACATCCACCCAGTCTGTCCAGATCTCAAGTAAGGACTTGTTGGGCGTGGGGCATTTTGATAAAATCTGAACAGCAGAATACACCAAACTGTTTCCTCTTTGCTGGTGAACCTATAGATGCACTGAGTGCCAGAACCCTTAGGGATCCCTCACAGCCTTCAGTGAGGCCACCAATTTCATTTTTTAAATGATACCTTGTAAATAGTATTGTATTTCCTGAAGATTTTTTGTTACTGAGTGTTGCATCATGCTGTTGGTGTTTTCAGCAGTTCAGGAGACATTTTGCCTTGTTTCTGATGTGCTCTTCCATATCCCTTCAGAGATATTTGGCAGTTTGTGTTGGCAGAAGGGAAGAGCAAGACTGAAGATGATCCATTTGCTTAATTAGCAGCTATAATCCTACAGTTTTATGAATTTCTAATACCTGTAATAAGCAGCTTCATTCAGGGAGTAGACTAAAAATTTGAACTAATGTAATCTAAAGTATCTGCAGCAGGGGAACTGCTGAGTTACTTCTCTGTGTTGGTGTATGTGTACTTTGTCTTTCCCTCTTTCTCTCATTGCAGATGCCCCAAGAGAACTGAGAAGTCTGCTCCAGAGCTGTTCTCCTGGTGTTGGAACCTTGGCTGCACTGAAGAATGTGCATTTTTTATGAGGAGGAGGAGGAGAAGGAGCTGTGTTTATCCTGGAGGGAGATGTCACAGCAAGTGCAGACTTCTGAGGTGCTTTTATCTGGGGCTGCAGGGTTTCTCAGGCATTCTCTGCCTTTGCAGTGTCAAACCTCCCTTGGAATAATCACCTGGTCCTGGAAATTTTATTATTAATGAAGCTGAAGAGGGGGTTTGTGTCTTTGAACTTATGCCTTCAATAGCACTAAAGAATTTCTTGCACACTTGCAGGGCAGAGCCAATGTGTCTTCTGATTGAGACAAAAGTGTGGAACTTTATTTGCAGCATTTCCTTTTGTACATCTGTAGAGTAGGAAGCTGTGCAGGCTTCATCTGTATTTAGTGTGTTACAGATGTTCTGCTGAGAGTGTGATAGTGCTTGGGGGTCACTCCTTTACTTTGAGGAGTTAAAGAATCTGGGACTCTGTCGATGTGTGGAATTGGAAATGCCTGGGTTTTGCAGAGTTGGGTTGCAGGAACAGGGAATACTCCCTGAGGTTGTGCTAAGTAGGGGGCAATAAACTGTTGTCTCTACTCTCTTGGGGTCAATTTTTGTTCCCCCTGCCATCTTGAGACAGAAATAGAGCATGTGGGCTTAGAGAGAGGGCTTGTGGAAGTGAGTCTTTGAGACAAGGAGCAGGGACAGTGTTCATAGCAGTGTTACCTGCAGGGAGGCTTTACCAAAGTGTCTGTTTGTGTGTTTGTGCCTATTTGTGAACATCAAATATGTGGTTCCATGAAGAGTGTCTGTACTTTGGTATCCTTGACCCTGTTTGGTGGAAGAAGTTGTTTTCTTTAGTCACTAAGCTCTCTGGGATGCTTCCTTATCCTGCCATTGTAAGAAGTGATGTACTTGACTGGATCAGCTTGACCTGTGAAATGAAAGTTACTGCAGTGTATCCTCCTTGATCTGAAAAGTGGGATCTGAGAAAAAAGAACCCTTCTGCCAGGCACCAAAATAAACCAGGACTGTCTGTGCTGACAGACAATACTCACTTTAGCCTTCAAGGTCCTTAGGCAAACAAAAGATCCCTGATTCTGCCTCGCATCTGTGCTGCTCAGTCTGTGTTGATGCCCAGGGAGCAGGTGCCTGCTGGGCTCCATGGCTTGTGAGTGTTCCTGCAGGGAGGAGCTGCTGCCGCCACTTTTTGAGGGCAAAGACACTGAGATGTTTTGGAGAGGACTTAAAACCTACTTTTATGTTGCATATGAAGGCTCTTGTCGCCAAGTACAAAAAGACCCCGAAGCTTTGCTGTACTCCCAGCTTACCCTGGAGTAAGCTCTGCTAGCTTACATGTTGTGTTTATGCTTGCAGCTCCTGTCTGCAGCAGCCTGCATCATCACAGAGAGTGCTGCTCCTGGAATCCGGCTGCAGGTACTTAACCTGCTTAAATGGGAACTCAACCCTGGATGCTGGGGTCAAAGGAGTAATGTAAGAGTAACCTGCCTGCTACAGCTGGGCAGCCCTGTGAGTAACTCCTACCACCCAGTCACTAAGGAGGGAATGTAGGAATAACCCACCTCTTTTGTGTGGAAAATACAGCAGCTTTGGGAAGAGAATTCATGTTGTTTGGTCAATGAAACAGAGTGCAAAAACATCACAGGTTTATTTTCAATTCAAGCTCAAACATAATACCTCTTGGGTCATGCTAATGCTCACAGACATCTGAACCAGTTATGAAAATGTTGCTCCATATCAGGATGATGGAGATTCAGTAGAAGTCCCCCTTTGCTGTGTGCATGGAGGCATTTTCCAAGAGTACAGCACCAAATGGTTTGTTACATGATAATAATGTCACTCAGCCTGCTGTCCCATGTAAACCCGTCAGTTTATAGCTGCAGTATTGCATAGACAGTTTGGAGGAAGGAGTGATTTCTGAGAACTTTATTCTCATTTTTACTGTAATTTTGGTTATGGAAACACCCTTATGCTTCAGATATAATTACAGCAGAAAAAGTCTCTACAATACTCTAATATAAAAAGGTAAAAATGAATTTGTTTATTGTATTTAAGAGTCAGTGTAAAAAGTATTTTTCCAGTTTTATTGAAATCTGTAAGACAGTGACGTGCACAAGGAAACTTCATGTTGTATCTTCTTCCTAACTCTTCTCTCTCCTCGGATGTGTTTTGCAACTTGACTACAGTTATAATGAATGTTGGTTTAAATATCCTGAAGTTCCTCACGTCCGATGTTGCTGCTCAAAACCGAGGTGCACTTTCTTTATCCTGCCCCATAACTAGGTGAATTCTTGGAGTAGCCCTCGTAAGACTTTTCTTATGGTCCGTAACTTGGAAACCAGCAATCCCTACTGGCACAGAATGCCCTGCAGACAATCAGTTGTCTTCTTCTAAATATTTGTCCGGACAGTGTTACTGAAATGTAGGTGATGGTTTTATCACGTCTTCCACTGCTGCTCCTTTTTTAACAGGATTTTCTGCTTCCTTGATCATCTTTAAGCCTGCAGTCTGGCAAAAGCCTGCAAGTGTCTGCATTTGTTGAAAGAACAGATTTGGTTGAGAGGATGAGCAATCTCCTAAAGCTGTGCTGGTTTGGGGCATGTTGGGGAGGTTGGTTCATGCAGGTGGGTGAAAGAACAAGGAGTGGGTGTTACTGGGTCTCAACTTCATATTTGAGGACGTGCGAGTAGAAGCTGTGGTTGGCGTTCTCGTGCACCATCACAAACACCTCTCTGCAGCCTGAGGTGTTGCAGGTTCCCTCCCAGCAGCCCTTGTTCTGGGTGAGAGGGTAGGTGTTCTCAGCCTGGACCAGCACCTTGGCAATGCCGTGCATTTTGAGTTTGAACTGGACGTTGCGGTTGGCCGGCAGCAGGCCCGAGAGCGGCTCCACGATCTCGTAGTCTTGCAGCCACTTGCTGTAGCTCTGGGGGAAGGCTGGCCACTTCACCTCCGTGTTCAGGCACCTGATGAGGTAGTTGAAGATGTAATCATAATTACCGGGGTCCGACTTCTTCTTGGAGTAGATTTTGAGAACAAAGTTCCCTGCGTGCGGGAGGTGGACCTTCAGCTCGATCTGGTTCCTGCGGTGGATCTGCAGCACGTGCCGCCTGCCCATGTCCTCCGCGAGGCTGCTGCTGCCGTCGGTGTGCAGCGAGGTCAGGACGCTGATGTCCTTGCCCAGGGTGAAGGTGAGGGAGCAGCGCCCGTCGTTGGTGTGCAGGACGGGCTCTCTGTGTGATGGCCGCAGGAAGCCCTGGCGCTCTGAGAACCAGCTCGGCCCGACGGGCTGGTGCAGGTCCTTGGGGAAGCGCATGGCCTTGTCCACGGACTCGCACTCCACCACGTACTCCAGCACGCACTTGTAGACGTCATCTGAAGCCTCAGCCTTGGAGGACTTGGCAAAGATCTCCAGCTTGTGGCTCCCTGTCTTCTGTGGGTAGATATCCAGCTCCATTCCATGTCTTTTCAAAGTCATCAAACCGTGTTCATCTGTTCCCTTCAGCTTAAACATAAATAATGTGCCAGAACGGCAGTCCACGGATACAGAGGCTTTTCCATTTACTGGGAAATACAAAAGAAAAGAGGCTGCATAGGAGTGTCAGTACAGTTTTTAACCCTAATGTACCCCCTGTTCTGGGAAGGTTAATCTGGCCCAATAAGTTGCTGTTTCTCTAGAAGTAAAACCAAGAGCTGCAACTGGCAGGTCACAGCTTGTCATCAGTCTGCTTAGAGCAGTGTCCCTCAGAAAGAATGAGAGTGGCCTTTGTTTGTGAGATGTGCATTTATCCTGTTCTTATACACCCTGACATGGAGCTGTGGTCTGCTAGAATGTGAAAGCCTCTGTGAAATATAACTGAAAGTACCATCAGGCCAGATTGGATGGGGTTTGGGGCAACCTGGTCTGGTAGAAGGTGTCCCTGCCCATGGTGGGGGGTTGGAATGAGATGGGCTTTAAGGTCCCTTCCAACTCAAACTATTATGGAATTCTGTAATTCTATGATCATGAAGGGCTGAATTAGAGGTGATTAGACCTGGTTGCTAGCCCAGTAGCTGCTCCCAGGAGCTTCAAATTGCAGGAACTCTCCAGTATGTAGATATGAGATTAATCTACCTCCCTGTGAGCCTGTTCCCAAACAGCTTGAAGTCTTCATTACGTCCTAAAATGTTGATGTCCATAAGCTTTAACTCTGTTCTTAGCATTCACAAATTAGCCATCCAGTTAAATTCCTGCAGCTCTTGAAAATCCAAGGGGGGAGGTTTTAAATGTACGCCTTGTTCAGTTGTGGCACCGGAGCGGTTTTATGTTAAAAGAGCTGCTGGACTCACTCGGGTTGCTCAGTATTGCCTGAAGAGGTGCACAGTGGTGTGTGTTGGATGTGGGATGCATGAGGGAAGATGCCCCATGGCTCCTCCGTTACCTGTTCGGATGATGGGAGTCTCCGGGTGTGCGGCCAGCAGCCCCAGCGTGTAGAAGTTGCTGTTGTGCAGCATGTTGTTCTCAAACTCCTTCAGTGTCAGCGTGGGCTTAAGGAGCTGCCAGTTACTGTTATCTGGGAAGTGATTGTTAATGAACAGGGCCGGGTGAGTCAGAAAGTAAAACTCATTGTACCTGGGAGAAGGGAGAAATAAGGGAAAATGAGTAATTACAAATAGGGAATTCTTCCCCCGCGCAGTGGTGGTGGTTTCAGCAGGAGGATGTTGGAGTGGTTTGAGCTGCTGATAAACTGAAATCTGTGGGTTTGAAATTCCCCAGGCAGAGAAGAAACCTGAGCTTTGGTCTTCTGTTTCCAGGGTAAATGCTGAGCTTTAGGATAAACCCTGAGTATTTGCACTATTCCCTTGCACCCACAGGCTCCTGGAAAAAGGAGGCACTGGGTGTTGACTGCAAGCAATTCACAAAAGCTGTGACTCCACAGACTGTTGCCTAAACTGAAGATGTGACAAGCAAACCCAGCTGGCTTTTAGCAGTTTGTGACTTCCTGCTCAGGGCAACTACCTCTCTACAGGCTGTGTTCCATGCCTTGTACAGGCAGCCTGGGTACCTTGCCCATGGCTTTGTGTAGGCACACAGTTTGTGGTGAGTGGGAGTGGGGCTGAGCCTCATCCCCAGTGGGCACAGCTGTGAGAAGCAGTGAGCAGCACTGACAGCAATGAGCCATGGGGTGCCCAGGGGCACTGACCAACCTCCAAAGGGAACAGAGGGCACACAGGGGCACTGCATGAACATGAGGGGATAAAAGGTTGGGCTGAAGAATAAGTGCAGACGCTTGCAGCCTTCTGAGGTGACATGATGTTACTCTGCATGGGCAGATGCCTGAAGCCTTCTGATGAGGTGTGGTGTTACTCTGTTTGGGTGAGTGCTTAAAGCTTTCTGAAACTGTGTGGTGACACTCTGTGTATCATGGCCATCTCAAATGTGGCACATGCTGTGACATGTGTCATGAGAGCTTTGGGTCTTCCTGTGGCCCCAAATGTGTCTGTTTGGTTTGCCAATCCCATCAGCTTTCCTTCTGCCTTTGTTTATGTACTCAGATAGAGGGGGGTCTTTACCTGTAGGTGAACTTGGTGAAGGAATCATCCACAGAACCACTCCCCCAGGTGCTGTCCAGTAAATGCCACCTTCCCTCAAGGTAGACAGCATTCCAGGCATGGTCAGAGTCCCCTGTAAAGGTCTGCCCTGTCTTGTACCCGTGTCCCTTGGCATGTCCCGAGAGCTTCTTGCACTGAATCCCTGCAAGACTGAAAGGAAATGATAAGCTGTAGCAGGAGAGTTTTGTGTTAAACCTGTCAGGTACTTCTGGGGAAGGAGAAAAGGTGATGATGCCTGAGGTGTTGGGTGGGGCTGTTTGTTTTTGTAGTCTTTGCACAGAGATTCAGAGAGCATCCTGCTGGAGGAAGGGCCTTTTCTCTCCCAGTTTTGCATATTCCCTGTCTTTTTGCCTAATGCACCATCAATTCAGCACAGTTAGAGGATGACATGATAAAGTGTGCTTAATTGCTCTCTGTCTTGTTACTCAGTGGAATCCCTTTGCTGCTGTCCACAATTAGCCCATGTAATTATAAATTAAAAGCACAGGCTGTTCTCTCCCCCTGACAGTGGGCCTGGTGTTTGACACTAGCTAAGGAATCTCAGACCTCATGGGATTCTGGATACTGATTCAGTTTCCTGAAAGAATGAGCTTGTGCTTGCCCAGGGTAGAAATGATTAAATATTCTCTTTCTAAAAACATGACGAATACCTGCGTGGATGTGTAAATAAGATTTAAATAAGCACTGTGTTAATAAGCTCTCTGCTGATGGATTCTAACATTGGCATCTTATTTCACCATTAATCTAAAATTGCTTCACTTGGAGCGTTGTCTTTTGTGTAGGACAGCATTGACATTCTTCTTCATAGAGAAGTGTGTTAAATGGAACAACTACCTTAAGTAATAAAGTGTGCAGGCTTCCAGAGCGAGATTGTCTGCATAATGTGGGTTTAGCTCAGGAGAAAAGTGATATTTATGGGGAAGATAATTAGCATGGTTGTTAAGAAGTTGAGGCCTGATAACAGATACTGGCTGGCAACTGGCAGTGCAGTGGAACTTGTAGGGAGGGCTGCTTTTCCCAGGGGAGGTGGGCACTTCAGCAAAGGAGAGGATGGAGCAGTGATGGCAGGCACTGCCTGTTCCATGAGTATCCAGAACAAGCAGGCCAGGCTGGAAGGAATGCCATGGAGAAACCTGGTGCTGCAGGTGGTCTGGAAAGCCCTTGCCAGCCTGCAGGCCCCTGTGAGTCAAATTCTGGCGTGGAGCTGGGCAGTAAATCTGGAACAGGTCCACTGACAAGACTGGTGAGAGCTTGGATTTGCATGATGTAACTGAGACTAGGAGCTGGCCTGGGATCGTTAGTGAAGATTTGATCCTAGAAGTTTCAAGGAGCTAAGAACCAAATTCCCACTAATTTCATGGGGATTGGATCTAATCCTTCTAGGCTTCTCTAGACATTCTTGTTAGCTGGGATATTCACAGGAACATTAAGCGACAAGTTCTCCTCTCACGGTGCTCTCAATTACACTGAACATTGGCAAAGCAGCAAAAAGAGTTTGTGCTTGGATGTGTTCAAAGTTCTCAAAATAAAGACCAGAGCATTTAAACTTGTCTCTCTAGTAATGGACAGACAAAAATCCAAGCTAAAACATCCTGTAAAGGAGCAATTCTGTATTGATGAAAAGGGTGCTCATGTCTCTCATGTCAATGACTTCATACAGATAAATTAAGCAGGCAGAGAGAAGATCGGGAAGATCTCCAGGACTGGTTGAAGATGACCTAGATACAAAATGGACTGGAAGAACTGAATTAAAAAACAGTTGGCAACATTTGCTTGGTGCAGCAAAGAAATTAAACACAAAGTTGCTTTTCTGCCTCAAAAACTGTAGGAAATAGTCTGGCTCTTACTACAGGTGTCACTGGAATTCAATGGCATCTTCTTTCCTTTGATTTTGGGTTGACTTTGATCATTTCATCTAAAAAAGGAGCAAATCTGGCTTCTCCAGAAGGGAACAGAATGGTTTATGCTTGTGGTAGGTAGGTGTACGCCTCTGTGCCTGAAAAGAGGGAAAGCTACTGCCTGCAGGAAATGGGAGAAGCAAGAGGATGTGAAATCTGGGATATTTACAGACTGGTTAGGAAGAAGGGGCAGCTAGCAAACTGATCAAATCCCCTTTAGGCAGTGAGGCCAGCTTTGCTCCCAGAGCTGCTGAAACCTCTCCTGGGAAAATAATTGCTGTGCCTTCATCACTGACCGTGGTGAGCGCCTCCCGAATTCCAGGCTGCGAGGTTTGCCCTAAGTTGGATTCATGAATTTGCACTGCTTCACTTAGCCAGACTCCTCGAGTCTGCTTGTCAGCTGAGAAGCCAGTTCTTGATAAGTGCTGCTGAAATATTGGTCAGGAGCCTGTGTTTGCATTCATTGCTATCACACCTGATGTTTGGAAAGTGATGCCTTATGGCCAGCTTCCCACTATCCGTGCCCACCTTTCCTCTGTGACAGGAATCTCAGCTAATGGGAAGAAGTCTGGCTGCCAAAGCTGTGGTCAGAGGTGGCAGTGTTGTGTCTGCAACAGGCATTGTTCCCTCTGGCACTGGGACAAGTAGGACTCAATCAACATCAGCCGTTGCCTTCAGCAGGACTTTTGGGGGGACTCCTGGTGTCTGGCAAATTGGTTTGTTTGTTCAAGTTCCCTCTCAGGAGCTAGGGAAAAAAAGGCATGTCAAAACACCTTTTCCCCCTAAAACCTGGCTCTGAAAAGCCTTTCTGTAAGATGGGTGCTCTTTGCCTCCTGCCTTTCTGCTTAGACTCAGTGTAAGAGCAGCAGAGCATGGGGAGAAGGGATGAGATCTCTGTGCAAGAAAGGGGTGTTGTCTTTAAGTACAGTTTTTCACAACAGGAGCTAAACATTTTGCTAATATTTGACAATATAATAGGTTGATGACTGGGAGGTTTCCTGAATCACATAGTGACTAATCAGCCTGGAACTGGGGAATCGAGAGTAAATCAACAGAGCTTTTAAATAGTCAGAGATATCCTTGGAAAGATTAATGCTTTTAATGAACTAAGCATATGCTTTTTAAAGAACAGATGCAAATTCCCCCCTTCTAACTGCTAATAACTGTTCCATAGGTTGCAGCTATAAATGCATGCTTCACCATCCTATTTCTTTACTCTTTAGAAAACCAGATCCAATGTCATAGAATGGTTTGGGTTGGAATGGACCAAATGTATATTGTGGGATATGTTGTTGGCTGGAAGCATTTACCACTTCAGCATCTGGCACAGTATGCTGGGGTTTTTTTTAATCTCTCCTGTTCTCTGTACATTTTGTCTGTTCCATGGTAAAAACCGTCTCAAATCCCTTTGCATGGTGTGGAAAGCCAATTGTTCTTACATGTGCTATTAATAACTACTCTGTGATTTTTCCAAGGGAGTGGAAGCCCCTTCCTGGGAGTTCCATCTTGCAAGCCCACCCTCTTAGGATTACTTTAGGAAGTCCCTTCCAATCTCCTCTCCCTGAGTTGGCAGGTGCAGTTTTCTCCTTTTGGGCTACCCTTCTGCCTAAGGCTGATCCCCAAACCTCTAAGCACCTTCATTGCTTTCCTTGCTGTGGATTTTGGGGGTTCTCCTTCCCTTAGGGATTGGGGCTGCATCCCTATAGGAATTGCAGTATTGGCCTCAACAGTGCTGTGCCTTGAGACTGGGCACAGAACAGATGGTAAGTGCAAGGCAGTGTCCCTGGGGTGTTCCTGGAGGGGACAGGGCACCTCCAGAGGGTTTAGGCAAAGTTCCTCCTGGGACTCTGCCTCCCTCTTGCAAGGGACCATGCTGGAGACAGCACTCCTTGTTCAAATCTTGTGACGCTTTTAACCTTCACATCCAGATACCCCAAGGAAAATTCTACTTCTTCTAATCAAATTATTTCCATGTTTTCATCTGCCATTATGTTAATGCAATGCGAAGCTCAGCAGATGGCACCAAGTAAATTATGCTGGGGAGGGGGGTGGAGGGAGTGGAGGAGAGAGCAAAATTGACCTTTCTAGGACTTGCTGTTTTTCCACAGCATGGTTGGAAAGCTAAAGTTCCACGTCCTGCTTAAAGTCACATCAGTCAATGCAAAGGCAGACGGGATAGGCACGGACATGACAAGGAATGTTAACTCTCCCTGGCATTGAATGTTTCTGAACTTAATTTACCTGCACATATGTTCAAAGAGCTCAGCATAGCCCTCACAAATGCTCTTGCCCATCTGAAGCACGTCTCTGGGCTTGCTCGACACCTGGCTTTTGTTGTGGTAGCCCACGACGTCGTATTCTGGGGGAAGGAACACAGAGAAGAGTTCATCCAAAAGCCTGAGGCAAGGGGACCGATGGGCAGCAGGAGCAGCACCCGGGTTGCTTTTCACCTCCGTGAGCAGAGGGGAACGAGCTGTGGCTGTGCTGGGGAGGGAGGAAGGAATGAGAGCCAGGGCCAAGGTGGTGTAAAAGATCTCATGAGGAGATCCCAGCATAGCTGTCAGGGCCAGAAACATCCCCTGAATGTTGAGGAGTATGGACTGACTCCAACCAGGCGTGGCCCAGGTACTGTGGGCAGAAATGGGTTAACAGTGGACAGACAGAATAACCAGTGCTGAGTGAGTCAAAGCCTGGGCTTCAGGACATGCAGTGAAATCAGCACTCTCCATATTTCAGGGCAAGACTAAAGCAGTTTGGGACTGACCTAACCATGCTAACCCTGTAGCTGCTGATCTCAGTGGGTGTGAGATGAGGCCAGTGCTGCCCAAACTGCTCTTTTCCTCTCCATCACTTGGCCTGCACTGCAGCAGTGCCCCATCAGGATGTGTAGGAGGTGAGGGAAAGGACAGCTCTGCCTCTCTGCCCCAAGACTTAAAGGGAAATAAACATTTTTGCTTATGTTATGCAAAATGCCATCATGTTGCATATCCAATTTTCCCCCATCAAGGCACTGGGGTGGCAAGAAGCTCCTTTTGATGTGCCAGATGGGAGAGGCTACAAGTGCTGCCTCCTCTTCCCATCTCCTGGTTTTTGTGTAACTCCAGCCTTTGGCCTGAGTAGGAAAGGGCAGAGGAACCTGAGTGGTTGCAGCTTGCTGGAGGGTTGAAAAGGTGCAGGTACAGGCAGGAACTGCAATCATACAGGTGCCAGTGTGGGACATGGAGCTGGGCAAGGCAGATGGATGGTTCCTGGAGGTACCTCTGTGACACTGGGACCCTCCCAGAGCAAAGGCACCAGCATCAGACTGTGCTGGAGCGGCTGTATCGGGCTGTGGGGACTTGGCACAGGGATGGAGCTCAAACTTAGAATGGTTTGAGTGGGAAGGGACCTTAAAGATCATTTCATTCCAAACTGCCTGCCATGGGCAGGGACACCTTCCACTAGACCAGGTTCCTTCTGAAATCTGGATCATCACCTGCTCCCTGTTTACTCCCTCAGAACTGGGCTCTGGAGGCGTGAGGTGGCTCTGAAGGTGACAAGCAGGCCCCTGGTGTTGGGAAGCCTGGCTTTTGCTCTGGCTCTTGGATGGTCACACCTCAAATGGAGTTACAGGTTAATCATGGGCACACAAACCTGGTGGAGCCTGGCAGTGTGAGGAGAGAGACTGGGAAACAGAGGTGGTGAGAGACCCTCTGGATGCATTTCTGGATAAAAGCCTCCAGAAAGCCTTCATTCCACTCCCTACATGGAAATAACCCACAACTACTGAGTAAAATGCCATGGCAGTGGGACAGGGGTGACAGCAACAGCCTTATCTTCAGCTGGAGACCTCAGCCTACCTATGTGATGGCATATCCACATCCATATGGCTCGAACCTTCTCCAGGTCAGTCCGGGCTTGTTTTAGCAGGGCTTTGACCAGTTCCTCCACGCTGTTTGTGACGTTCACCTGTGTGTGGGGAGGAAGCATTGCAAGGTCATGGTGAAGATCTACCCTGTGGCAGAGCTCCTGCCCTCACCATTTCTTGTTCTTCTGAAGCCAGTGAGACCCCACCTGCCAGAGACTGCTCTGCCTCCAGCTTCCTTAAAAATAGAGCTACAGTGCTGTAGGTCTAAATATTTTTGATTATGGTTCCCAGAGTGGGATTTCTTTGCTAATGTTTAAAGGGAAAAGGTTTTTCACTTGTTTGGGAGATTCTAATGCCATTGCCCCATAGCTCGGCCTAAGCTGGTGCTGGTGCTGGGAGCCAGGTTCATGGAACGTCGCCGCAGGGGAGGTGGGAGGAGGGCAGAGACAAAAGCAAGACTTACTTTTAATGCGTAGGCATCCAGCTTCTCTAATTGCTGCAGATCTACTGGCATGGATTTCAAAGAGGATTTGTCCCATGGATATGCTGAGAAGAAACAAGTTGTCATTGTTTTGGGAAGGGAGGGAGTTTTTCCTGGCAGTATGGTGGAACAAGGGGACAGAGCTCCTGCCTGGCCCATGGAGACATCCATCAGCGGGTGCTTAGGGAGCAGAGGACGCGAGGGCACCCGCTGGAGGTCCCTGCCAGCTGCATGGAAGGCAGGAGCCATCCTGTCTAGACTGCTAGGATCTGTGCAGTGCTGGAGCATGAGCTGCCCCTGCAACTTTGGCACTGTACAACAGCATGGAAAATCCTGGGATATTGCATGGAGGGGCAGGAGAACAATGCAGAAGTATCAGGGAAAATCTGTACTGTGCAAGCCTTAGAAAATACATGACTTCTTAAAAAAAACCAGCAATAAAGAGCTGGTTTTCACTGGGAGTTTTATGTGGTACAGGACCACAGTGCTGCAGGAATTCAGGCACATGAGGAATGTAACACTGGGAGCAGTGGGACTGAACCCTCTGTGCCTACCCTCTGCATCTTTGTAGGTTCTAAGTTCCTGGTTCTACTCAGTGTGAACAAAGGGTTAATAACTTGCCCTAATTAACCAGATAACTGATTTTTTTTTTTTTAACAGTCTTGGAATGAGCTGACACTGCTGTCTCCCATCAGCGAGCCGTGGGGGATGGATGGACATATCCCTGTGCTGGGCAGGCTCCTGTCTGCCAAAATCAGCATGTAGGCACACAGCACCTATTTCTTAACAGGCTGGTTTGTTTATATGTATTTTCCCTGAAAAGAGGTGTTACACTGACCTAAAGAAAGTAGATTTACACATTTAAAGGTTCACACTCTCCACAGCTCTGAAAATTGCTTATTGCCTTTTTGGTTAGGGGATGGTCTTTTTGTAAAAATGTGGTTATCAGGTTTTGTCTTTGCCAGGTTATATCTGCAGAGGCTCTGTGCAGGACTGGGATCCCCATCCAGCAGTCCTGTGCGTTGTGCCTGTTTGCCTTCCCTTGGGCAGGGCTTGGGCACGTGTGACGCTCCCAAAGCCACTCCTCTCTGCCATCCCGAAGATCAGGGGCTTGGGAAGCTGAGCACTGCTGGTGCTGATGGATAGTTAGTTACCATGGAGGTCCTTTGCTCCCGGTGGCCGCGGGGCCTCAGTCTTCTGGAAACCTGCAAAGCAGAGAAGGCGGAGGGAAGAAGGAGGTTGTGCCCGCAAAAAAAAAGACAACTAGAAATAAATCATTGTGGGGAGCAGGATTGGGTGGAAAAGGCTGGAACTGAGGCTCTTCTTGGCCCATTCCCTTCTCTTTGGACATGGATGTCAGCACCCTGTGGAGCGGGCTCCACATCCCCTCCCTGCGCCGAGCCCACATTCCCCAGCAGACAGGCGTCTCCTGTTCCAGCCCGAGGGCTGGGGACATCAAACCCCAGCCCACCATGGCCAAACCTCTCCAGGCGTGGAAGAAGGGAGTGCTGAGCTCCAGAGCTGTTAGATAACCTCAGTGGGAGCTCTGCTCACTAACATGGCTGGTGAAAGGCAGCTGGGGCATTGCTGAGGGACCCTGGAGTGTCACCACCCGCCTTATCCCAGGGCCAGAGGAGGAGGAGACAGCCACACCTCAAGAGCGGAAGGATTTTGCTCCTCAAGCCCCAGTCATGGGCAGGGTCCAGCAGCATGTGCCCTTTGCAGCCTCCCCGTGGGAGGAATGAGCCTGTCTCCTCCTGGGAGCAGCCTCCCAGGGGAGGGGGAGCTTGGAGACAGTGTGATAGAGCAGAGCCTCACCTTTGTTGTCGTGTCCTCTCAGCCTCTGGGAACCTGCAAAAAGCCAGGCAGGGTCAGTGGGATCCCCTCAGCCCTGCCCAGGCTCCTGGGCTGCAGCATCCCCTGGAGCTCCCCAGCTCTGCAGAGGGGAAGGGAGGAAGGGCTGAGCCTCTGCCCGGGTTTAAAGCTGGCCTGTACCTTTTCCCAAGGAGAGTCTCTTGATGAGCTGGGGGCTGGTATCCTTGTGGTGAATCTCCACTGTCACTTGGGTTCCTGCAAGAAACAATGACAAACCCCCTGAAAAGGGAAAACTAACCAGGATATGGAGGAGAGGGCAGGAGTGCCAGCCAGGCAGCTCTTAACTTTAGACAAAGCAGCAGCTCTGGTGATAGCCAAGGTTTATCACCATATTAAAGAGCTCTTGATGGAGCTACAGCGAGCAGAGAATCAATGTCTTGCATTGATTTTTCTTGGAATTAAACATAGAAAGGCTTGAAGTGATGAAAAAGGTCGGACTTGTGATACTAAAATGCCTGGCAAAGGCCATTGCCTGTAAGAGGCAGCATCCTGGATGAGCCAGCTGTGGTCCAGGCATGTCCTGATGCTCCAGAAAAACCTCCCCTGGAAACCTGGCCTCTGGTCTTTAAAGTTTCAGAGAGGGCAATACCAGAAAAAGAGTGAGGGAATCTCTCATAAAAACTACCTGAACTTTTTGACAGAGGCTGCATTTTTTGGCCAGTATTTCAGAAGGGTTTGCAGCTCTTGAGGTTCCCTGGAGGAGCTCCATGTGATCCTGGGCTTCTCTTTTGGATCAGACAGAAGTTACTCAGGAGACTGAAGGTCAAGGTGTTAATGCACCTCGGGGCTGCCATCCAGTTATACCTCCCATACCTCATGACATTTGGGGTTTTCCTTTAAAGTCAGCTCCTGGAACTGGCTAATTAGGTGGGAATCTGCATTTTCATCAAAGAATAAATTTTTCTGCAGCATTTACCCTTAGAAAAGTGAAGTTTCTCCTGTGATTGTGCACAGAGATTCAATGTCCTTTAAGCCCCAAAACCAGAAAGCAAGAAAAACTGTGTAAGCTGTAAAAACCTAAATCTTAGAGTTTGACTCCAGTTCTAGGATGGCTGCAGATATCATGGTGTCAGAACAGAGCTGGCTGGTGTATTTTGTCAGTTAATTCTAAGATAAAATGAAGTTGTTTCTCAAAGAGAAGATTTTATGCAAATAGTTTGATTTCCTTAAAATTTTCTTATAATCAGGTCCTTTTTATTGCTCAAAATTATTTTTACTTTGCTTTTTTTTGGGGGTTTTTGTCCTCAGCTTTCACTTTCAAAGTTTCCCCCCATAAATTAAAAATCTTTGTTTTCAAGAAACAAACTTACTGGTGATGAATGCCTTCTGCTGATGAGTTTAAAAGGCATTTAACAAATGAAAAATGTAATTCCACATGAATTTTTCAACGTGCTTAATAGCAAAGCTATCATTACTTTAAAAACTGGTGGTATGAAATGGTTGCTGGTGCTTTTATGATCTTTTATTTAATTATTCCTGATTGAGATATCCTTCATAAATAATCATAGAATGGTTTGGGTTGGAAGGGACCTTAAAGATCCTCTTGCTCCAACTCCCTGCCACTAGACCAGTTTGCTCTAAGCTCAGAGAAGCACTTGCTGCTCTCCTTGTGTTTTGTGGCCCCACAAGTCCTTGGCCAGCAAGTGCTTTGTGGGGCAGCTGTCCCAGGGTGGGATATTTTCTCTCTTTTGGCATGTTCTCAGGTTATTTAATTGGTGAAAAAGCTTGTTGGGAGCTCAGTGAAGCCCTGCTCTGTCTCTTGGCTCCCCACTTACCTTTGTCAGGGCCCGAAGTGATGGGTGGTGTCTGCTCACAGGGATCTGTGGGGCCACGCCGGCCTGGGGGCACAAAGAGAAACATCTCAGTGCCTTGGAGAGAGCCAAGCAGTCAGCAAGGATGGGGTTAAATCCACCCTGCTCAGAGGTAAGGAACAACTCGGGAAGCTCAGCCCTGGTTCTTCAGATCCAAAGCTCAATTGCTCCAGGTCTGGGGTTCCTGACTCCTCTCCGGAGGGAGGGATGCTCCAGCCCAGCCTGCTGCTGCTCAGGCCGGGGCTGCTCGGACCAGGGGTGTTTGGAGAGGTGGCTGGGGGACAAGGGCAGTGCTGGGGGCTTGGAGGCAAAGTGGGAACTGCTGTGGTTGTCAGCAACTCATCCTCACCTCTCCCTTCTGGAAGACCCCGGCTGTCTTGGACCTGGAGTCCTGGGGCAGAGGGAGGTGTGGGCAGTGCTTGATGTGCCCAGGGTTCACACGGGTGGAGGCAGCACAAGTCTGTGCCCCGGGGAGGGAGCAAACGCCATGGACACCAGGCTCTGCTGGGTGCTGGCCAGGGTGATCTCTCACTCTTTTTCAAAGTGTCCTGGGATCCCCATCCCAGCAGGAGCCAGGGGGGAGCCTGGATCTCACAGCTTGTCAGAGTCCATTTGTGCCATGTGGCCATGACAAGGACCAGTCCCCAGAGTGATGGGATCTTGTGGAATGGGGTCACAGCCTCTTTGACTCACTGGGGCTGGGGATTATATAAGTTTGAAAATATTGTGGCAGCACCAGGGGTGTCAGAGGCCTCATAGGGACACTAACACAGCTGGTGAAAGGGCAATTCATTAACTCTTGTGGTGCCAGAGGAGCCAAAGCTCTGCCTGCTCCTCTGATGCTTGAATTCCCCTCTCCCAGGGGGTTAAACTGTGCTTAAGGTAGGCCTGCAAGGGAAGGATTCCCATGTGCATGCTAAATGATCAATATCAGCCTCTTACTTGCTCGTAGAGGAGGCTGACTCTGCAGCTCTGATTGCAAAACCTCTTGAGCATGACAGAGGGAGAGAAAGCAGGATATCTATCTGCTTCCTGGAGTGGAGGCTTTTGTTATCTGCTTTGTAGAAGAAGCCCCAGAGTAGTGCCTTGCCATGAAATATTGTTTGCTCCCAGACTGTGTGCAGCCTCCAGCCACTGATTACAGAGGGACTTGGATCAGGGCTCCTGCCAGCTTTTGCATGCTGCTATTGCTTGACCTGTGAAAGCAAAGTTCCTCCTTGGTGTAACTAAAATCCACTGTCTAGTACCGTGAGAATTACCTGTGTCTTGCTCTACCTTTGCCCCTGCCTTTCTCTGCTAAGCCATGGCAGGCTTAGACTGCCAGGAAAACAAGAGGGGTGACCTGACTCCCTTCCCTGGGAGCTGCTCCATAGTTCTGGGGTCACCTCCTCAGATGTTCCTCCTCAACTATTTTAGAGCAGAACCTTGGGAACTGGCAGCAGAACTCTGAGAACTAGAATCCACATCATTCCTGGTCAGCAGTCCCACCTGCCTTGTGCTCAGCCTCTGAGGGGGGGAGATGAAGGAAGGGCTGGTGGAGAGAAGGTTGAAAAGGTTCTTTGCATCCCCCAGACCCTACTTTAAGCTGTGTGAGTGCTGGGGAAGTCTCTGGAAGCTCTAGCTGCAACCTGAGCAACTGGGGGCACTGAATTTCCCCTGCCATCAGCTGGCTGTGAAATGTAAGAGCTGCATGCACTTGTAATCCGACCAAGCTCCGTGGCAGGAGAATCCCTGCGGATGGATGTGCGGGGCCTCGGCAGTGCCACCCCTGTGCATCCTGTCCATGGGGCACGGAGGGAGGGCATGCTTTGGAACCCATGAAAGCCCTGGAAAGGGATGGGATATGTGAAGCACATTTATGCTCGAGAGGCACAGCTTGGAGCTTTGGGTTGTGCGCTGGGGTTGGTTTCTCACGGAGGGAGAGGGTGACCTACCACCTACCGTTCAGGTCTGTGCCCTGACGTGGCTGTGATCTGCTGTTTCCATTGCCATCACCCTTGGAACCTGTAAGACAGAAATGGGAGATTGGCAGGGTCCTCCTGGACTGAAGTCTTGGTGCTGCCTGAAGGCCAAGCACCGCCAACCCTTTCATGCAACCCATTATCCCAGCTAGGGCCAGGTGTCATCAGGATCCACCTTCTGTCTCATCTGCAGCCTTGGCTTGCAGTTCTTGTTGCTAAAGTATGAAATACCAGGGGGCAGGAAGTGCAATAGTCCAGGCCTAAGCTGCTTTGGTAGGATTTGCTCTGATTTGAGCAGGTGCTGAATGCCGTGCTTGATGGAGCATGGACACGACTTTGTGATAGCTCTGCCTATAGTTGTTAGCCTGGGACTGGTTCTCTGAAAATTCAGCTTCTCTCCCAGGTTTTAGAGCAGGAATAATCGTTCTCCTCCCTTTACTTCTGCAGGGAGGCTCCCCTTGCAATTGCAGAGTACAACTGTAGCTTTTTGGAAGACCCTCTGCAGGACAGGGAGTTGGGCCAGGGACACTGTCCCAAACTGTAGCTATAAATGGCTCAGGACAGTGAGCGTCGGAGACAAAGCCTGGGCATGCTGCAAACAAAACACTTCTGCTCCTGTACTCCAGGGTGCTGGAGTGGGGTGAGACTGCCGAGCCCTCTCCCTGCTCCCGTTGCACAGCCCAGAGAGCCCGTGGGGCACTCGGGGCTAGAGCCGGACACAGCAAGGTGCCAACACAACCCTGGGATTAATGTCCCTGTGTGTCCCTGCTGCTGCACCCGGTGCAGCTCGGAGCGTGGCTCCAGCAAGGCTCTGCTGCACCAGCGGAAACACGCTAGGCTTCTACAAAAAAGTTGGCATTTTGGAGTTTGGCATCGTGTGCAAAGAGGAGAAGGAAGCCCAAATCCTGCTCCAAAGCTGCTGCTTCTCTTCTCCGCGTGCAGCTGCAGCCCTGCCCTCCCTCGCCCGCTGCAGGCGCGATGTTACCTGCGCCTCGGCCGCCTTCCGTCTGCCCCTCTCGCTGCCCTTTCTCCTTGTTCGCCGCCTCCTCGGGGCGCACAATAAGCAGCAGGTTGATGGTGACTGCACTGGCATCTGCCTTAAAGTCCATGGTACCCATCAGCGCATGGCCGGGGCGCCGGTGCTGCCGCCGCTGCGCCGAGCAGCCGCGAGTGCTGCCCTGCCCTGGCAAGGCGAGCGCGCTCCCGCCCAGCGCAGCCCCGGCCCGGCCAGCTGCACCATCGGGGCTCTGCCAAAGCCGACCCTAATGAAGAGGTTACAAGTCACCTTTGAAAGGAAATCGCAGGAGGGATCCGTTCCCTAAAGCAGAGGAAGGAGCTGCGTTGCGGGCGGGGTGGGGGTAGGGGGGGGGTCTGGTTTCAGAGCGTGCCCCCGGCTCCCTCCCCTCTCTCTGCCCTTTTCAGCTTTAAGCACTTGTCTACACTCAAATCCCCCAGCACCACTGTTCGCTGGGGGGGATTCGCTTCCCGGCGCTGATACAAATCCTTAAAAGGCTTTCTCTTTGGATCCTGTCCCCCGGCAGAACTCAAAGGATGCTTAGGAGCGTAAATAATAACAATAACTGCTGCAGGAGAAGGGCAGCGGTGGGGAGAAGGGGCTGGAAAGGAGACACGAACCTTTGAAGTGGGGAGGATCGGTTTCTGCAGGACTGCCTGTCGTGGAAAGGGATAGCAGAGAAGGGAATTGCATGCTTCAATCCCGACTGTCCCAAAGGATCCAAAAAAATCCACCTCTCTGCCCCATCAGCCCGCGAGCCCGGCTGTCTGGGGTAGCTGGACACCGCTGATCAAAAAGGAAAGCCCTGCAAATCCCTGGCTTTCTAGTAACTGTCCCTGCCCACGGAACGGGGGACATGAAGGGTTACAGTGCGGGTTAGACGGGCTCAGCTGGTCCCTGCAGCTCGCAGAAGGGGCTGGCAGGGACACACGTTCTAATTTTACCACTGGCCCCTGTCCCGGCCGTGCTGCCAGCCCCCGCCTTGGCCGGGGGTCCCGGGGGAGCGACAGCACCTGTGGGCTGAAGGACTCTCCGGCAGCCTTGGGAAAGGTTGTGGGAGGCACCCGCTGGCAGAGAGGGGGTTCGGGAGCTTGGCATGGGCAGGGGGGCCTTTTTGTGAGTGTTGCTGGTGCTTTTCAGGCAGGAGTGTGAGAGCAGTGGGCTCTTCAGCCTGCAGGTGGGGAAATTTGTTGTCCTGGATCCACGGGCAGGAACTGGTACTACTACCTGGTGTTAGGTTACTGTGTTTGGAGACACGGGTTTTCCTGTGGATCTCTATATAAAACATGTCCCCTCCCAATCTCCTGGCCCTTTTCTGTTTCTGAGCCCCTTCCAGAGCATGGACAGCTGATACGCCCCCGTGCTCGCCTGCAAATCCAGCCCTAAGCAGCTCCTCAGCATATCCAGAAATAGCGTGTGGCCGCAGGGAACCTGCATCCATCCAGCTCTGCTGGTGCCCCATGGTACAATCCTGAGCCCCCTGTGCCCCCCTGGATAGTGCCACAGCATTCTTGCCAAGACAGGAGCACCAGGGATGGGATGTGCCTGTAACCCCAGCGATGTGCCCAGAGTCCCATGCTGGGATGGATGACAATGTTGTTGGGGCCCAGGATTTGCTCTTTAGTTCATGCATTAGAGGAATTTTTGTTTCAGGGGTGCCCTGCATTTTTGTTTCAGGGTTCAGCTCTGGCTGTGAGGAGCTGGCTGGAGGTGGTTAAACCTGGTGAGAAGGAGGAGGACGAAGATGAGGAGGAAGGAGGGCCAGATGCATGCTGAGCCGTGCCGGACTCTGCCAAGCAGATTTCCAAGCCATCTGGGGCTTGCCCATCTCCATTTCAGGTCCCTGAGATTTATGGCTGGAGTGACTTTCTAATCACAGTTTCACCATCTGCCTGTTGGCCTTTAGCACCCCCCTGTCACCTGTCACAGCTCCTGCCTGGTCCGGAGCACCCTTTCCTCCCCGGCCACTCACCTGGGGTGCAGCTCCTGCTCCTGGTGTCCCTCCTCCCTCACATCCCAGGTGGGACAGTCTGCTCTCCTGAGCTATTCATTGGCATAGCTGAATCCTAAGCCTGGTGTCACCCAGGTCCTGCACCAAAATCTGCTCCAACCCTCTTCGCTCTGCTCCTGCCTCCCATCCGCAGGGATTTCTCTGTGTGTCCCGGCCTCACTGCTCCTCCAGGTCTGCTCTTGTCCTCGTTCCACTCCAGCTCGGCGATGTGATGGCTCGCATCTGGGGATGTTGGCAAGAGCCAGTTCCAGTGGTGCAGCCCAGGCCATGCTGGGACCTGAGCTGACCTCGCTGTGGACACTCTGGTGGTACCAGCTGAGGAGCTCAGATGTTTCTTCCTTGGCAGCTCTGAGCTGGAGCCTCCACAGCTGAGCATGTGGAGGTTGCTGCCTTGGGGGCTGCTGGCACTGCCCTTCCTGCCAGGCTGTACAAATCACTTGAGCCTCCTTTTCTCTCTGTCAGTGATGAGGTGGCTGCTCCTGGCCTGGCTGCCCAGGGGCTGAGCACCCCCTGCTTCCCTCCTGCACCAGCCTGGCCCGTGTCCTGCCACAACGTGTTTCCAGCACACTGAAAGCATCTCTAGGGAGCTCCTGCTTTCCTAGAAATGCCAGTCTTCAGGGATAAGGTGATTGGGTTTGAAAGGCTCCTTTGCATTTTCCTTCCTCCTGTTTTATCCTCTCTTTTTCCTGGAGAGGGGAAAGGGAAGGTTTCTGATGGTGATTTGTGCAGTCTGCCATGAGGAAGGCACAGGCTGTGCCTGAGGTGAGTGCTGCTGCCTCCCATGCAGCAGTGAGCCCTCCTGCTCCGTTAGTTTTCCATGGAAAACAGTAACCTCCTCATTGGCCTGAGATAAGGACATGACCAGCAACATCTGCCCATGGGCCAGGATATTTTTGAAGCTAAAAATACCTACATTTTGAGGAGGGAAAGGAGAAAGCCTTTTATGCCATGTTGATTTTTTTATAAGTTGGACTTGATGATCTTAGAGGTCTCTTCCAACCTCATTCTGTGATTCTGTGATTTTCAAATAAAGGCAGCTCAATGGATTTGCTGCAGGATTTCAAATGCTCACCGAGGTCCCAGGGAGAAGAATTAATGGCCAGAAAGCAAAGGCTGCTATCAGAGTGCCATGATTACATGTATTTACCACATGGCTGGCATTTCTTTGTGGGTGGGGATCTGGGGGAGAAAGGGACTGTATGAATGTAGAGCAAGAATTAGGTTATTTGAATCCCATTGGGTAGAAAGGGAAATTGCAGGCTGCGTTCCTGGGAAAGGGTTTTGACTCTTGTGCAGGTGTTTTGCCTACACAAAGGACTGTAAAGGCTCCAGCAGAAGGTGTGTTGGGAAGATATTCCACCTCTGCATGTTGAAGGGAGGCTGCTGGGAATCTTGGTCCTGCCAGGGCCGTGGGTGAAGGTGTCCAAATGTTTTTCCAAGACTGTTGTAGATGCCTGCATTGGAAAACGTGCTAGGGCTGCCCTTCTCCTTGGTGTGGTGACCTGCTCTGGCTGTCCACCTTGGGGCACATGTTACACCCTAGTGTTTCAGGGCCTTCTCCACTGTCTGAAGAGAAAGCCTGGGCCTGTAACCCCATTGGAGGCAACACCAAAGTCATCTAAAGGTGAACTCCCCTTAATGTAATTTGGGACTAGCATACCCTGATGACCCCTTTGATCGATGGCTGATACCCATTATTTGAAACTTTTGCCTTTCATTTGGTACTCCTTGTGTCACAGCAAAGTGTCCCTGTTTTTGCCAGCTGCGCTGTCCATGAAGCAGTTCCAGTGTCACCTCCGAGCTGCAGAGCCTTCCTGCAGGGGTTGTTCCCTGGTGCTGCTCCCCCTCCTCTGAGCCCTGTGAGCTCTGCTGTGTCCCTTTTGAGACAGGAGATCAAGGCCAGCCATGCTCCATGTGCAGATGTGTCAGTGGCTCCTGTCCTGTTCGCCATGCCCTCCCTGCCCAAGCCATCCCAGCCTTAGGCTGGCTTTGTTCAGCACCCAGGAGCTGGGTGCTTTCACTGCACTTTCCACCCAGACTCCCAAGATCCCTCTCCTCCTCAGAATGTCTCATTCAGAGCTCATTATCCTGTGTGTGTTTGTAGATATATTTGAAGCCTGGGGTTTGATTTGTTTTTTCCCAGCCATTGCTTTGCATTTGCAGACATTGAATCTCAGCTCCTGTTTCCTTTCCCAACTGCAAATGCACTGTGGAGGGCTGGGATGCATCCATGGTGGATAATTACAGCTGCACTCTGGCAAGTTCTAATCTGCTCTCCTGGCCTCCCTGTCCTTTCTCCCTCCCTGCCCTTATTCTCCTGCTGGCGTTTTCCAAGCCCAGGCTGCTCAGATGCCTCATTCTGCAGTTCTGCTGTGTCAGCAGCTGTGCTTTATGATTTAAGACGGCAGCAGAACTTTCCACTGAGCTATAAGCCTGTGTATTCAGTTTCCTGGTATCCACACAAGCTAACTGATGGCAGGGGCAGCCCTGCCAGGGAGGTCAAGGACATGTTTAGATGTCAGGGAGACAATGAGGGCTGGTTCAGAACTGAGTCGATGCTGTGACCCCTGGGAGGCACAGCGGGAGTGATGCTTGCAGGTGAATTCTGCCTCCTTTGGGGAAATACCTGTCCACAGGTGGGCGAGCCTCTGGCAGGAGGTGCTGCATTCTGAGTGGGATTGCTGGGGATAAAAGGCAAGCCTGGCTGCTCCCTGGCTCATAACACGGCCCAGCACTCCTTCCATGAGGAACCTGGGGACACCCTGCCCACAGGGAGTTGTGGGAACAGCTGTGTGAGCAGCGGGGTGTGCTCGGGGTGTGTCACAGCTCAGTGCTCCGAGAGAGAACTGCAGATATTTCTGCTATTTTTTCCTACTCTCCCTTTCTTCAGTGACAAAAGACATTGCTGTGACCATTGCTGCTTTGTTCATCCAAGACAAGCTCTGGAAGCAGCTGGGGGTTCAGCAAGTGTTTTGCTACGGTTTCTTAAAAACAAAAACTACCACAAGGATGCCCCGGGGCAGAGAGCTGCAGGAGAGGCCGTGTGTCCTCGGGTGGCGCTGGCAGCTGGATGGGGCAGTGCCCCTGTCCCCAGCGCTGCCGGAGAAAGGACGGGGCTGCTGGCAGGGCTTCGGCCACCAAAGGCTGCCAGGCTCTCCAGAGCTATCCTGACTTGTCTGGCCGAGCATGGATCATTGACCCTAAGCCTGCTGCTTGGCTTGGGGTTTGCTGCTGGCCTTTCTGGGTGAGGAGAGGGGTCCTGGCCAGGCTGCACACAGCCATTAGATATTAATCCTTGAATAATCTTCAAATAACTCATCCTTTGAAGGCAGTGGGGGCCTGTGTGACCCTGCAGAGGGTTTAGGGTTCTTTTGTTAAGGTGTCCCCATAACTTGCATTATTCATTAGCTGTGCCCTTGGGGATGTGCTTTATTGTCAAGCACTCCCCACAAAGCTGCCCCCTGACACATGGGGGTGACATGTGACACCAAATGCATCAAGATGGGCAGATGAAAACACATAGGAGAAGAAATGAAGGGGGAGAGGAGAATACACTCTATTTCCCTTTACCAGCATTAAAGGTGAATGAGGTTTCTCCCCCAGAGCAGATTTGCTTTCTGGACGTACTCCTCCTCCAAAAGTCTGGCTCTTGTACTGTGCAAGACTGGGGGAGATTGTATAGCTGTTGTTTCCAAGAATCCCCCAGAATACCCAGGCGGGGTTATTTTTTCCCTGGAAGGCTATTTCTGGTTTATTCAGGAGGGAGTCTTGCCCCTTCTAATTAAACAAGCAGCATGGCATATCCTGGGAGATGCAGAATGTACTTTTTCTGCATTTTATCAACATCTCTCTGCTGCAAGGATGAGCAAAAGCCCTTCTTGGTGACCCAGTGGACAAAGGAGTTATCTCGACTGCCCAGCCAGCCTGGTATTCTCTAATACAATGGCAAAGGTAAATGGAAGGCAACTTTGGAAGAAATACCTGGAGCTCAGTGTGAGTCATGGTGTTTGAAGGAGGTGGACATAGTAGGAACCTTTCCTTCTGGAGTGACAGGGACAGGGACCCTGGGGGTCTGAACCTCCAAACCTTCCTTCCTGAGACACCCTAAGAGTGGGGCTGTTGTTCCTTGGGAGCTTGGCCTGCAGGAGGACAGGCTCCTTGGTTGTGTTTACCTGGGCTAGAGCTGAAGGACCTGAGTGGTCATTTGGGGGGCAAGATCATGGAACAGCCCTCACTGGGGTTATTTCTTCTCTACCCAAGGTGCCAGGATGCTGTGGAGGGAGCTGGACTCTCTCATGGTGATCTTGGACATTTGAGCTGTTGGATGAGCTGAGGACACGACGCTGGCAACAGAAACGAGTTCACCACTGCCTTGGAGCAGTGTTGAGGTAACTGACTCTTGTTTTTGAGAAGCTCTCTCCATATTTGCTGCAGTGTCAGGAGTAAGAGTCAAACAGTTGGAATTTGCTGCAAGGCTTCTGTTTGAAGAAGTACCCCTGATGTTTCTTTGGGCACCCCTCTGAGCTATGGCTACCAAAACACCATCTCAGGTGCTCTTGAGTGAAGAATCTGGTGCTTGTCAGGATGGGATGAGGTGTGACAATGCCAAAGGAGACATATATATTTAATTCAGGGTGAGTCAGACTGGGTTTTGCTGCCTTTGGGCATCCTTGGACCTGGAGCCCTGCTGATTCTGTGTGTTCTCAGGACAGGAGTGACAAGAATGTGTCCCCAGGGGAGGCTGGACTATTTTTTCTGCACATAAACTCATTTCTTTTGGCTAAGGCCCTGGAGGTATGGATGAAATCCTCATTTTCTGCATCTCCTGCCTTCCTTGAGGGCCACACCTTCTCTCAGGTTGGCTGTTACTGCCATCCCCACCCAAAATCCTGACACCACAGTGGTGTCCTGTACTCCTGCTGCCCTGCCACGGGGATGCTGGGGTGTTTGATATGGGCTGGAGTATGAAACACCCACCAGGTATGGGCTGCTTGCACACTTCCAGGCTGTGGGAGAACCCCAAAACACCAAATCATTTTGTACCAGCCAAACCTTCCAAAAATTCTTTTATCAGGTACCAATACCTTCCAAAAAAAAAAACTGCCAAAAATACCTTTGCCAGGAATTTTGCCACCAGCTGGGAAGAGCCATTTGGCTTGTTCCACAGGTCAAAGCCCCTGGGTGTCTGATGTGCTGCTCCTCCAGCAGCCTGCGAGGAATCAAGAGGAATCAGAGTCCCTCTCAGTTCCTTCTGCTGAACCTGTTCCTTCTGCTGAACCTGTTCCTTCTGCTGAGCCTGTTCCTTCTGCTGAGCCTGGCAGCTTGAGTTCTGACATGGACATTGCACCCAGCTGGGATCAGCATCCCAGAGTTGCCATAGAGACGCCTGATGGGCATCTCTAACTTTTCAGAAACCTGTCAGGATGCCAGGGCATCCTAAGCAACATTAATGATGCTGAAATACATTCCTTCTGCTCCAGGAGGCCCAAGAGCAGTCAGGGAAGGCTTCTCCCCTTGGGAGGGAATGATCTCACCTGTGGAGCTGGGCTGCCTGTCTTGTTCAGTCACTGCTCCCATCTCCATCTGAACTGCTGGGAATAGGAGAAAATATTATTGGACTCTTTTCTGGACCAGCTGCCCAGAAACCCCATTATGCTTTCTGCTCTGCATGCACAGTGCCAGGAAGCTGAGTGCTGAAGGGCAGGGCAGGTCTGTGCTGTGATGTGCACTGTGCTCTGTGTGGAGAAAGGGAAAGTTGTCTTCATAAAGAAATGGGAGAAAAAAAGGAGGAAAGCACAGTCAGCAGCACAGCACATTGGCCTGAGTACCAGAGCCATACCCAAAGGGTTAAAGCAGCCCAGGAAGCCTAAGGGAATCCTTCAGGATGCCTCTCGAGCATCTCCAGTAATGAGTTTTCACTCCTGTACCTTCATTATCATCATCCCATTGTCCCCCTTAGCTCTGCAGCACATTATTCCTGTCATTGAGGCAGCTGCAAGGACAGTGCTGTTCCCTCAGCATTCCTCTTGGAAACATGATGGGCTCAGCCTCAGGGCAGGAGTGTGCATTGGCTGTTACCCCAGGAGTGATGCTCTGCTTTGCCTCTCTCTCCCTGGCCCCTTCAGATTGCCCACAGAAGTCCCAGATTTGCCACAGTGCCCAGCAGAGCCTGGCATCTTTTCTGTCTTTCTAGAAATATTTTATAACTTCATGGGATTGGTTGCTCAGAGAGGCTGTGGCTGTCCCACCACTGGAAGTGCTCAAAGCCAGGTTGGGCAGTGTCTAGTGGAAGGTGTCCCTGCCCATGGCATCACAAACCATGCCCTGATTCTATGAAAATGTATGAGTTCCTTGGAAGCTGGGGAACTGGGGTGGTGCCAGTGGCAATTTGGTATTGCATCCACCATACAACACCACTTGGAGTTTATCCCTCCTGATTGGTAGAATTGGAGAAAGCTCTTGTTTTCCCCAAGATCCCCCAAAAGTGGAAAAGCAGAAGAGGTAAGGCCATATCCTCCATGAATCCTAGGGTGCTCTACTTAAGGTCACATTTTTAAGTACCAGTGTCACCTGATCTTTCACTCCAGTGCTGGTCTCACAACTGACTTACTGAGGTCGTTGGCTTTATTGTCATCCTCCCTTGCACAGCCTGGGCAGAGCCTGCAAGGAAAACATGGCTGTCACTTCTCAGTGCCTGAGTGACCGAGCTGCAGGCCTGCAAGGGAGTGGTTCTCCCTCAGACCTGTGTTTTGCTTCTTCCACTGGATAACTCAAGGGTGACAAGGGGACAACCATTGGTGACATGCACATGGAAGCTCCTTCTTCCTTGCCCTTGGCTCAGGGTTGTGTTTGGAGCTGGTGCCTTTGGGTAGAGGGCATGTCTTGCCCTCCTGATCTGTGCCCCTTTCTGCTCTAAGCTTATTCAAGCTCAAAAGACCCAACCCCAAACCCAAAGAGCCAAGGAAATGAGGAGCAGTCCTCATTCAGTGAGGGAATACCCTGGAGAGGCAAAGCATCTTTATCGCTCTAAAAGCACTCCTTAAATAAGCAGCCATAAAAAAGGTAAAGAAGAGCTCCTGGACATTAGGTGTGGGAGTTGTGCTTGCTGTGTTTGGTGTTTGGACACCCCAGTAGAGCCTGGAGCTGTGTGGATGCTGTTGCCAGCACAGCTCCTCTCTGTCACCGTGGCCGCTCCTCTCCAAACAGCCCTTCCCATCGGTGGTTGAATGCCAGTGCGTTCACAGCGCTGGGGGCAAACCCAGGCACCAGCTCTCTGCTCTCTCCACCGGTGGCGCGGGGTCAGATGACAGCTCCCCCCACCCCCGCCACCCTCGGAGCATTGTTGTTGTTATTTATTTGTGTCGTGGCAGTGCCTGGGAACATCCCCCGGGGCAGGGAGCCTTTCTTGCTAACTGTGGACACAGCGCAGGTCAGGGCATGCAGAGCCAAAGGAGTAAATGCTGAGTGTCCCTGCAGTGACACCCTTGTCCTCAGCTGTGCCAGCGTGGAGGCAGCACCCTGCCTGCCTGCCTTCTGGTTCGTTTGGTGACCCAAAATCATAGAATCACAGAATCCTTTATGTTGGAAAAGACCTTCAGGATCATCAAGTCCAATCTCTGCCTGATCCCCACCTTGTCAACCAGACCAGAGCACTGAGTGCCACCTTCAGTCATTCCTCAACCACCTGCAGGGATGGTGACTCCACCACCATCCCACCGACAGCGGAACTGGCAGTTCCTTGGGATCATGTCGTGGAGCAAGGAGAGCTTTGGTGGGCAGCATGGTCCCGCTGCCCCTGACTGCAGGGGTCTCTGGGCAAAGCAAGGCTGTACACACAGCCCCGTTTGGTGAAAGCAACAGGTCTCCAATTTAGCAGGAATTGCTTCCCTGGGTTTTGCTTCTTGACCTCAGCTGTCCTAATTATCTGGCTCCCCTTACAGTGTTTTTCAACTGTACAGAGAGGAGCCAAGGACACATGAACGTAACATGATCCGGGAAGATTCCCCGAGTGCCAGGAAGTTGGAGCGCGGCTGCCTCTGCTCTTTATGGCCGTGCTCGCTGCTCGGGGCTCCTGGAGCAGGGTTTGGAGCTGTTTGGCTCTCACGTGCTCAGGGCTATGTTGGTGCTGCAGTAACTCCCTGGTGCACCCCAATGCACCCCTGAGCCCCCGCTGCGCCCTGCCATGGGGGCTCTCGTGCCATTGCCCGGTGACCCCTGCTCTTGGCCAGAACCCTCCCAGTTTACTGGTGAGGGTGCAAAGCCCCTAATGGGGAGGGCAGGGAAGCACCAAGGGATGCATGCAGCCAATACCTGCACATGGCTTCCCTCCCTGCAGCCCGGCTGCAAGGTCTGACTCCAGGCCTGTGTCCCCAGCCTGTGAGGTGGTGGCCAGGCACAGGACCTGCTTCCTGCCATTGCCACCCCTTCCCTGCTCTTCCTGCAGCCCAGGACACGTATCCTGCTGTGCCCCTTCTGCTCCTTGTGCCCTTGTCTGAGAAGCAAATGGGGCAGCATCTCCTTCCTGGGAGCTCTGGGCAGCAGGACGAACCTGCACAACAGCCACCACAGGTAGGTCATTACTGGGTGATTGTGGCTTTTGAGGATTTGCCTGAAGTGCTGTGATCCCTCTGCCACCCAGCTTTACTTAAGGCTGTTTTTGCTTGCCAAATTCTGCCCACGGCTACCCCAGTCTGCTGTTCACCCTGGAGCGGGAGCAAGATCCTCCACAGCAGACGGTGATGCCGGGAGGGGCGCTGTGATTTTGGCGACCCTTCAGTGCTGACCCCTGCCACTGCCAGCAGCTGCTCCGGCTTTGCCCCCGGGGGCGCGGTGTCCTGCCCGGCCCGCGGGTGGCCCAGGTGGCCTCGGTGAGAGTCGTGTGCGGCGAGGAGCCGGGGGCTGGCGGCGGCCGCGGGCCAAGCGGCTCTGACCATCTGCTCCGTGCCGTGCCAGGCTGGCGGCTGCTCCGGGGAGCGTCCGTGCCACGGGGCGCGGGCAGCGCCGTAACCGGAGCCGCAGCGCTCGGACAGGAGCTGACTCTGGCTTTTCGGCTCTGCCTCGTGTATATTTATCTGTACGTGCAAACAGAGCCGCCGGCTGAGCTGGGTGGCTGTTCCAGGCTGAGCCGATGTCTCTTGTCCCCGTGCCCGCGGCTCCATCGGCCCCGGGGCCGTGGGGAGGGCAGGGCTGCTGAACGGCCGGCAGGGCAGCGAGGAGGGGAGTGGGGGCTGCTGAACGTGGGCAGCGGATCTGGGGGCGTTCTGCGCCTCTTTGCAGTCCAGACAGGCGGTGTTGGGGGTCTCTGCCTGCTCGTGGCAGCAGGTAATGCCAAAGGCCAGGAGCCACGAGGTGCCTTGGGGTGGTGGTACGGATTGGGGAGAGCGGGAGCAGAGCCTGTCCTCTCCTTCCTGGGAGCTGCAGCGAGTGCCTCGGTCAGAAACGGGACTTTTATCTAAAGTACACACCTTGGCAACGCAGAAAAAAAGCAGAAGAGGGCTTTTTTCAGCACTATAGAGCAGCTGACAAACACCTGACTCTACATTTTTCATTTGAGCCAACCAAACGAATGCAGCCCAAGGCATGGCTTTCTCTGAGCTGGGGTCTGGTTTTTCAGGGGAGTGTGTTATCAAAGGCAGAAACGTGTCAAGAGGATTGAATGAGGACTGCTGGGGTATTGTGTGCCCACGGACATGGCACAGCATGGGGCTGTGCTTTAGGCCCTCAGAATTGGGGAATTTTCTAATATTCTGTCTTTGAATTTCAGTCCTTGGCTTTCCTTGTAACCTATAAAATGCATAAGGACACTCCTAACTCCTTGTGAGCCAATCTGGACAAGCCTCAGGATGCCCTTAATGCTGGTTTGGGTCAGAGTGAACCTCAAAGGGAGACTCATTTAATCTGAGCCTAAAAATGTGTCAAGAATTGCCTTAAAAGCAAGGATTATCAAAATGAAGCAACATGAAAAAGAACTGCTTGAAAATAAACCAGCACTTATGATAACTGAATTTAGGGGACCAGGAATGTAAATGTGGGAAGAAACGGGTGGTGGAGGCTCCCTGTAACATTCCCTAAACCTAAAAAGGTCTTTTATTCCCATCCCAAAAGCGCAGCAAGAGTCAAAGAAAAAGAAACCTGAATCTAGTTGACTTAAAGGTCATGAGACTTAGCATTGGGATATTTGAGGTCTTGTGATTTTTTAAATGTTAATACTGCAGTGCCTGCGGTGGGAGATTCACTGCCACAGTCACCAGCTCTGACCCAGGGATTTGAGCTGCTCTGCCCTGCTTTAGTGGGGGTTTGATGGTGGACTTACCAAGTTACCTGTAGGAAAGGTCTTTTATACCATGTCCATGAGAAAATATCAAACAGGGGATATTTTTTTCCTAATTCCTATAACTTTTCTGCTGTTTTCTGACCAACCCCAAAAGTGTTTACTTATTTAGGACTTTGGCAGCTGAAGTCATCATTGCACCTTTTTTTTTTGTCCTCAGGGATCTCAGCACACCTTGATGAGGTCACCTGAGCCCCTGCCCAAGTCTCAGAGAGTGAGGACCGAGGTCTGAGGGTGCAGAGCTGAGGTTAGAGGCACGTTTCTCTGTAGCATACGACTTTCTGAGGCTGCCTCTCCTTTCCCTAGCCCTGAATTTTACCCACACATCATCTGGAAGATGTTGGTTGAAATATTTCATGCTCAGTTTATATGTAACGCTCAGCAAGTGTATAGGGCAACTCTTAAAAGGTCAAGTTTATATAAATCTATAATGAAGTGTATAAAATAGATAATAAATTCTGAAGCCCTGCAAAACATGGATAGATTTTTTAGGGTAACCCATTCTAATGCTAAGCCGGGGGAGGCCTGCACCTGACCACCCTCACTGGGAAGAATTCCTTCCCAATATCTCATCTAACCTTGCCCTCTGGCAGTGGGAAGCCATTCCCTGTGTCCTGTCACTCCATCCCTTGTCCAAAGTCCCTCTCCAACTTTTCTGGAGCCCCCTTAGGCACTGGAAGGGACTTTAAGGTGTCCCTGGAGCTTTCTCTTCTCCAGGTGAACACACCCAGCTCTCTCAGCTTGGCTCCAGAGCACAGGGGCTCCAGCTTCCACTGGACCCTCTTCATATCCTTTTCATGTTGTGGACACCAGAGCTGGACACAGCACTGCAGGTGGAGTCTCACCTGAGTGGAATAGAGTGGCAGAATCACCCTCCTCAACATATTGTCCTCAAGCCCTCTCCCATCTCTCCCTTTCCTGGGAAAGGCTCCATTATACACCAATCAGCCACCAACCCCCACCAGCACATTGTCCCCTCAGCAGCTCTTCCCCTGGGCTGGATCCCTGCCCGTGGATGGAGGTTTTCCCTCCTGGGGTTCCTCAGTGTGCACAAGATAAGGAGGTGAAATACTATTATGGCATGAGCAGAAGGGCTGTGATTCACAGGGCTGGTGACATCCCCGGGCCAGTGACACCCTTGGGCTGGATGGTCCCTGATTGACTTCCTTCTGGGAAAAGACATCCTCAGTAACTCAGTTACTGAGAAGCAAATAGTGATGATTCAGTATTGCTGTACATAACTTAAGTGAGGTGAATTCTTTTTCTGCACTTAAATACAGCGGGGCAGGTGCTCAGCTGCTGGAGTCACGTCTGCTTAGAGCAGATTAATCCCCGTAGGGCAGCAGAGCTGTGGTATTTACACCGTGGTTTACAAACCCGCGGTGCCTCCGTGCCAGGAAGCCTCTCCGGTGATTGCCCACACTGTGCTCAGTGCCTGCCAGTCCCTTCCCCACGCAAACACCTCATTAATTCCCATGCTTTTAAGGAAATGAAGCCATACAGAAATATGCCACTGGTAACAAATTACGTGGTACTGATGCCACCGATTAATGCTGCAGGAAATAATACTCTATTTCAGATGCTGAATGGTTTTATTTTCCTCTTAAATTAATTTGCCACTGTACAATAAATCATAGAATGAATCACAGAAACATTTGGATTGGAAGGGACCTTAAAGATCATCCAGTTCCAGCCCCCCTGTTATAGGCAGGGACAAAAATGCTGTTCTGCCTGGAAGATGCTAAAATAACATGCAGACATTGTCTGAAGGGCTAGAAAGGAACTTCATTTTTTCCCCTCTAGTTTTCACTATCTGAGAGCAAATAAGTGGCTAAGTCTGCAGCACCAGGGATGTCCCAGTGCTTCCAGCCTCCAGCACACCTCCCATTGCAGTGCTCCCATCTCACCTATGGATACTGCAATATTTCTAAAATCCAGTGGCTGCCAAGACACCATCAGTCCCTGCTAGGTTTGTCATTACCTCCTTGCCCAGGTGATGCAGAAGCTGTGGAAGTTTCCCATGCTGGTAAGGATGCAAGCAAGACCTTCTGGTACTCTGTCAAACTGGTTGCAGCTTTGCTTTCTGTGGAGTGGATAGGATGAATTATGGGAAAAGGAGGAAATGAGATTAAGTACATAGTCCTGACAGGGCTGATCTTTGCACCTGCCAGCTCAAGTGAGTGTCATTATCATTTATAGAAGCTCATAAAAAGAAGGTCCCTCTACCTTGCCAGGTGTGGTAGTTTTGAGGGAATGTCCATGTGTGAATGCACCAAGAAATACCCAAATGTGCCGGTGCCATGGAGCACAGAGAGACAAGGAAATGAGCTGGGGCAGAAAGTGAAAGCAAAAGGGAAAGCAGGATTGGAAAGCAGAGTGCTGGGTGGTGGCACCTGGGCAAGAAGAGGTGTTTACTGGCATGGGCTGTGGCTGCCTGGAAAGATCTCTTGGGTTATCACCAAGGCGCTCTGTGGACTCCAGGAGCAGTGATTAGATTAAACACCAAATTAATCTCACTTAAATTAGGCCTCAGATTTGGGAGGCAACATTGGTTTAACAGGGCTGCCTTGCAGGGTGTAGCCCACCTCTGTCTGCAAGGATTAGCTAAAAAATAGCCAGGCTATCATTGTCGATATTTTTCATTCTTTATATATTATTTAGAACCTTTCTAAGTGTATGATTAACCAAAACCAGCATCCTGAGACATTTACCTCTCTCGCTGGGTTGCAGTGTGGCTCTGATCGGTGCTGGGTGCCGGGCAGTGTGTGGGGAGCTGAAGAGGTGCTGGCATCGTCTTTGTAAGGCCATCAAAAGTGGTCTCAGGCCATCAGCCAGGGAATCATCTCAATGCCAGGGACAACAAGGCCAAGAACAGAGACTTCCAGCTAATCAGCAGGGAGGGAGAGCAGGCAGGGTACAACGACTCTGCTGCATCCACAGCTCTGGGTGGTGTGGGCAGTGATGCAGGTGAGGACAGGTCACATTCCAGGACATTGGGCACATGTGCTGTGAGTCCAAAGGCAGAAGAACTCAGTTGAAAGAATTGAAATTAAGACTGTTACTGACCTAAACCAAGCTCTGAGAGCAAAAGCAGCCACTTGTATGATGTGCTTTAAAACTGGTGTCATGCAGCAGCCCTGTAAGTTCTTACATAGAGCTTTCCCCTCTCCCCAGTCTTAGTGCTCTGTCCTGGCAAGACATAGAATTAGTTAAAAAGAGATTTTCTTCAAACCCCACAGACTCTTACCTGGAGAGGATACCCATCAGCCAGGCGTGTTCTTGGTGTGCTTTTGGCAGCTCAGCTGTCTGGAAGGAGCAATGCAGTGATGTTGGGGTGCTCCACCTGGCTACCCAAACACTGTGGGTAATGGGAAATCACTTTGACAATGTGGAAAATCTGGGCATTATTGAGAAGTTAAATCAGTCTCCAGCTGGATTAATTCACTGCTAGTAGCTGGAAAAATTAATAAAGTGAAGATCTGTATCAATCTTGGTGACTTTCTGTAAAGCTGTTAAGTATGAACATTATCCATGGCAAACTGCTAGAATAGTAGCCAGGCTCAGACCTGAGAGGTTTTGTGTGCTGGGTTGATGCAGCCCTGGAGCCTGCTGGGAAGGGGCTGGGAGGGATGTTCTGCCTTCCAGCCCCTCTGCCAAGGCTGGCAGGATGTTTATATGAGTCCCCCATAGCCAGCCAGGGTGTCCCTGCACTTGGGCCAGTAAAGTGGAGTGGCACCATGGGTGTGCCTTGCTCCTGTCATTCCTTATATGTTGTCCTGAGCATGAAGCTGGACATTTAAATCCCCAGCATCCCAAATACCAGCTTCAGGATGAGGCTTTCAGAAAATAAAGTCCCATGAGCTGAGCTCTGACTTCAGGACTGCAGTGAGCACAATGGAAATCTATTAGACACCCTGTAAGGGAATAATTTCCCAGCTTGTACTGGAAAGAGTTGAAGAGATGAAGTCTGAATTTGGGCTAGAGTTATAAAAACGCACAGGTTAAGCTGGCTTTTTGTACGTGGCAAGAGATGAGTATCTGAAAGTTAAACTGGCCTTGGCTAGTGTTGAGTGGGGTTATCTGTGCCGGCCATAAATCGAACCAGGATGGCTTAATTGCTCCTCTGCAGTAAATAAAGCTCTAACTGAGATGTCTGCTCTATAATATAGAGGGGATCTCCCAGGCTATGGAGGATGATAGATAGCCAGAGAAATCCATTTGGAGGCTCTTTGGGATCGATAAGCAGTTAAGGGAGCGGCGGGAGGATGACATTGCCTGTCTTTGTGCACAGGCACCACAGGCAGGCCAGGCTGTAAAACATGCGAAGGGCAGGGCTCGGGCTCAGAGCCATTGGCTTTATGGTGGTTCCAGGTGTGATTTTGGACACCTGATGTTTGAATACAGAGAGGTAAGAGCAGCCTGTACACCTGAGTAAAAGGTTCCCGATGCCACAGTGATGGGCTGAGCCACCAGGTTTATTAATACTGGGAGGGCTCCATGGCTCAGAGGTTTCCCAGGGCCAGCCCAGCTTGGAGGTAACCAGCCCTGGGGCTGCCTTATTCAGGCTGGAGCAAACCCACTGCCACAGTGGAGGGAGCTCAGAGGCTCAGAGCAGGTTTCAGCTGAAGGCTCTGAAGAGGTGCTTTGGTGGGGTAGCAGCTCCATCCAGCTCTGTTGGAAGAATCCCTTCCACTCACTCACTGCTGGTGGAATGGTGTGTGTTCTTGGAGTTTTCCTGTGCTGTTTCCCCCATTCCTGGGGCAGTCAGAATGTGCCATTGACCATGAGAAATGTAAATGGCAATGACCAGTTCATCCCTAATAATTTACCTTGGAATGCTGTTGTGCCGAAGGGAGATGAATTGGCACTTAGCTTCCAGCACCCGCCCTCCTGCCTTTTAAAATGGAAATATTGCCTTCAAGACCCAGTACTCCTCACCTGGCCTGTGTTTAATTATTAATTCTCCTGTGCTGGGGGACTGCAACAGGAGCTGGCCTAAGCTTCTGCCCCTCCAGCCCCAGTCTGACTGGGATTCAGAACAAACCAGGAAAATCCAAATCCTTTCTGCAGTGGTTCTGTTTAGTGACCCACAGGTGCTTCACCCAGCATCATTTTCCCTCGGGCACATGCACCTTCCTCATCCAGGAATGCAAAATGCTGGAATCTGCGGGTGATACCAAACTCCCACTGGCCCCAGGAGGAGTTAGAAACCTTCCATCCTCTGAATGGTTTCCTGTCCTTTTGGAAACAGGAAAGTTCTCCCTGATGGTTTTGGAGCAGATGCACCCAGTGCCATGGTTTGCCAGCAAATGCTTGGGAAGTGCTGGGGGCAGGTCACGGAGTGCAAAATGATATATTACATTTTCCCTCATGAGAACATGAGAAAATGGCCTGGCTCACAGTAATTTTGGAAGGACATGAGGTTGTGAGGCTCTTCAGAGTTGATTTGCTTGGCCTTGTTTAATTTGCTGTCCTTGAGCCAATTTGCTTAAGTAGCACTGAGTGTACCCCCTTGCGAAGTCCAGACTCATAAAGATGGAGCTGCATGAGGTGTCCCGTGCACCAAGGCACTGTCATCTTCTGCCTTGATTTTTTTCCAGCAGATAGCTGTGTGATCTAGTCATAGGAATGCTAATTATAATGATTTTTTGGGGGGGAAAGCAGGGTAAACCCCTGCTTATGGATCCATGATGTTCAAGCTGGACAAGCCTAATGGGACAGTTTGAAATATGAGTCCATATTTCAGCCACTTGGCTGGGGATTTTTGCTGAAAGGATATTATATGTGTTTGAGCAAGTAGCACCATAATTCTCCAAAAAATGTAGAAATGTGGAGAAACCCACAAAGTGTAGGAGCAAAAATTTCCTCAGACATCCCCCCAACTCAGACCTGGCTAAAATGATCCAAGAGGTTCTAAAATTGTGGGCAGGGAGTGGGGCTGTGTGCAAACATGCCTTATTTCCTCAGGGAGGCCAGCTGCAAAAACTTCCTTGAAAAAAGAAGGTACCTGTTTTGCTCTTTACCATCGGGAATGTTTTCTCCCTTGTGGTATCTATTAAAATGAAACTTTAACTGTTTAAAGTGATCCTGCCCTTACCTCTGTGGCCTTATTTAGATGTGCCTGCTGCCTTGCATCCTGTCCTTGCTCCCTCCCTGTGCCAGCCCTGTCACACTGGCATGGAGCGTCAGGATATTGCACATGTACAGGTGGTGCTTCCAAAGGCATTTGTGGGGACAGACACTTGGATCCAGGCTGTCAACATGGACAGCACTGCCGGTCCCATGGGAGCATCAGGCTGCCTTCCCTGGAATAGAACCCTTTCACAGCATCATCCTCCAGCACTCTCCTGCCAAAATCCCTTCTTTGCCCTCATTCCTTCTCTGCTCTGGCCACAGGATTATGGTTTTTTTCCCCCAGAACTAACAAATCCCTGAGCTTGGAAGCATTGCATGGACACATGTGAGCTGGGGGAGGGATGGCAGCTTTGTCCCTCCCTTTGGCCACACCATCAGATGTGCTGTGGCACTGAAAAGCCTGGGCAGGGCCACTGCTGAACCTTGCAGCCATGCAGGAACTGCTGTCCAAATTCAAGATGTTCTCTGTATTTATTTTTCTGTCTGGCTCCATTTGCTGACAGCAAACGACCCGTGGCTTTGGGCAGCCAGGGTCTGTGCTACATATTTTTGTTCATCCGTGCCTCCCTGCCAAGTGCTGAAGTCAGACAAGTGGCCCCGGCTGGTGCCAGCTCTGGTTGCTCACACTGGGATTAGCACGTAAACTGGTTCGCTCCCCCTGTGGAGACTGAGCAGGGCCTTCTCTCTTGCCCTCCTGCTGCACTGAAAGATGTCTGTGACTTTGCTTTTGACTTTCTGCAAGAGGTTGTTGTAAGAAAAGGCTTCTTCCTGGTTTTTGCAGGTGTCTGCACCCTGGGTGAATGTGGGAGAGCATGAATGCCTTGTGGTACTCCCTGTCTTGTGCTCAACCCTTAAGCTGGACACCAAGAGGGATTGAGGGGAAATGTCAGACATGGGGATCTCCAGGAAATCAAGGAGTAATCTCCAAATGCTGGGAAAACAAAGAAAGCAAATCCTCCCTGAGATGGGGAACACAACTGGACTGCTCACTTACAAGTGAAGCTCTTGTGGTTGGTTGCTCTTTGCTTGCAGCCTTTGCCCAGGACTCCACAAGTAAAATTAAAATCAGCTGAAAAAATACAGGAGAGGGGAACTGGGCAGATGATGAAGGAAGACAGTAAAACCAATACAGAGATCCTGGGCCACCTCATCAAATAGCAGAAGCTGGCGTAGGGGTATTGATTTCAGCAGAGCTGTGCCAGTTTATGCAAGTTAGGGCTTTGACCTAACTCACAGTAATAAAGATATCCAAATGCTGGAAAACTTCCAGGGAAACTGTCTCCTTGGAACACATTGGTTATTGATGTATATAAATATTGATACACACTCATTAACACTGTGTGGGGCTCTAAAATCCCACACTTAAGGCAAGTTACAGCTCAATTTCAACATGCCAGGTGGGTACCTGCACAACCTGCCAGGGCGAGGTGTTGTCCTTGGCAGGACCAAACATCATAGCTGTTCTCTGGTGCTCAGGGAAACTTGATCTTTGCTCTTCCCGTCACTCAGAGCGTGACTGGGAGGTGGCTGGGGGGGTTGAGATGTGGGATTTCTGTGAACCCGCTGGGGAACAGGTTTGACGGGGTAGCCAGGGTGGGAGCGTGGCTGCGGGGGGAATGTGCAGACTCAGTCCTTCCTTGGAAAAGCTGGGGCGGTGCTGCTGCCAGGGGGGCTCCTTCTGGGGTCCCTGGGCTGTAACCCTGCCCATCTGCTGCTCAGCAGTGCTGGATCTCATTGCAGGGAGCAGTGCTGGGCAGGGGCTGCCTGTGGCTCACTGGGGGATCCCAGTGTGGAGATAGGGGTTGTGTTGGTCCTGCCTGGGGTGCCTGTGGGTACTGTGCCCTTCATCCACGCCCAACTGCCTCCTCAGGGTATCCCAGGAGGTGCTCTCCTTCACTTAGGACCTGGTTGCCACCTGCATATTCCAGGACTGTCCTCTGAAGCCTACTCAGGTTTGGCTGCCAGAAAAATAAAGTCAGGTCTAAAGCTCTAGGCTTCCCATGCTTCCGACAGGTCCTTGTGAGTGCTGAGCAGGATGCTTGGAAGCCACTCGAGTGGGAATGGCTTGCTTCCTTACACTATTACACCTGTTTTGAACAGGCTTCTTGTGACTTTTTACACAAAGCCCCCTCACCTTGGAGCAAAGTGTCTGCTTAGGTCTAATTTCTTTCAATGGGACTTCAACATGTGCTCAAGTACTTTGCTGATTTGGTGCCCCAGTCATTAGCTTTACAGTTGATTACTCAAGTGGATTTTAGGTGAGGAAATGGGAATGCTAACATCCAGTGGGAAGAGTTGAGCCAGCACTCAGGCTTAAATTGAAACCAGCCCCAAGGCTGGCCCGTCAGGAGGGTTGGTCAGCACTGAGTTCCAGTGTTGTTCCCATGTTTCCCTGTGTCACCCAGGTGTCCTCTGGCCCAAGGGAGCACCTGGACAGTGCCAGGTCCTGGCAGCATCCTCCCCCTGCTCCATTGAACAGTTTAATGGTGTTTGGCAGCTCTAAAATCACAATCTAAGCAGCTTCCCCCACAGCAGAGAGGAGAATGCTGTGGAGCTGATTGCGTGCACTGGAGGAGCTGATTAACTTCTGGTGTCACAGATCATCAGAAATGCAAACAACCTGCACAGTAAATATACATTTAGGGCACATCAGCAGTGTGTGCATGCTCTCAGGCCCTCACCAATTACCCAAATTGGTACGTTTTGCTCGTCGCACCGGCGGATTCGGATGTAATGTATCATAGAAAAATCAGTGGCTCACAGCTAAGGTTGTCTGTTGTGCCGTGCCTCTCAACTTTGGGTTATTTTTTTAGAAAAAAGGTAAATAGATTATTTAAGATGTACATTTATGAAGTTTGTAAATTTGCAGGTACAGGTAGGGGTGGAGTGTGTCAGCCTCGAGGTGCTGCCTTGCCTCAAAATAGTGGCATTATCCCCATTCCCAGGCTCTGGCATGTGTTGTGCTGAGGGGAAACAAAGGATTTTTTCTTTCTTGATGGATGATTTGCAACCAGCTGTGGGGGCTTGGATTCTTGCAAAATGACAACAGTCAGTGCAAATGGGGGAAAAGTGTATTTTTGTCCCAGTACCCCCAATTCAGTTTGGCCTGTGTGCTGCGGCCTCCGTCTGCCAGCCACATGGCCCGGAGCAGCAAAACCAAAGCAAACCCTGTGTTTTATCCCTCTGTAGGGGCTTGGCCACACTCTGCAAGATTTTTCCAAATTATTTTGAGACAAATGAAGAGAATGAGCTAAATGTAACACTGAATAGCCTCAAAAGGGGTCAGTATTCTGCTTCAAACATATACATACAAACCTGCGTGGTTGAACTGACCTTTGATAAAACCAAACTCATATGAAAATCAGCTAATCTGAAATGAAGGCTTGATTTTGTTGTTGCCAAAGAGGCTGACAAGTGTTACTTTGCTCAGGTTTATATCTTCTCCCTCTCCCAGGTCTTGCTCTGGTGTGTGGTACTGTCTCTACACCCCGCCGGTGGGAGCATCGCACCTGCAATCTGGAGATAACTTTTGTGCCTCCAGCTGTGTCTGCCCATCCAGCCCGGGGAATCTTCTTCCCTGTTTCTTCCTTTAGCATTCAGGATCACTGCTCTCTGTGCTGGCATGACCCAAGCACGCCTGGGGGTGTGGAGACTCCCACAGATTAAACACCGTGTTTTGAGCCTGTGTTAAACACACTTCATTATAAGTCTCCATTTCCTGGGGATGTGCTTGTCTGATAGACAAAGACGTGCACCTCATCCCACGGAGCTCTGTTGTAACTCTGTGGGTTTTGTAGGGAGCTTGTGAGGCTCAGAGGGGCTTTGACGCCGCGTTTGCTCCCCCTGGGAGGGCTCCCACCTCCACACTGGGTGCAGAGCCCTTCCCAGCACAGTGGCTCAGCTCTGCAGGCAGCAAGAGGTGAACAAAACACCCCAGAGCAAGGAGGTGGGAGATGAAAAGAAACTTTGATGAAAGAAATGAAAGGGCAGGGAAGGGAAGGGGGTGTAGCATGATGTCACCAAGATATGATTGAAGCTCCTGGAGGGAAAGTGGGAGCAATACTGTGGGAGAGTTGCTGGTTTGAAGGAGATGCTGATGGATGGGGACAGTGAAGGTGCTGGTGGCAGCCCTGTGGCCGCCTGGCCATAGCCACAGTATGTGGCTCCAACTTTGAGTTGGGAGCATGTCATGATCCATCAACACAACCCAGTCAGAGACTCACAGGATGGTTTGGATTGGGAAGGACCTTGAAAATCATCTCAGACCTCCTTGCTATAGGCAGGGACACCTTCCACTAGATCAGGTTGCTCCAAGCCCTTCAATGCTTGGCCTTCAATACTTCCTGGGATTCTGCAGCCACAGCAGTGGCTTTCAATACTTCCAGGGATACTGCAGCCAGAGCCTCCCCTCCTCCTGACTTTTAAGGATCTCCCTCAGCTCAGAAAGCCCAGGAGCTCCTCCTGATGCAGCAGGAGGAGAGCTTTCACCTGGTGTCTGAGAGCTGTCGCCTGGTGAGGAAGAGCTGGACGTGGGATAATAGGGAGAGGTGGTGCCCTCTGTCTGTGGGTGTTCCCCAGCAGGGCTCTCCAGCTGCAGAGGAGCCCTGCTAGGAAGAAATGAGTCTCAGCTGCCATGTGGCTGCGGGATAAAGAGGGGCCCAGGTGTGCTGCAGGAGGTTCTGAGTAGCTGAAGTGATGCTTATCGTCCCCTCTGGCAAAGCAGGGGCCTTTTGTTCCTTCCACCAGAGTAGTGGCTGGAGTTGGCCATCTGCTCCATTGCCCTAAGCCTGAGGGATGTGGCTGAGCTGTCAGCGAGCTCTTGGGATGTCATAGCCTACCTCTGATGGGAGATACCCTCTGCCAGATGAGCATTTGTTCTCTTTGACCATCACAGTTCTAGACTTGTTACCTGCCCTCTGCTTCCATCCATTTTGGGGAGTGATCTTGTATTGGTGCACAATGGACCCATCCACTTGTCTGTGCTTGTGCTGTGAGCCTGGAGCTCTGAGAATACACCTAGAAATGTCATCTAAAAATAATGAGATTAATGATCCCCACTGAAAGTCAGACTTTAGCTTTCCTAGAGAGCAGGATGGAAACAGTAATGGGAACTTTTTTCCCAGTGGGCAGGAATTCTTGTTTCTAGCTAACCAAGAGTGAGCTGTAACCCAGCCAGAAGACAGCTTGCCACAGCCTCATTTGTGGGGAAAATCCACCTTTTTGGTCAATATTTAGTTTCTGGCACACAGCAGAGCAGTGGCTCTGAGGGATGCTGGCCCATGATATCCTGGTGATGCTCAAGGAAGCATGTCCCTGGGAGGAGGGACATGCTTGTCCTGACAGACCTGCTGCCTTTCCCTGCCTGGCTGGGGAGAGCAGGAGGATTTCTGTTGCTTTCCTCTTTTGGTTTTTACCTTTTTGGACTAGGTGAACGTAAGGACTCCCTTTCCTGCTCTGCACAAGGGAGTCTGGATATGCTTCCTTCCATCCCTCCAGTTCACTTGCCTTAGTTCTTGTTGGTGTTTCACATTGTCTAGAAACCTCTGTTATATACCGGGAACATGCAGATTTATGCAGGACAATGTCACATTCTGTATAATAAATTTACCAAGAGGTTTTTTTTTTTTTCTTTACATTACCAGCAACTTGTAACCTCTGTAAAATCAGTAATGATTTAGCTGTAAAGGGTTTGCTGTAGCGTCCTTCAGACATGAAATGAGCAAATAACATTGGATGCTGGCAAAGTGAAATGGGGATTCATTCCTTTTCCCAGAACGGGGCTCACTTGTGGACAAATTGGCATGAGACCTGAAGATACTAAATGGGCAAAGCAAGCTTTGGAAATCAATAATTTCCTATTAATGAGGAAGGTTCTGCACTCCTGCATGTCTGCAGAGAAGGAGAACAGTGCAGGGAGGATGTGTGCCAGCTCCTGCAAATGTTTGGGGTCACCTATGGTGTGTAGAGAGCATCTTGTGTCCAAGCCACCGGGTCTTTCCCCGAGTTCCATTGCATTCCTGGGTCGGGCTTTATTTCTTTCCAGCGGCAGCTGCCAGTGAGGAGCCCCAGTGCTGCCGGCTGCTGACCTCCAGAGGTTGGTGGGGGTAAACTTCAGCCACCTGCGTGGCCCGAGGGGACTCGGGGTGCTGGTCCCCAGCCCGGGCAGCAGCAAAAGGGGGTGTCTGGCCCCAGCCCTGGTTGATGAGTAAGTGAGGAGAGGAGATGGCTCTTTTGGGTGAAGCCTTGAGTAGCTCTCCTTGCTCAGATGCTCCCCGAATTTGTACCAGCCAGGAGTCTGTTCCCCAGTCTGAGGGGTCCGTGCAGACCCATGGCCAAATCTGGCCGCTGTTGCTCAGGCTTGGGGATCTTGGGGTGTGCTGAGACTGTAGGAGTGGGGACAGACCGTCCCAGTAACCTGTGCTCCGTGTGTAGTTGGAGACTCACCTCAAATGCCGCTCTGAGATGGCCCTGCTGAGCTGCTTCTTTCTCTGTCCATGCCCTGGAGGCAGGGATGTGCAGCCTGGAAAGGGGTTGGGATGAGCTGTGGCATACGCGGGAGAAATGCCTGCAGAGAGGCATATGTGTTCAGGCCTCATTAGGACAATTTCCTCTGTAATTGAAGAGCTGCCTTGCTGCTGTATTACCCATTCCTGGTGAGGACTGTCACTGTCCCCAGCTGGCTGCAGCCACCCCAAGTGCAAAGCTGGCAGAGAGATGGAGAGCACAGGATGCTGCTCCGGTGGGGATTGTCCTTATGACCACAATGAAACAATCTGGTCACAAATGGTGGTCTTACACAAACTGTTATAACACATGACAGTTAATTTTCAGAATTACCTCTGAATAAGTTTCAAGTTTTGGATGAAAGATTTTTTTTTTCCCCATCCAAACCCAGATTTTCCTGTTGGTTTTCTGTAAACTGGTATTTCTAAATGGAAATAATTTGATGTCCTTATTAGCTTTATAAAAATAGAACTACAGGTAACAATTAAAAGCTTTTTTTGCAAACCCTGATCAAAAGTATTTGCAGGCTTTGATCAAAAAGGTCTGATTTTGGTTAAAAAAAAAGCTGTTGCTGTGTTTCTTCTTCCCCCACCTGTATTGCCCCCTCTGTTCTCCTCCTGCTTCCACTTAGAAAAAAGAAATAACATTTCCACAGGCTCAGTCAGCATCAAAGAGTCACTTATTTAAAGGGAGGAAGAATATTGTGATGTTTCACTGCCTGTTTTGGATTCTGTGAAGGAATTTCATCCTCTCCCAGTTGCCACATCTCTGGCATCCCTCCCAGATCCGAACTCTCTGGAGGACGAAGGCAGAATTTTCTCTGAGCTTTGCAGCTGCCAGATGTTAACCGATGAAACAGCAGCCTTGCTGCTTCCCTCTTCACTCTGGGTAAACCTCTGCCTGCCTGCCCTGTTTGAAATGCAAAACTCCCTCAAATCCCTCTTGAAGGGTTCTTGATGTCTTCTGCCAATCAAGCCTGGCGAGGACTCCCTTTATCCCTCCTCCAGCAGGCTGCTTTAAGAATTGCACTTGTGTGCGGCTCTGCAGAGTGCCTGGACATCCTGAGCTGTGGTGTGGAGGGCTGGGAGTTGAGACTGGGGCACTTATCCTATCCCTGGAAGTTATCTGTCCTCCTTCCTGTAGAAAAACAGTCTTCCTCCCCTCCCTGGATGAAGATTCATGGAACAGAGCTAGGAATGTGCAGGTCACTGGCAGGCTTATCACAGAATCACTGAGGTTGGAAAACACCTCCTGGATCATCGAGTTCAAGCTGTGATGGATCCCCACATTGTCACCCAGCCCAGAGCTCTGAGTGCCATGTCCAGGAGTTCCTTGGACACCTCCAGGGATGGGGACTCCACCACCTCCCTGCACAGCCTTTTCAATGAAGGTGCCTGACCACACTTAGAGTGAAGAAATTCCTCTGATGTCCAGCCTGAGCCTTCCCTGGCACAGCTTGAGGCCTTTTCCCCTTGTCCTGTCCCTTGTTCCCTGGGAGCAGAGCCTGGCTCCACCCTGCTGAGTTGTAAAGAGTGAGAAGGTCCCCCCTGAGCCTCCTTTTCTCCAGGCTCAGCCTTCCCAGCTCCCTCAGCTGCTTTTCATATGACTCTGAGCCCCTGCCTGAGCAGGAGGATGTGCATGATGGGAGCCAGGACGTGGCATCTCGTGGTCTTGGCAGCTGATCCCTTGGGAGTGACTGTGGGAAGGGCTGCCTGGATATTGCCAGCTGCCCTGTGGTACCTGTGATCCCTGTTCAGAGGGGCCCAGGGGCACTGCTGGGGCAGTTCACATGTGTCCCTGGGCTATCAAAGCAGTAGCTTGGTAAAGACCTGGTTGGGAGGCAGGTTTCTCTTGCAAGCAGTGAAATGATCACGGCAGAACTCGCTGTGTGAGGTTTGGTGTGTGCAGGGAGGCCAGGGGGCACAGCAGCTCCTTCTGGCCATCACCTCCTGTTTCTGTGAGACTGATGATCAATACAGTAGGGAGGCTGCAATGCCTGCAGAGACATTCACTGGCTTGTATGTGTGACTAGCAGTTTTAGGGCCTTGAATATTCCTGGTTTTGTTCCTTTTACCTGGGAAAACTGCTGTTAGTGCCCCAATGATGCCAGCAGTACCAGGCACTTGTGTGCTCTGTGTAAGGGTGCAGGACACATGCTCTTGCCCTTGAGTGCAATCATCCATGTAATTACCCTGTGAGCAATAGGACTGGGGGGAAAAATCATATTATCCTTATGATAGTGTTTATGGGACCATTGATCAAGGTGACAATTGGAAATTCATCACGATAAAGCAGGAAAAAATGGCAAGTTTCCTGTGCATGAGGTGAGCACCTGATCCAAGCCAGCTTTTCACACTCTGATGTGTGATTTCAGTAGGAAAATATCTGAATGGGACCCTGAAGCAGCAGATATGGAGTGGGCTGGACCATTCTCCCTCCTCCCTCCTTCTTTGGATGGACTTGCACCTTAAAAACTTCCCATCCTTTGTGTGCTTCCAGATATGGGAACACAGCTCAGACTGCAACAAACCAAATGCTGAGATAAAGTGAAACTCTTGTGGCAGGTTCCCCTCCCTGCTATTTTTTTTTTTAAGCTTCCAAAGATAAATTGCACTTCGCTTCAAGATAATGAAATTTCCTTGGAGGAGCGACATATTTTTCTGTAGCTTTTGCATTTGGAACATGAGGAGAGTTTTTATTTTAAATCTCCATTGAAAGTGTTTGTCTGTCTATATTTTGCTTTCTTCCTTGTGAATGTTCTGACTTCACAGAGCTAGCAGGGACCCGGAGATGGAGTGTTTCTGTCACTTATTATAGCTTGCCTTGGCATAAAATTTAATCTTTGAATTTTTTTTCTCTCCTAAAGAAATGGAAGTTGAAGCTAGATTAGAAACAGATAAAAAGATGTCATCCATCCTCAGACAAAGGAGTTTTTGTTTTTCTCTTTTGCATTTGCCTTTGTTAATCCTCTGCCTTGGAAGGGAACAAAGAGATCCTTCCACCTGGAGAACCTAGGAAGAAAGGGAAAACGCGGAGAAAATGGCATGGCTGATCTGTGCTTGTGTTGTCCCACAGCTGGCCGGTCTGCTGGGGCTTGCAACTGCCCTGAAAAACCCAGTTAAGAGGAAAAGCCAGGTAGCAGAAATTGCAGCATCTATGAATCAAAGGAACTTGTTGATCTTTATCTGTCTTTGCTGTCCATTGCTAGTGAATCAGGTGCCTTCCCTGCCTCCTTCCCCATCTTTGTGGCAGTGCGGAGGGGAGGGCATGGCATGTCCATCCTGTTACATGGTGCTTGGTGTCACACTTAGCTGCCTGAACACTGCTCCCACCAGTGATTAATATGTTCTCAGGCACTGAGAGGCTCGAGGCACTTGGCACTTGACTGTCTCCTATTTTGGAAAGTAATAAACAGAATATTCCACCAGCAGAACCTGCAATTTATCTTTCCGTACTGCGCAAGGAGTTACTCCGTGGCCTGGCTCAGGCTGCATCTCTTGCCCAGGGAATTAATAGACTCTTCCATACCCCAGCTCCCTCTGTTCTCACTCTGGTTTCCAAATTAACCTTCATCTCACCTACTTTTTCTTCACGTCTCACTTCAATTTAGTTCTCAAATTGTTCACATGACAAAGGAGTTGTCCTTCCTCCAGCTTCTTCTGCTCTGATAAGACACCTGAATTTTCTGTGAATGCCTGGAGAGGACAATAACTTCTCTCCCTCCCTCTTTCCCTTCAGCTTCCCGATGGTATTTAAGCCCAGAAGTCTCCCTGAGGTTATTTCTCCTGGGAGAACAGTAAGCAGTTTGGGTTGCACTGTGCCAAGTGGCTGAGTTGTGCCTTGAATACACTGAACATTTAATGCTGCTAATTAATGTTATTACATCATATTACATTTATTTAGACTCGCAGGAAGGGGTTCAACTGCGCAGAAGGTGCTGCAGGGGCTGGATGCTGCTTGCCAGCATTGCCCTTGTTACCTGTCTCTTGTTATGTGGTGCACAGCAGACAAGTCTGGAATGCTGGAATATTGAAGGGACCTGCCTCTCTTATCAGGGAGAGGATTTACCAGCTCCTCAGGCTTTGGCTCTTGGGAGGATGCTGTAGGTGCAGGCTTTTCCTCTACAATTAATGCACAGGCAAGCTGCTGGGAGCAGCAGGATTAGGGATGCAGGAGCAGTGCTCCTGCACTGTGTGAAAAGCTTCCTGCCCTCCCTGCAGGCCTGGCCTCGGCTTGGAAAATGAACTGGGAGTGTCATGGCTGCTTTAGCACTGTGCTTGTCCTGGCTGGGAGGCTCCCGTGTCCTCTGCTAGCTCTGCTGCTCTGTGAGGCTGATGCAGGGGAGGTTTGTTTGACCTTTATCCTGCTCTGAGCCGCTCCTCTGTTAGCGAGTGGCTCACAGGCTTCTCCTGCCACCAAGGGCACCATCCCAGTGAGCTCCCAGTCTGAGCTGGGTGGTAGCTCTGGTGCAGGGCAGGAGCCTTGGTCACCCCTCACCTACTGTCACAGGAGATGTCAGGCTCCCAGAGTGTGGGCTCGCTGCTGCCAGCAGATGCACAAGGATGGCCTGGTGGGATCCATGTTTGTGCTTCAGCCGGTCCTGTCACAGCCAGCGTGGTGGGGATGAACAGGGACTGGCACAGGCTGTGACCCCTCTGCTCTCAAAGGTGGCTCTGAGGGTTCTTTGAGGAGGAGATCTGTGCCGTGCCATATCATAAGTCTTGGTGCTTCCTTTCACTGGGATCCCAGATCTTCATCCTCCACAAAGGCTTTGGCATCTCCTGAAGCAGCATCTGAGAACAAAGGCAAAGCTGTTAATTAAGACAGAGCTAATTCTGGCAGCCGGCTGCTGCCATTGCAATGTGCTGTGGGCTGTGAGCACTGAGGGACCGGCCGTGCACCCCGGGCACAGCACCACCCAAAGCCCTCCCTCTGCAGGGCTGCTCCTGCTCTGAGCAGGTCTGTGCCCTATGTCCTTCCCTCACAGGGGCCTGAAGGGCAGAACTGGAGGTTGCTGGTAGCCCAGAGGGTGGTTTTGCCTTCTGTGGGGTGTTTGCCTCCCACACATGGCTGGCTCAGAGAGCAACATGTGCCCAAAAACCCATCAGGCTTTAATGCCCTTGATGTGCCCTCCAAGGGGATGCTGGTGGGCATTGTCTCTGGGGCAGGTGGTGACAATCCACTGGGTGTGCAAGGAAGAGTGGCCCTGTGACAGGATGCTGCCATGCTGCCACCTTCCCACTCCCACCCCCAGATGGTACACAGCTTTTTTGGAGATGTGTCCTCCAGGAGAAGCAAAGCCTCGCTGTTGGGAGACTCGGAGCAAGGCTGACAGAACAGAAAACATTTTGAACAAACACAGCTGGCTGTCACCCAGCGCAGCCAACTCTTTGGCCAGCTGAAAAGAAATCAGAAGAATATTGATGTATTATTCTTTTTTTTTTACCCTACAGAAATTGTCAGGCTTTTTTTGGTCAAATGTTAGTTTCTGAATGCAAGGTTTTCAGTTGATAACTATTATTTGGGAAGAACCTCCCCCCCCCTCCTCCAAAATGAGGCACTTCTCTGGATAACTCACAGGCTCAGCTCTTTGCCTCTTGTATTCTCAAATGATTAACATTTTTTTGCTTTGCACATCATGAATATTCTATACTTGAGCTGTTACTGAGTTGTGCTAGATCAGATAAATAACATGGTGTTGCTTTTATGGCAGACTGGATAAAGATGCAAATAATACTGACATTTACTTCACAGTTTTCTTTCTGTGATCCTCTGAGTGAGTAAACTGGATTGCTGAGATATTCATGGGAAGGAAATGAAGAAGGGTTGTCAAGATGAAAGCAAATTTCCTTAAAACTTAGCCAGAAGGTTCTTGGCAATTTTTTCTGTTATTTGCTCAGCTGAATAGGAGCTGCTTGCAAATATATTTTGCACAACCGCAAAAAGAAAACTCTTGTTCCCGTGGCACCTCTGACTGTTTTTTTGCACGCTCTTTCCCTGAAAAGCTGACGATTTTCCAGCGTTCGGTGTCTCTGCAGGGTTTCTGGTCCCTCCGTGGCGGCAGGCGTGCGGCCGTGACCGGAATGAGTCCGTGCTGCCTGCGCTGCCCGCTGTTTTCCCCAGCCCGCCTGTGCTGGCATGCACGGGTCCCTGCCGAGGGGGCAGCTCGGCTGGCGGGTGGGCAGCGGAGCAGCAGGGGATGCTGAGCCTGCCAAGGCCGACCGGGGCGGTGCGTGGGGGGAGCGGGACCGGGCGAGCGTCTTTCTGGATGGTTCCTTTTGGATGCTGTGGATGTAGATCGCTCCTGGCTGGGCTTGTGGGGTACCGGGGCACAGCCCCGGGCTGGCAGTGACGGGGCTGCTGCTGAGCATCCCGGTGTCCCCCGAGCCAGGCCGCTGCTCCCGGGTGCCCATGTGGCCGCGGCGTCCGGAGCGATGCCCAGCGAAGGGTGAGCGCGGTGGAGAAGGCAGGAGGCCGAGGGGGCCCCGCGTTGTGCCCGACCCCTGCGGCCGCAGCGTCTGAGAGCCTGAGGGGAGCGGCCGCGCTGAGGGCGGCTGGGCAGCGGGGCCACGTCTCTGTGGGGCTGACGGTTCGCTCCACATTCCTTTTGGGGGTGAGAGAGGGGAGCGGGATGGCGGCGCTGTGACCCCGCCGGCGCGTCCCCGCGGCTGCGGCCGCCCGTCCCTGCCGCGCCCCGGCGCTGCGGGGGCCGGGCCGCCCCGTCGCGGGTCCCGCTGAGGGGAGACACGGCCCGGGGGCGTCCCTCGGCCGCCAGGGGGCGCCGTCCCCCTTCGCACGGGCGCTCGCGGAGGGCGGGGGCGTGGCCGAGGCGGGGCTGCGGCGCGGGGATTGGCGGGGCTGCGGCGGGGGCGTGGCCGGGCGGGCGCGGGGATTGGCGGGGCGGCGGCGGGGGCGGGGCCGGGCGGCGGCGGGGGCCGGCGGCGGCGTGGCCGCGCGCGCCACTCGCGGCGGCGATGTGACCCGGGCGGGCGGGCAGCGGCACCGGCACCGCCACCGGCCCGTCCCGTCCGCGGCCCCGGCCCGCCCTGCCCCGGAGCCACCCGGCCCGCGGACGCACCCCCCATGCCCGCTCACGGCCGCCCGCCGGTAGGGGCTGTCGCCTGCGGGGCCCGAGGAGGCGATGGCTGCGGATCTGGTGGTGCTGCTCTGCCTGGCCGCCGCCGCGGCCGCCGTGGAAGGTGAGCGGCGACCGGGAGTACCGGGAGCGGGTGGGATGCTGAGCCGAGCGTCTCTGCGCCGCCCGCGGCGTCTGCAGCTGGGGAGCGGGCAGGGAGCGAATCCCCCGCCCGGAAGGCACCGGCACTGGGCTAGATCCTGGCCCCGTGGCCCCGGCCCCTTGTGCCAGCCCCGGTTACGCGGCCCGCGGGCGGTGCTGGCAGCCCGTAACCTCGGGAGGGGGGCCGAGGATGGAGGAGGAAACCCGCCCGCATCCGCGTGGGTCTCGCCTCCCCTTTCCTGCGGAGCCCTGCCGGGCGCCGCGGTGGGGTCACCTCCGAGGTCCCTTCTGGTCCCCGGCGCCGCGGTGGGGCCGTCTCCGGAGTCCCGTCTGGGTCTCCTCTGGTCCCCGGGGCCGCGGTGGGGCCGCCTCGGTGGGCCTTGGCGGTGCGCGGAACCGCCTCTGCCAACCCTCCTCCTCGCAGCCCCGGCGGAGGATGGATGCGCCAGGAGCCGTGGGCAGGCGGTCTCCGTTTCTGGGGTGAACTCAGCCGGGAGCGCTTTGCCCGGCCATGGAGCCACGGAGCAGGTCCGTGCTCGTCCTCTCAGCACGGTGCTGGGATCTTTTCCCCATCTCCCTCTTGGCTGTGGGATTTGCTGGGCAGCAGGAAGGTGCCTGCAGCCAAGAGCCGGGCTCCGGGCGGTTGGCCTGGTGGGACAGCCAGCCCGCCCCAGCCTTGGTGCTGTGTCGCTGCTCCGTGCCCGGCATGGCTCTTGAAGTATTGCTTCGATTATTTTTTCTCTTTATTTTGCCGCTGCCACCTTTTTTGCTGGTACAGCAGCAGCTCGTGGCAGGGGTTGCCCAGCGCCGGAGCGGTGGCTGCGAGCGGGGGACGTGGTGCAGCCCCTCGGCTGTGAGCAGCGAGAGGCGCGGGTGGGGAGATGATGCTCGGGCTCTCAAACCGCTGCCGGCCGGCGTGGGGCTGGCCCTCCTCGGGGGGTTTTAATGTGAGTATGGCTGTGGCTGGGCTGGAAGCTGATGGCAGGAGGCTCCGGCTCAGCTCGGGCAGTGACGAGCTGGTTCAGGAGCTGGAATAGCTGCTCCGGTGTGGCTTGGCCGCAGCTCCTCTCTGCTCGCAAGCACGGCTGCTGGATCGTGGCGGGCAGGCCCGCTCGATGCAGCATCCCCTTCCCGCTGGCTTTTAGCTGGCACACGCGTTTGCTTTTCGTATTTCTTGGGCTGCCTCATGCCATCTCTGTAGGAATCGCTGGAGGTGGGAGTGCTGGTGCCATGCCGAAGCGTGATGGATGCAGCGAGCGCGCGTTTGCTCGGCGGCGAAGCCGCACGTGAAGAGGCGAGACCTGTTAGCAGCGCTTCGCTCGCCGGCGGTCGCAGCGTCAGCGGCGTGAGGCACTGCTGGAATTGCGGCTGGATGGGAGACTTGGGCTCCCTCCTGGGCTGAGGGCACTCCCGGGTGTCACCCAGGGTGTTCCCCAGCTTGCCTGGGCTCTCCCCGGGGGCACTGGCAGAGTCAGTGTCCCTGCCCAGGACCGAACCTGTCGAGGAGTGGTGATATTTCTACTCTGCTGAGGAAGTTGCTTGGATAGTAAAGTAGTATCCTAGGAGAGGTCTCAGTTTTTTGGGAAAATTTTCTATGGGGAATTTCTGAAGGTCGAGCAATGGAATCTGATTTGGAATTAAGGCGAGAGTCTAATGATGTGGTCGTATAAAGAAAATGCCTTTTAATGGGGTTTATTTAAATCTTATTGGATCTCTTGATACAGAGGTTGAATTGCTAGATTGAAACATGGTTTTCTCTGATGGATCTGGAGCATCTCCTAGGACCTGCCCTGGGGTCTGGCTTTTCCCCTGGAGCATTGGTGAGGCTGGATTAGCTGGCTGCACTCTCTGAGAGCACGGCAAAGCCACGGCTGGTGCCCTGCTCTGCCCTGGGCTGCAGAGGCAGCTGAGCCAGGGTTAGCTCCCTGTATCCCAAATCAGCCAACGAGACAAAAAGTCTTTTTCCTGTGATGGTGGGGGAGGTGTCTGGGGGTCTGGACCCGGCTGGAGGGGGAGGAGGATGCAGCTGGAGTCAGGGCACGGGCTGCCTCCAAACCACTCTCGTTATTCTCCATAAAACCTTGCTAGCTCATTGCCTGTGGCACGCGAACCTGGATATAGTAATAGAGTCACTTATCTGACTTTTTTTATGCTTTCTTGATTTTTACTAAGTCCTGTGGCTGGATTTTTACTAAATCCCTTTTCTGCTGGACACCTGGACGTTTGTAGTAATTTATAAATTTTTTTTTGTGGCTTGCAAAGAGGAAGAAGGATGCGAGAAGATGACAGCACCAAACACTCTGTCTCTCCCACACCCTGCAATCACTCAGGAGCCGCTCGCGTGCTCTCTCTCGTGTTAGCTGAACCAAATATAATCCATTTAGCATATAGAGAGGGTGGCAATGGACTGACGTTACATGCTTTAACTCGGGTTGGAGCTGTTGGTAGGTCAGATGGAGCTGATGACCATTTCGGTGCAGCTCTTCCACGTACTCTGTTTCACCTGCCTGGCCTGCTCGCCTCTCCAGCATCTCCCTGCCTCGCGCCTGCTCTTTTAAAACCCAGGTTTTTCTCTCTGTGCTTGCAGCATCACGATAAGCAGAGCACAGGAGGGAGGTGGAAAGCTCTGCTTGGGGCTGGTGAATCTGGCTTAGTTTTCTTCCCCTGCTTATCCACCGGCTTCAGAGCTGCCGCCTGGGAGAAGAGTAGGGATGGGGTTTGACTGGAGAGCGAGTCCCTGGCTCGTGCTCCGCGCCTGCCCCGCTCTCCTCCCTGCTGGCTCGGGATGCACACATCTGTTGCAGGCATCCTTTGGGCTTCCTGCGCTTCCGCCAGGCGCCGGAGCGGTGCCTGTGCCGAGCAGGCTGGGAGCTTCCCTGAGCACCAGCACCCTGTGGGCTCCCACCTCTAGCCCAGCTGCTCCACCCCGAGCTGAGCCCTTCCCAAGGAGAAGCTAGAAATAAGTCTTCAGGAGGGAATTTGCAAGTGCTCCTGTTCAGCTGTCCGTTTACTCTTGCTTTCTTTGCTCAGAACAACTGAGGGGAAAAAAGAAAGCCCTAAGGGAAAAAAACCCTTATTCTTGGCATAATGAGTGAGCCCAGATCTTGTCAGCCTGAAGGGAAAGTGTAAGTCATGGAAAAGGGGCTTGACACTGCAGATGCTTATGTTGGTTTTTTTTTCTTTTTTTTGACTAATTCCTGGTATCTCTGCTCATGGAGAAGGTGAGGTCTGTGTTTTCCTGTTCTTTTGGATATTGGAGTGCTGCATGTTCTCCCATGTGTTAAGTGGCCCTGACTGCTGTGGCATGAGCTGCCAGAGGACTTGCTAGGTGTCCTCTCACCCATCTTGGTTACAGCTCCTGACACAACAGGAGGGAATAAAATCCTTCCATTGGTCTTAGAAATCAGAAGAAAATACAGATGTTGGATGATGAAAGAGGTCAAATATGTTTGTTTGGATCTGGATCCAGGCTATGGTGCTGAGCAATAGATGTTTCTAGCAGAGATGGGTTCTGTAAGCTAAAGAAATGCTCAGATTTGATGAAACGGGGGAAATGGTACCTTGGGCAATGGGTAACTCGATGCTACTCAGGTCAGCAAAGTCTCTGAGACCCTGGTTCTGGTGTGGTGGGAGTGCTGTGGGATGAAGCTGATGGAAGTGATGCTCAGAGCAAAGCTGAGGAGGCTCCTGTGGTGTGTGTGCACTGCACTGGCTGAGTCCAACCAGCTCCAGGGGGCTTTTTTACCTCTCCCAGCTGGGGGTATCCTGAGCTCAGCACGCTTGGAAAGGTCTTCCTGCAGGAACCCCAAAACTGTGTGATGCTGCCCAAAGGGCACCATGGTGCTTTGTTCCCTCTAAAGAGACAGTGTTGGTGTGAGGAGCCATTTAAGAGCACAGCAAGGCCGGGTAAATACTTGGGGTTGTGGGAGGGAATGCTTTCCCCAAATACTCCTTAAGATGTAAAAGCGCATTTCAATTTGACCTTGTTCTGCTGCAAACAGAGCTCTCAAGGGTTGATGCACGCATCAGTACTGGGGCAAGGCAAATGTTAAGGCTGGATGTTGGCTGGGTGGCAATTTGGGAAGGCATCTCCTCAGCTGGAATGGTAGAAGGTTGGAGTGAATGTTGCTTACAGGTGTTCCAGGTTGGTGTGGGAGCAGAAGGGTGTGGAAAAGGATGGAGTGATGGCAGAGTAGTCCCAGGAAAGAGCTGGGACCTTGGGTGGCCCCTGGACCCTGAGCTGGTTATTGCATTGTTCAGCTCTTGGGGTAAACACGTGGACATTCCAAAAATGAGCAGCTTGGGAGCTGCTGCCTGGGAGCGTGCAGGGAAGGGAGCGGACACAGAGGGGATGCAGACAGCAGGTAGAGGCAACACAGCCCTTTCTTTCCTTAGGGACAATGGGAGCAAACTCTTGCCCAAATCAGCTCCATGGCTTTCCAGATAAGTGGCAAGTGCTGATGGGCTCCCTCCTTCCCTGTAAATGTTGCTCACAGACACAGCTGAGTTTTTGGAGCTCTTTTATTTTGGTCACCATCCATTTTCCCACCAAGTCACATCATGAGAAATAGTGAGAAAAACAGGACACGTGTTTTGTAGGCACGAAAGGATCTGTGTTCTATTTATTTATTTCTCACAACTTTTGAATTATTGAAGTGCATTCAGGGGAGATTAACTTTCCCTGCTCAATATTTATTATTGTTTCATTTCCCTGAAAGTTGGAGCTACAGGAGCTTTGATGAATGGGCTGGAAGGTTCTGTAGTTTCTCTATGGCTAATCTAAATATGTCCGTATCCTTTGCTGAAAAGCTAATTTGTAATTTCCTATGGTAATGCTGCTTAGTGAATTATAATGATACACCAGGGCCTGCTTTTCATCCCAGCCCTCTGTCAGGGGAATAACGCTACCATTGGAAAATGGTGTGAAACCTGGAAACTGGCCATTAGTCCCCTAAATTTCTGGTCTAATAACAGGAATCCAGAAAGCCTGTGCACCGTCTGGTCTGTTTTCTCACTTTGGGGCTGGAGAGCATCCGTCTGCCCCCAGGTTGGTTCCAGGCACGGGAGAGGTGCCCTGTGCTGATGCCATGACCTGTGGGTTTGCGTCAGCGACCAGAGCTGGATGGTGCACGCAATCCCTGCTTCTGGAAACCTCTCCCACCACCCCAATTATAACCAAGTGTTATCAGTCTTTTGAATAATTGAAGAGGCTTTCTGTTGAATATTTAATTACAATAATATTTGGTTAGCAGGGGTTGTTGGGCTCGGTTTGTGCAATTGAGAATTGCTGCAAGAAAGGCTGTTAAAAGGAAAATGTTGTTGTCTATGATCATTGATTTATCTTTTTTTTTTCTTTTTAAGCTAATCAGTTACTTAGTTGAAATTGGTTAATTAGCTCAGCTCCATTAAGATTCTTTGGCATTTAAACTTGATGTTTCTAAATAATTATAGTTTTGCCTGCTAAGCCCACAACCCAGGGTGACCTAATTACTATTAAAGCAAGACGTGCTTTGGTCTGGCTTTAATAAGTTCCTGCTGGGAGCCCCGCAGTGAAAAATCACAGAGGCAGCAGTTCAAAGGGGAAGGGGCTTGTGCTGAGCCCTGGACGAGGAAGATGAGTGTCCTTCAGCCTCACTTCTTCCAGCTTAAACCAGGGATGGTCTTGGTTTGGGAGGAAGGGAGTCCCAGAGCATCACATGGTTGACATCTCCGTATTGTGCACTTATGTCGCAATGGATGGTCATGGCAAGCAGTTGTTTGGAGGAGGTGAGGGTTAAGATTGGTTTTAGTTAATTGATGAGTGTGAATTTGCTTTTTTTCTCTTCTCAGTCATTCCTCTTAATAAGCAGGATGAATCCTTTCAAGGTCTTTTTGGATGGGGGGAGAAAAAAAAATGGTATTAAGTTAATCTTGGTGATTTTTAACAGTATTAAGGTTATTTAGGTTATTACTAAGATCTAGTGGAAGTTGTCCCTGCCCATAGCAAGGGGTTGGAATGAGATGATCTTTAAGGTCTCTCCCAACACAAATCATTCTGGAATTCTAGGATTTTATGTATTTATTTAAAAATTTGAAATATCCAGGCCAAGTAATTAGGCATCAGTAGAGCCTCAGGTATGTGCTCATTAGTTAGTGAAGGAAATGTTTATTATCTGGGAAGGCATCCAGTCAGGGTTACTGGTGGTTGGAGCTGATGGAGCTTTAATTTGTTATGCAATGAGTAAAAGTGGAGGGTGGGAATAGGTAAAGGGCTGTGGAAATCCTCACTTCCAGGCTGTTTCCTGCCATCCTTCATGAGGGTTTCATCACAACTTCAAAGGATTGTTTTATGATGCTCTCTCCTCAAAAGCCCTTCTCTAATCCCACCTGCCTCTCCAATCACTGGTACCCAATGTGCCACATCCCAGCATCCCAGCAGCAACTGGGAACCAAGCTTTGGATAATTCAAACCCAGCCAGCATTTTCCTTGGATTGCTCCAAGCACAGCCAGGTTTAGGTGTCTTTGCCTGACTATATATTATTTTTATGAGAGGATGGGCAGCTTAGCCCGCTGGATGCTCCCTCCTCCTGCCTCTGTTGTCTCCCAGGAAGCCTCTGAAGTCCTGCAAAGCCCAAGACCTGTTGCACGTCCATGTCTTTCCCTCCCTTTCTCTATTTTCTTCCTGTTTGCAGGGCAGAGCCGGGGGATGCCTTTATTTATGTGTCCTGGGCAAGTCACCTTCAGCTCAGGGTGGGGGCTGCTTCTCCTCGAGCCCCAAAACCTGGGCAAGCAGGGCTGCTGTGCCTGCTTTGAGCAGCAGGTCGTGCTCTCTGTGTGCCGTGGGTGAGCTGGCAGGTGACACCCAAAATGCAGCTGGCTGTGATGAACCTGGGGGTACCTGGAGCTGGTGTTGGTCACTTGTCTCCTGCTGCTAAAACCACACCACGGGTGGAGGGATGGAGCAGGGAACGGCCGTGTTTGAAGTTTTATGGAGGTTTTTCATTTCTTTTTCAGCAATCAGAGGCCATGGACGGGCCTTTGATTACTCGAGGCCTCCGCTGGCTTCAGCCACTTCCGTAGCCGCGGGGCTGGAGCCGCCTCATTATCATCCTCACTAGGGCCCTGTTGATATGAGGATAATTGCATTTTGCTCAAAAGACATTAAATCACCGCGGAACAGGCAGAGGGATGTGAATTACATCTTCCCCGGGAAAACTGGGAACTCAGCAGAAGAGTTAAAAGGGAAACACTGTCCTCAGGGGGCAGGAGGAGAATGGGGCTGGCTGCGGGGGGCTGCTCTGGGCTCTCTGGGCATTCCCTGCCCTCTGAACGGGGGATACTGAGAGGGAGACAGCCTGATGTACTGGAGGCAGTCTGGGGCTGACCTTCTTTTCCCCAGAAATCTGTGGCTTCTTATTTCCAAATGCCCAAGGAACAGGATGGACTTGTAGGGAGAGAGCATGAGTGGGATGCTCTTGGAGTGCTCCATTTGATGCTGGCTTTGCTTTTCATTTGAAACAAATGTGTTTGGAAGTAACAAAATTGTCACAATTGTACAGTCAGAAGTGCCTCTTGTGATGGTTTTGCCTATTCCAGGACCTTTCCCTCCCATGATGTGCCCATGGAACTGGAGAGGGTGTTCCATAGGTGTGTTTGCCCTCATCATGTGGCCACTCCATCCCTGCTCTTCTGCTGTGATTATTTTTAAAGCAGTTTTTATTTAGTCCTGGAAATTATGAGCCTGACCCGGCTGCAAGTGAACCTGGAGCACAGAGCTCTTCCCCAGCCTGTGCAGTTTGGCCAAAGCTCTCCAGAAGCTCCACACAAGTGGGTGAATCTCCTGGCCTTTGCTGCCTGTGCTTTGCTCCTTGAGCTGAAATTGCTGGTGGGGGTCTAAGATGTTCGAGCCCATCAGGCTCTGAACAGAGGCACTGTGAAGTCAGATACAATGAGGTTATTGTGACCAGAGATGGACTGTAAAGTGGTAATTTCTGGTGTAATGAAAGAAAAGAGGATCAGTTCTGTACTGTGTTTCCTGGGGAGGGATGTGTGGCTCCTTGAGCCGTGTGCATTGTGCCAGGTAACCTCCCTCTTGCTCAGTCAAGTGGAGAAAAGCAGCAGCTGTGCAGGAATTAAAGGCATCAATGCCTTTTTCTTTGGACCCAGCTCAGGTCGAGCCCTCCCGAGCTCTGTCCGTGGGCTGGCAGTGCCCCCCTGACCCTTGGATGCTGCAGCCACCTTGGTGGAGGAGAGGAGGTGGCTGCTGGCTGTTGGGAGCTGTAAGGGCATGAGCTAACTGTGTGCAGTATCCTTCTAAAACTCAGCTTTTATTCTCATGCCGTGCGTGGGTTATTGCCGCGCTGGCGGCACTGCTGTGTGCCCACAGCAGGGAGGCTGCTCAGAGCCTGCCTCAGAGCCTGCTCAAAGCCATGGAAAGCTGCTCCTTAACTTCATTGGGCTGTGGCTGAGGCAGGAGAAAAGGGGCTGCTCTGAGAAGGACGTTCCCTCCAGCCCTGCTTTGTGTGCCAGCGCTGGGCTCCGCTTGCAGGGCTGATCAGGGACGAGGGAATCCCTGCTTTTGCATGGTCGGCTCCTTAACTTGTGGGAAGATGGTCTGGCTACCTCCCACCAGTGGGAACCACTTGGCAGCATCCCTGAAAACAGTCCAGCTGCCTCCCACCAGTGGGAAACACTCAGCAGCATCCCCAAAAGTGGTCTGGCTGCCTCCTACCAGTGGGATGCACTCACATCATCCCCAAGAGAATCTTTTGTTAATAAGTCCCTCCACCTTCCTGGCAAGGGGGCTTGGGAAGTGATGGGTGGGTGCCCACCTTACCCTGTGCCCTGGTAACTCCTGTGTTTTCCCACTCTGGACCCCTCCTGGCTGGCCTGTGTGGCCACTCCCATCTCCTGAGTCACCAGCCCAGTAGATTTTTGGAGGTGGTTTGCAGCAAGGCACGTTTTTATTTTGTTCTTTAGAGCTTTGCAGCATTCGGGGGAAACTGGGATGTCTTTGAACCATTTAAAGTATTCCTAATAGGTTACCTTGAAAGCTTTCTGCAGTCTTGAATGAATCAAAGTGCAAATGTTTATAATGCAACACCCACATAGGCTGGGAGAGGAATTTTATTAAGGCAGGAGAGTCAGAAAACAATAATAATAAAACATGTTTTATGAAGTTGGTGAGAAACTTATAAACTAGGTGGAGTTTTACAGCAGATGAATTTGATACAAGTTGTAAATTTGAATTCCCAGGCTGGTCCTCAGGTCCTGCTCTTTATTACCTGAAATAACATTCTCCACTTTTAATAGCTGGCTGCGGCAGAGCGAGCGCGGTTTTATCTTTCTAAATGATCCACCGTGCGTGTCTTATAATCAAACTTCTGCCCATCCTCAGGGTTCCAGCCCTTTCCTCGAACAGCCAATTAGCAAATTGCTGCTCTTTCCTTTGCTGCTACAGGGGGACTTTGGGAATCCTTCAATATATCCCTATGTCTGGATTACTGACATTTTTTTCCAGGAGAAACCACTTTATTTTCTGAAAAGAGAATGTTTTGTTAATACATCAGCAAAAAGGGATTGAAAGATGCTCTTGATAAATCAGTGTTTTGCAGTGCCAACCTGCTGTGTTTCCCTGTTCCTGGCACTGCTGGCAGGGATGGGGGCATTTGCTGGAGCATCACTGTGCGGGGACTGATGGCCTTTTGAGGTGTTTGGTGTCTGTTCCCATTTTTCTTTCCCATGTTGCCTTGAGAATCCCCCCTTTTCCAAACAGTTTCCTTGTGGTGGAATGCAGGGACCAGCAAGGTGTCAGGGCATGAGGTGGCTCTGTCCATGTTCCAGGGGTGGCCTCCCAAGGGTGGCATGTGTGGAGTTCCTGACTCTCCTCAGTTCTGTCAACCCCTCCATGCCACTTGGCTGTTAGCAGCTGTACCTGAGGAAAGGGTATAAAAATGGTTTCTCAGTCCCCTGTCCTGTCTGTGCACACACCAAAAGATTATTCCTCTTGAAAAATAAGTGATTGCTTAAGTAAAGCATTTGAGCTAATGGCCAGATTATTCCCTTTAAAATGGGAAAGTAATTAGGGATGTTTTTTAAATAGGCTTCCCACCCTTGGATCTGCTGGGATTAGCTTATGTGGGTGTGTAAATATTTAGTTTCCAAGGACTGTTTTTTTTTCCCTTTCTTTTTTTCCCCCCCTCCCCTTCCTTGAAGTAACAGCGGCGATAAGCAACAGAAATGAGGCAGCCAGAATATAACTGGAATTAAAGATGACCCTAAAATGAAAACGAAATTGAGGCTCTGCTGGTGTGATCTACCAGAGGTTTCCTCTGTGTGTGTGTGTGGAATTGAAGAGAAGTCATTGGATGCTGGGGTGTTTGGGATGATGGGAGAACAAGTCCAACCCCAAATAAGAGCTGTGGTCGAGCATGGTGGGCTTGATTGGATCTTCTTCCCGTGGCTGCCTGCTAGCTGGAGGGAATTTTTGAGCTTGTTTCCATGTGTGGAGGTCCCTCTTTAACATCCAAACAATTTTAACTTTGAGCACCAAGGCGCTTTGATGTTTGGCTTCAAAACTGCTTCTTGTTTTGAAACTTGTTGCAGTGCTTGCAATGTGTTGGTGAAGCTGGGAAGGCGAGCGAAAAGAAGCTGAAAGCAGAAGCAAAATATGCAATTAGATGCAAAAGTGGTTTTAAGTGAGTGATGTGATGGAGTTGCAGATTACAGGAACAGTTGGAGCCAGTCATTCATGCAGCTCTCTTCGAGGTCTGCATCCCTAGAGACTCCTGCAGCTGGGGAGCACCTTGCCAAGTCAGAGGAGGCCAGATCTTGCATTCCCCCCATCCATGCAATGGATAAATCCCAAGCCCTAGTGAGCCACCAGAAGAAAACCTGGATTAGAAGAAAAGCTGCACAGCCCCAAAGTTGGAGCTGTCATTGATATGCCATGTGGCTTTGGTTTCGTCCTGCTGCTGGGAGGTACTTAGGAGATACTTCTGGGGCATCGTGCTTCAGATCTTCATGCACCCATCATTTTTCTTTCTGGCAGGGATTATTTATTGCAAGCATTAACCTGGAGCTGCTTTCAGGTGCCTCAGTCATTTTTTAAAGGCTGCATTTGTACTGTTCAGCTGTTTTTGGCAATTTGGGACTTTTTGTTTGCTTGCCTGCCTGCTGGAAAGTCTTCAGAGGTTGTTTAGGAGGCGAGGGGAGCCTGTAGATCCTGAGTTTTTTGTTTGGTTTTTTTTTTTTTTTTTGTTATTATTATTATATATTATTATAATTAAAACATATTTTTAGCAGCTGAAATTCAAACCCGTCTGGGTATTTATACAGCAAGATGTTTTGGATGAGGAATAGGCCAAGAGAGTCACGTGGTTGGGGCCAATGTGAAACAAAAGAATCCATTTATTATCCAGGCAGGAAATTTGTTCCTCGGGATGTTGTAGCTGCAGACATAATGATTTCATTTCCTCTGGTTCACCCAGATTAATGGCTTGTGCTCTTTTGTTTGTGTGCCTGTGTTATTCCTGCAGCCTGCCTTCCCCTCCCGCTCCGTGCCGGCGTGTGCGAACATGTGTGCGAGTGCCCTGGGCGAGGAGGGGGCACGGGGGTCTCCAGGCTGCAGCAGGATGCCTGGGATGGTGGGAGAGCTGAGCAGAGCCCCAGGGACCACCTGGGGAATCCTTCCTGGCAGTGATGGATGACGTGTCTGGGGGTCTTCTCCTGCTGCATCTGTGGGGTTTTTCTCCTACTTACATTTCTGGGGATCTTTTCCTGCTGTGGTCACCAGAGCAGTGAGAGGTGTTTTCCTGTGAAGGTGAGATGGGATGAGTGAGGTGAAGAGTTTTAGACAAGTGTGAATGTTGAACTTGAGGAAGGTGTGAGAGCAGCGTGTCTTCTCCACAGCCATGCTCCAGGATTTTTGTAGGTGTTGAGTACTTGGTAGGAAACCCAAACCTTTGCACTGTCCCAAACATCAGGTGGGGAGACAACTCTTTCCCCAAGGAGCTGTGCTGATGTAGGAGTTGGTCCATGGCTATGGGTGAGCAGTTCCTTCCTGGCTGTGTGAATTTGCCTTTCATTCCAGGCTGGTCCCAGCCCTCACAGGACCACTGTGATCTGGGGCTGGTGGTACTTACACTCTGTCCTTGATAAAAACCCAGCAGACCCATCTTTGTGGACACTCCCAAGATTAGCAGCAGCCTTAATCACTCCCTTTCTCTCTTTCTGAGTGTTTGCCTTTCAAAAGTGATGTGACAGGCAGACGGTGCCTTTGTGTTGCTGTTGTCTGGTGGGTCCTTGTGGAGTTTTGGCAAAGAGCTTTTAATTTACTGTGTGCAGCATGACCCAGTCTTCTGTTCTGGATTGATCTGGAGCAACCTCGTGGATTGGAAGCACCCATTTTTGATGAAGCAGCTCATCACTGATAAGCGTGGTGCTGCCTAGAATCCACCTGGAGAAGGATTGGTGACTGTCTTGCTGCCCCCAAGCTTGCTCTTCCTCCTTCCCTTCTTTAGATGCTTCTACTCCAAACTGGGGGAGGTGAGTTTCTTCCACTTTTTCTGGAGGAGGTTTTCTAGCAGGGACATAACTCACTGAAGGAAGGCCCTCTCGGCCATCAAGGTGCATGTGCCACTCCTGCTACCATCCATATGGGGCCTTGGTGCACCGATCTCACCTTGGACACGTGTTGCTCCTTCTTGCTTTTGTTGTCCTGAGCTTTTGTGCCATGAGGGGTGTGAGCCTGCTATTCTATTCAAACTCTGCAGATGAGAGGAATGGGAAGCTGGTACCCTGTCAAGCCCTGGGCGCTTTCTTCCCATCTGCCTGCCCTCCCAAATGGCTCCTGTGTTGCCCAGGTGACAGAGTTTGCGAGGATGTGACAGCTCTGTTGCGCAGAAGATGATGAACAGTAATGAGACCCTGAGCACAATGTGCACTTAAAGTGATTTATTTCAGCAAGGAAACCACAATCAGGGAGGATGGGTCACCGTCATCAGGAGAAGAGGTGGGTATGGAGATGAGCTTCAGGGGAACTTTATCATCAACGAGCAATGCTTTAAAAATGAGCAGAGCTGGTGTTGCATGAAATGGAGCTCTTCTGGTTGTGCCGGGACCATCCCTCACATGCAGCAGGTCACAGGCACTTCCTGGGCTTTGGTCAATGTCTGGGCTGGCTGACTGGGGAACTTCTCCTTGGTTACCTCCTGCAACTGTGCTGAAGTTTTTTGGTGAGGTGTCACCCGTGTGTAAAGTCAGCATTTGGGAAGGAGACTGTCCTGAGGAAGGGGGGGGGGGGTGGGAAAAAATCCCTGAACCCGCTTTGGCGCGGCTCCCGGCATGCAGATGGCCGTCCTCATGCTGGAGCCTTTTCCCAGCTTGCGCAGGCGCTGGGGCTGGAGGCAGGGGTGTGCCAGGCAGGCTGGCTGCCAAGTGGCACCTCCTGCCAGCATCCTCCTCTTCCTCCTCCCCTTCCTCACCCCTAGGGCCTGTGGGAGCTGTGGCTGTGTAGCAACTCAGCTGGGCACTGCAGCTTGCAGGATAAGCTCGGCCTAAAAATGGCACTGAGCAAAATCTTGTGATTTAAGGTTGACTTAGAGTAGTGCTCATGTTTCTTCCCTTCTCACAGAAGAGGCTCCTGGCATGGGGGGATCTCTGGTGCTGCCTCTGTGCTGGCGTGAGCTGGGGGGCAGGCAGCTGTTTGCCCACTGCTTCTGGAACCATTTGGGTGATGCACCATGAGCTTACAGCAAAGGGTCCTGAACCCCTGCTGCTGAAGAGCATCTTCCAAGGTGATTACAGTTGCTCATTGTTGTTGGTGAATTTGGGCAAGGATTTAACCAGCCCCACTGGCCTGCTGGAGCTGGCACTTTGTGTGAATGGGTGTTTGGAAATCTCAGCAAACACTCACCAGACCAGCTGTGTGTGTACATACCTAAAGGTGGCTCAGACTGATAGGAAAGCTTTTTGGATAGGTTGCAGGATGGTTACAGATCCTGACCACTGCTTGTTTTGTCTAAATCTAAAAGTGGAGAAGAAGAAAAAAAAAAAAAAAAAGGCAAAGTTGGGAGAGCCCAGGATGAGTTTCCAGTGCATTTTGGGAATTCCAGGGCATTTGTATGTGGAGCCAGAGCAAAGAACCCAGCAGGGTCTCCTGATGGGGTGCTCTGCCCTTTCCAATGGACTGGTTGGCTTTGCCACGTCCCTTTTTGATGGTGGGGGGGATTGAGTGGGTGATGGGCTTCTCCACCAAGACATTCTCAGGGATGCAGGCAGAGCCTTCCCCCAGTCCCATCCGTGTCCTGACAGAGGCTTCCCTGTGCTGCCGGCAGCCGTGTGCCGCTGTGCTGGCACAGATTTATCGCTCCTTGCCTGGTTTGCACTCCCAGCTGACTCCATATGGTGCAGAAGCCGGAGAGATGATGCTCGGCACGGCCGGCGCCGGGCTGGGGGGCGGCGCGGGAGCCGGCGCTTTTGCAGCTTGCTCCGTTTGAGGTTCAATATTTCCACCTCCTCCCCTTGACAACTCTGCTCCCGCAGCTGCGGATTGCTCGTCATCTCCAGCACAGCCGGAGCATCCCGGTGCGTTTCCACGCTCGCCCTGCTGCTTTCCCTCTTCTCCCCCTGAGATCCCCTGTGCATGGGTGGACCAGAAATGCTATTTTTTAGTTCTTATGAAATTTTTGGCTGGCCCCCTAGAAAGCTTTAGTATGTGTCACAAGCTGCATTAAAAAATAGAGGATCAATGTGGCTGCAGCTGGTCTGTGCTGGGGTGAAAAGTGTTGGTGACTGGGAGAACACCAAGCCCTTAGCTGCACTGGGAACAGTTGTGCCCAGGCTAAGCTTGAGTCCCCTGGCAGTGCGTGCTCTGAGCAGTCTGTCATGTTTGTGGCTCACGTAGAATCCCTGTGACATTTTAAAATAAGATCTAGTAAATAGGAGCCAGAGGGTGCCAGGTGCAGCTCTGGGCGCGAGGGCTCTCTGACAGCAGGGCTGGCATTTCAGAGTTAGGGCTCCATGAGACGCCTGTTTTTGTAGTGAACGTGAAGCTTTTCTGGAGAACATGGTCCAAGACAGTGACTCATCCTGAATCTCTAAAGATGTGATAAAGGCGTGTAGGGAAACGCAGGATAAATGTTTTGATTTTAGAGTTTTCCTCACAGGCGGTGCTACCCTGGAGTAAGGCAAAATAAATCCAGCGGGGAAGGAGAGCTGTGGGAAAAGGCGGAGACAGGTCTGGCACATGAATTCACCAAGGCTCAGTGCACCCACTGTACTCCAGCACTGGAAGTTGGCTTTGGAGACAAGCACGTGCTCCTGAAAGACATATGTGAGCCCGCTGCTTGGGAGATCCCCTGCAATCCCATGGGTCCCATGGATCCAGGCACGAAGACTGTGTATCCTTGTAATTCATCCTAGCACGTGTAATTGCAGATGCTATTGATGTTTATGGCAGCTCTGTCTTCTCAGATGACTAATTCTGTACTTAGAGGCTCTCATTTCCAAGGGAATCCCAGCTGATAAGGAGCCCACTTCCACGGAACTCATTAGGCTTCAAATGGCCCTTGTCTGCAAAATCTCACATGCTGCTTGTATTTATTATTTTTTATCTCTTTTTGGAGTTCCTTGCTCTCTGATAGTGTGATGAAGTTCCCTTTTCCCAAGAGGGGAGCTCCTGGCAGAATGTCCCTTATGAGTGAGCTCACTTGCTTCCATTGAACCTGGCTGGAGCACACCCCATGCAGCCCATGTGGGTATTTGGATATTGACCAAGATGTGAGCTACGGAAAAGTAGTGGAAAACAGGAAGTTATTGGCATTATTACCCAGCAATGTTTGGATTATTCTCAAGACTTGGTGCTCCCCAGATGTATGATGGGTTGGGGCTCTGGATCCTCCTTGTTCTCTCGGCTGGTGAGATGGGTGTCTGAGCCAGCTGGTCTCCACCCAAAGAGTCCAGTGATGTGAGGCTGCTGTGCCCAGCCTGTGCTGGGACCACCTGACTTCATGGACAAGGGACAGAGAATCCTCAGGCACCTGACCTTCAGCCTTCATCTGCTTTGCCCTGTGCTCCTGAGGGGTGACCTCATGGATACTGAACAGCAGATGGGTGCTCTGCCAACCTAAGTGATCTTTCCTTTAAACCTGGCCTTCTCCACCACGTGGCTGGACCTTCTCTGAGGTAGTCTCAACAAAGATTTTTGGAGGTTAAGGTTTCTCAGAGAGCCTCTGCCCATTCCTGGTTGGCTGAGTTCCTCTTCCACATCTTGTGGAGGATGAAGTGAGTTACATGCCAAGCCTGACATATGGTGATTTCTGGGGCAGGCTGTGGCATTCTGAGAGGTTTGCTGGCAACCCAGCCTCGAGAAAGCAGGGATGGGGATTTAGATGCATAGTGACGTTGTTCTGGAAAATGTTCTCCTGAAAAACAACTGCATCATCTGCCTGCCCTGAATGGGCCCTTGGTGTGGCTGGGTCTGTCTTGGGTGGGGGCAGGGTGTTCATTAAAGTGCTCTCTCAGCCCTTGTTGCTGCTTGACTTTGAGTTGCCAAACTGTAAATGACGATGTACGGATGGTGACCCGTGCGGATGGTGTGTGTAGATTTTGGGTATCCAGGGCCTGTGTTCAATTATAAAAAGTATGATATCAGCAATTGATTCTGTCATGACAGGAGCAAATGAGTTCCTGATAGTTGAAAACTTGTTTCCAAATTTTCTAAAATAGGTTTGCAATTTAGAAAACAAAAGGTATTGAAAGCCCTATCTTTTTTCTCTTATCTTTCCATTTGATTTGGTCCCCTTTGTTTGTTTTTTTTCCCGTGATGTGTGCATTTTTGGGTAATTGTCTGTCATTTCCTTCCCCTTCCCTTATCTCTCCCTCTGCAGTTCTCTCTCTCTTCCTCTCTATCCCTCTCCCCTTCTCCCTCCCCTCAGTAATTTATTTGCAGGCGGGTTGTCTCTTTGATTTACTGTCTCTCTCCTCGGTAGGATTATGATAAATGGATTGTATGGCTTTGTCTGAGCTTGCCCAACATCACGTACCCACGCTGGGTCAAGTCCCTTTGGAACCTGGAAACTGAGGGGAGATGCTGGGACTGGAGGTGGAGTGAGAGTTGTCAACAGGACTTGGTCCCTATGGTCCTGACTTTGCATCACCTCCTGAACTTTTTTTGGCTGGGGTTTTGGTTTGGGTTTTTCTCTTGCTGCGCGTGTGTGTGAATGCCAGGATGCTTGCAAAAATGGAAGCAGGTATTTGATTGGGTGCTTTCAGGCACATCAATCAGCATATTTCAATTTAGTGTATCCTGATGTGGGGAGTGTTTGCCACTTGCAATTAGAGCGTTTCATCCCGCGGCGCAGCAGGCAGCGCTTTATTGATAAAGTTGTTCTGTAGTTGCTGAGCAAACACCCCCAAATCTGAGCTTCATTAAGTTATCGCCTGCCCTGCTGCGATGCATCTTCATTGCTCGCTGAAATCCATGGCATTGACGGGAGATCCCGGAGGAGGCCAGGACTGTGCTGTGCAGCCACAGCTTAATGTATCCCATCACAAATTGACACAGCACACTCGGTCTCGCCTGATATATAGAAATTCCTTCCCTTTCCAGCTGGAAGTGAGGGGTTTTTTGGCCACCACAGATCTCCTCATGCTGGCAATGGCTGGAATGTCTTTGCAGAGCAGGCTCAGCTGCTCCTCTCTCCTGAGAGGTTCGCACAGACCCTTAAAATACAGAAAGGCAATATTTTGTGTTGACTTGTTGTTGTTTAGCGCGTCCTCCCCCTCCGTGTCTGGGTTTGTTACTCGGTGGGTAATCCTTCATAACGAACCCGCGGGAGATTGATGGGGAGAGCTCGTTATGCACTTCCAGAGCTGTTCCACCGTCGTTCTATAGCAGCAAAATGCACCATTAAAGGCAGAGAGCCCTGGGAATGATGGGACGTAATTAGTTGTTGCTGTAATATTTTTGATTGAAAGCGCAGAGATGCTGGAAGCGGCTTGGGGAAGTCAGTGCTCTCAGGAAGCTGTGAAGAGCAGCAGCTCTTGTTGGAGGGGAGAGGCTGATCCTGCTCGTACCTTTGCTGCCACTCCAGTGCTGTAATTAAACCGTCTGGGAGATGCCACGGCGTTCCTGCTGTGCAGGAACTGTGCTGGCTCCAGCACAGCAGCACTGCCCTCGCAGTTCCAAGCAGGAACCAGTGGGGAGACCCCCAGCAGAAGAGACATTTTGGGTGGGATGTACCTCCAGTAGCTCACTGCCTTAATCCCTGTGGCAGAACTGTATGGATTTTGTGTTCCTGCTTTTTCCTAACTTAGTCTAAATTTTAGGATATATTAAAAACTTGCACAGGCAACCGTGGACTTGTGGTTAGAAATGTGGTCATAGAGAGGAACCTGGAATTACTCAGGCAACTTCCTGGTGTGTGCTTGAATGCTTTCATGGAATCATAGAACCCAGAATGGTTTGGGTTGGAAGGACCGTAAAATTCCTATTCTTCCACCCCCTGCCATGGGCAGGGACATCTTCCACTGTCCCAGGTTGCTCCAAGCCCATCCAGCCTGGCCTTGGACACTTCCAGGGATGGGGCAGCCACAGCTGCACTTGGCAATCTGTGCCAGGGCCTCATCTTCCTCACAGGGAAGAATTTATTCCCAATATCCAACATAAATGTACTCTCTGTCATTGGGAAGCCATTCCTCCTTGTCCTGTAACTCCATGCCCTTTTCCACAGTTCCTCTTCGGCTCTCTTGGAGCCCCTTTATGTACTGAAACAGCAATATATGAGAGCCTTCTCTTCTCCAGGCTGAACAATCCCAATTCCCTCAGCCTTAACTCATAGCAGAGCTGCTCCATCCCTCTAGGTATCTTCTTGGCCTCCTCTGGACTCCCTCCAACAGCCCCATGTCCTTCCAGAGCTGGACACAGTGCTGCAGGTGAGATCTCACCAGCGTGGAGTGGAGGATAAACTAACCTATGGGAACAGTGAGAATTAAATTCTGATTATTCCGCCGGCACCTGTGGGACTTTCCTTCCATTGGCATCGAGAGGTGATGCACGCCATGAGTGTATGGAGTGGTGATGATGGTGCCACCATGGTGCCACCTGCACGTGGACATGGCTTGAAGTCACAGCAGCCCCGGGAAGGCAGAGCTTGCGATACCATAGCAGTTAGTGTTATTTAGTACTAGGCTTGAGGATAAAGCGTCTTGGCGCTGTTTCCCTGTCATTCCCTTTCCCTGGTAATGTCACCAAACTTGGACAGAAGCTTCCCAAGCTGTGCGTTCGCCTTGGGCTGATTTTGCTGAAGCTCTCAGAAGGGTAGGAAGAGGTAGGAAGCAAACTTGGCATTTATGAGCGTGAAATAGAGGGGAAGATATAGTGCTTTCCTTATGGATAAGAAGCCTTGCTATTGTTCCCCTTCAGAAAACCACGCTGTGGGGCTGGGGGTGCCCAGGGATGTGTTCTGGATTTTGTGCTGACCCCATTGACACTTACTGAGGCACATCAGGATGAGTCTCTGAGGATCCCACCTGTGGAGCATCCCCTGCACCCCAAACCCGAGCCCTGTGTGCTCTGCCCCACCCCTCACTCACCTGCCCTCCCACCTGCCCTCCCTCCAAAGGCTCAGCTATCTGCACCCACCTCCCTGCTCCCCACGTATCTTGGGGGGCTTATTTCCAGCAGCTGGCATACTTTCCAAATCTCCCTCTCCCCATCTGTTGTTATCAAGCCTCCTCTCTCCTTATTTTGCTTAATTTCTATCTTTTTCCTCTTGGTTGTCTTAGACAAGCCCGTGTCTCTCTACATATGCCCAAGCATTTGCTTTGGAGTGCCTTAGGCTGGTTCCTGCCGTTATCTTCTTGCAGGAGGGAGAGAGCTGCTGTTCCTTGCTTCGGGAGAGGGACCCGAGGCAATTACTGAGGAGTGATGCACTTGCTGAAGTGTCTTTGTGGCCTTCCCGAGCAGAAAATTTGTTGTTGTATCTCTTTCTTTCCAGATAACAGCGTCAAAACGCGATCAGGTTGGCTTAGTTTGGGTTGGCCCTCTCCCTTTGTGTGTCTCTGCCTGCAGCCCGACCCCGCCCCCTTCTAGGAAAAAGTGACACCTTCTCATGGCCTGATCGGCAAGAACCTGCCGTTGGGAGGTCTGAAATATGGGTTTCAGGCTGGGAGTTTTGGGAAATAAGTTCTGCTTCATTTTGGACAGTTCAGAAAGGTTTTTCTGGAAGAGGCTTCAGTCCTGCGGGAAGAGTGGTTGGCAAGACGGCATCAGCTGGTGTGAGATGAAGGCTATTCTCGCCCAAATAACTTATTTTTTCCTTGCTGTTGGAAGGATGCCAGCCCATCCTTCACTCCTCTGAGGCGCAGCTTATCCTGCCGCAGGCATCATCTCTGACCAGGTTTGCCCAGGGGGGTGTGGGGAGCCTGGGACAGCAGCGAGTCCTCCCTGCCTGGATCACGCGAGTGCCATCCCAGATGGAAGTGCTGCTCGGTAAAGGGAAGCTGGTGCATTCTAATTGCTGGCATCTTTACTTGTTACGAGTGTAATTGTGAGTAGACGTTTGTTTTTGTATTGATAATTAGGGACTGGAACAGATGGTGAAGGCTTAGTTTAAAGTAATGTGTCCATTAAAGAAAATCTACTGTATACAGCTGAAGATTCTTCACTCCAAGAGAGCTCAGCTCTCAGTAGCAGAGCTCCTCTCTCCCTAATGAGGGGTTGGGCTGTCACAGCCTGGCCAGCGGAGCCTCCGATCCCGGAGACTTCTCCCAGTGAACGTGTTGAGCTCCCTCCTGATGGCAGAGCATCCCCAGGTACCCGCTGTGCCCACGTGCAGGCGGGCAGGTGTGGAGGGAGATGCTGGGGGAGCGAGCCTGGGGCAGGGAAGGGGGTGGCAGTGTCTTGGGCACGGAGCTTGGCATGGTGGGACTGCTTGATCCAGGTGACAGGCGACATGATTCACTCGACCTGGCCAACAATGCCGTGCTGGATGTCAGAGGTGCAGGGAAAGGATGTTCCCCTGGGGGTTTAATTAATACCCTGTGCCAGTTAACAAGGATTGGGCCTCACGGAAGGGCGAGGCAGGTGGGATGGGAGGTGCAAGGTGTCTGTGTGGCTTCTCTGCTCATTAGGGCTGCTCAGGCACTGATCTGCACTAAATCCCCTCATTAGCAGCGTTCCCTGGCTTGCCTCCTTGCCAAGTGATGGATAGGTGGGGCGTTGATCCTGGGTCCCCCAGCCTGTAGGGATATTTTGCAGATGTGGGTGTTGGGATCTCTATCTTGTTCCCCATTTCTCAGCAAGGATTGGGGATCTGGGAACCCTCTCCTGTTGAAGGAGGGTGCTCAGCAGCCACAGCCTCAAGCAGCCTGGCCATAAGTGCCCCACCAAGGTCACAGTGTCACTTTTTCATCACAGAAAATGAAGTAAAATCCAAGGTTTCCTGCAAGAGGAAATAGGAGAGGTCAATAGGAAGTTGCTGAGCCATGTCCTTCTGATGCCAGTGCCTCTGCAGTCACAGGGTTGGGTGAGCTCAGCAGGAATTTGAACTCGAAGGGGGAATTTAACCATCTTACTGTATTTAACAAAAAACTCCCAAATTAACAATTTTTCCAGTTTATGGGTCTTGTCTATGGCAGTGCCCTTGGGAGACAGGACAGGATCTGTGCAGGAGATGGTCTATAGGGGGTCAGGTTCTCAGCCCTCTTTTTCCTTTGCTTTGCAAATTTCTTTGGAAACATGGAACCATTGAAGTGCAAATGTTGTTCACAAAAATGGGATCCAGTATGCAGCAAGCCAATAATTACACACTTGAGAGAGAGATTGATTATTTATTTCAGAGTTGCCCAAGCCTGGATGCTTGGTGGTGTTCAAGCACTCCAACTGTCAAAGCTTTTTACTATTTATACATTTTAGCAATCAAAAGAATTAGCATTTGTTGGCTACAATATTCTCTTATTAATTAATATTCTATCTTCTGTTGGTTAATGACTATCTTGTTTCTCATGCTTATTAGTCCACATGATCAGTCTTTCTCTTCTTTTGGGTCAGTGGTTTCTTGGGTCAGTGGTCTGTGAGTCGTTGGTCATGACCTGCCCCTGCCAGAATTACCTTTTACCCAGCTGGGGCTGATTTCAGCACAGTCGCTGGGGTGGCTTCATCAGTTTCTTCCTGATTTTGGGGGTTCTGCCGAATGTCCTTGTGGCCTCCAAGTTCTGCATTGGGTGTGCCCACTCTCATGGCACATCACACACATCCTTCTTCCCAAGCATTGTCAACCTCCCCTAGGACTGAGATCACTGAAACATGTGGAGCCCCAGACCTTAACAAGGCAATTCTACTGAAAAGGATTTCTCTTCCCAACACCTGGGCATCACTTAGAGCTTGTGAGCCGCTGTTTCACAGTTTGAATCTCCTTTCTTGTTGATTGGGCTTGAAACTTATGAAGATCAAACATTAAGGAACATCCTTTCTTAAGAAATTTTTGCATATTCCACATTTTGCATCACAAGCTCTGCATCTGTGGTGGAAGCTTCTTGAATGTGACTTCCCTGGTCACAGGCCACAGAATCACCCAGGGAGTCCAGAAACATCCAAAGTGAAAGCTTCTCTGCGGTTTCTTTCCATTTATTCATTTATTGTTAATTAATTTCTCTATTTACTTAGTTATTTTGAGGTCTTCCTCAGCGTTGCTGCTGCGCCTTCCTGCTTTCCTTCCAGAATGTGGAGCCTTTGGGGAGGAACTCAGGAGGAGGGAAGGGGTGAGACTTTAGGAGGGGTCCTGGTGAGTATCATCTCAGAGCAGAGCTGGTCCTCGCGTGCTGCCGTCCCGCAGGCGGCTGTGCTTTATCAAAAGTACATTCCTCTGTCCAAGCCTGGGGAAGGAAGCTGTGAGCGTGTGGGACAGGAAGGGACATGATGGAGTGAAAAGCCTTTCTGAATAAACCTTTGGAACAAGTGCCCTTCCTGTAGTGGAGCCTGTCCTTATGTATCACAGAGGGTGGATGAGCCAGCTTGGTTCCCAGCCTGGCCATGATGCCCGTGTCTCCCTGTTCTGCGCTGCCTCAGTTTCCCCTGCGTGGCACAAGGACACCTTGTTTGCTTTGGGGGAGAATACCAAGTGTTTTAGGAGCTCTCAGATCATGCCTTGCCATGCAGCCGACTGGCAAGGGGCACTGAGACATGTTTGCATGGCCTGTGGCTTCCACCTCCACACCCATTTATGCCTGCTCATTTGAAGGGCTGTTGCAAGGATTAATGGCTGTTTAATTAGGGGCTGGGCTGTTTGGAAGGGAAGGAAGGCGTGGAGGTGGTGGGAAGGTGAGGGGTGGTGAGAACAGAAACTTGCTGAGGTCTGCAGCACAAGCCCCTGGCCCAATTTTGACAAGCGCCTGGAATGATAGAACAAGGGGGAATGGCTTTCCACTGCCAGAGGGCAGCGTTAGATGGGATGTTAGAAATCCTTCCCTGTTAGGGTGGTGAGGCCCTGGCATAGCTTCCCAGAGAAGCTGTGGCTGCCCCTGGATCCCTGGAAATGTCCAAGGCCAGGTTGGACGGCGCTTGGAGCAACCTGGGATAGTGGAAGGTGTCTCTGCCCATGGCAAGGGGTGGAACTGGGTGAGCTTTAATACTCTTTCCAACCCAAATCATTCCTGGATTCCATAATTCAAGGCTGGAGAGGAATTGCAGTTGGGATACTTCATTTTTAGCTGCCTTCTGCCAAATGGAAAATGACCAAAATTCTAAAGTGACGTGTGACAGCGTGAAGGTCACCACGCTTTTCTGTTTCCCAAGTGGAGCAGGAGTGAAACATCTCCTCTCCGAGGGCACTGTGAGCAGGAACAGCCTGGCTCCGTGCAAAGCAGGGGGGCTGTGGGCTTTGAACACTCCTTGCAATGCCACTGCAGCATCCTGAGACCTGTTTGAGGTGCAGAAGCTTTGCCAGCTCCCAGTGCTTTTCACTCCATGCCTGGAAATTGCCTTGCTCCCCTGCCCTGAGGCCATGCTCACCCCTGGGAGGGGTTTTGGGAGCGTTTTATCACTCGTGTCAGGGTGGGGAGTTCCTGGTCACGCTTCTCCAACTTCGCATCCTGGAGCGGCCGGCAAAGGGAGGGGTTGGAAGATTAATTGGAGCCTTGTTTCCCGCTTGTGATTGCTGGAGCAGCCGTGGAGAGATTAAAAGCAGCAGCCCGGCGGCAGCACAGGTTCCTGGGCTGATTTTTATTTCCTGACCTTTATTTCTCTGGTTGCACCTCTTTTCCTGGCACTGCTGTGAGTACCTGGGACCATGCAGGAAAGGGGAGGGATTGGGGATGCGCAGCTCTGCCAGTTGCCAGCGGCACATCTCCTCCTGTTTGGTCGGGATGCAGGAATTGAGGCAATTAATCTGCATGTCTGCTTGCTGCAAACAAATAAATAAAACCTGGAGGGTTTTCCCCATCTGTTTCTTTATGGTGTTGCTCTCGCAATTACTCTTGTTGTGTTTTGTTGTTTTGCTTTTTTTTTCCCCGTCTAAAAGTAGGGAATGATGTGACTCGGTGAAATACATCATCTTTTTTGTGTTAGTGATAGTATTTTTCTTTCCTGGGCAGGGAAGGGTCAGAGCTGGCAGTGTGAGCTGGGTTCAGGCCATGGCTCCTTGCTAAGAGTCTTGTCCTGCGCCGTTTGCTCCAGAGCAAAACTGCCTTCAGTCCATTAGGGCACCTGCTGTTTATTCCTGAGCTCTCCAAGGGTCAGGTGCATGCTCTGAGAAAGCAACTGAGTGTTTTCCCACGTCTTTGTGCTCACAAAGTAATGGAAAACTTAGGGAATAATTACTTTCCTTTTCTCCTGTTTCCTCAGAAACTTTGATGGATACGCGGACGGCAACGGCCGAGCTGGGCTGGACCGCCAACCCACCTTCAGGGGTAAGTTCCACTTGTCCAGCTGACCCTTATGTGATCTAGGAGAGGTCCATGCTTTTAACCCCACTATTTATAGGGGTAAAACGCTGTTGGGAAGCCAGAGGAGTCACAGTGGGAGCAGCAGTGCCCCATAGGGCTGGTGTGGAGTGCCAGGGCATCGCTGTCCGGCTGAGCCAGGCTGAGCATCCTTCCCCAAGCCAGTCCTGGGACTTGGTGAAGATGGAGCTTATCTCCATCTCCTTGCTTTCTCTTTCCCTTCCTGTCCTCCTTCCTCTTGAAGGGTTCAGCCCCATCACTGCTCTCCATCCCCCTGCTCGTGCCTTCCCTCTTCCTGTGCCAAAAGGTTTATAATTAGGAAACATTAGCAGGCTCCAAACAGCTTTCATACCTGGAACATCATCCATAATTGCACTCGGCAGTGCTCTTCCTTGGCTATTAATGTCACTTTTATGAAGTAATGAGGAACCAAACACCCTGAGGCACTTAAAACATCTTTTTTATATAATACGAGCCTTTGAGGAATGGAAGCATAAAATAACCTGACTCACATTCTCCTGGCAGAAAAAGTGAGAGATGGAGCTGCGGGTGGGAGGGGATGTGAGCTGATGGATGGGCACCACGGTGGGACCGGCAGGCAGGGAGCAGCAGCAGGGCCCATCCCTGGGGACTCCAGGATGTGACACCAGAGGGGAGAGGATGCCAGGCTGAGTGGGTGTCACTGGCTTGGCCAAGTCTTCAAAAGAAATTATTTTGCACACCATCACCAAAGCTGGGCCACACCTGCAGCAGGCATGAAATCCACTCCAGACGTGTCAGAGCCCCTTGAATTGGGGTATTTTGCTACTGAATTGCTTTGGAAAAATTCTGGGCCCAGATAAATTGCTGGGAAAATGCAGGAGGGGCACGTGCAGGTGATGGAGACAGGATATAAATAGCTGCCTGCAGCTGCTGTCACTGAAAGCCTGTGTGAGGCAGGCGGGGAGCTTGTGTTGTAAGGCATGGTGGTCTCACCCTCTGCAGAGCAGCTCTGTAAAGCCCCTCCCCAGCCCCAGCCCTGCATCCCACTGTGTGCATCCCTCCCAGCCCTCTGTGCCACCCTGCAGCCATCCAATTCTCACTCCTCTGAGAGTTCCTGGGGAGGCTTCTGCTTTGCAGG